>NC_053451.1:92106192-92453122 GCF_015227805.2 Hirundo rustica
AGGGTAGTCCAGGCTTAGTGCTCAAGGACACATATTTGCTCTAAGCATGGTAACTCCAAGTGTCCAAAATCCATCAGTTATCACATGTGAGTAGACCCTGATGTACCTGTGGGAACGGTTTCATTGTACATACAGACCAGGGTTGCTCTGCACACGAATCACAGGTAATGGTCTCTGCATGTGTGAAGTTCTAGTTTAATGCCCAAAGCAGGAGGGGAGAGGTGATTAAAGGGAGTAGAGTTGGTAGTTCTGTCTAAACACAGAAGCACATGCATGGGGCAGCTTTCTCTCTCTTCCTGTCCAGTCTCTCAAATCTAAACAGCCTTTGCTCTCTTAAGAATTAACTCAGTCCAGTGTCTGGGCTTTCAGTCTTACTGGAGTCAACTAAATTGAGTTGTTTGGCCTTGCAGAAATTGAAGATTTGAAAACCACTTTCTAGAACTTCACACATTTGCCACAGTCAGATTGACGTGGTCACTCTCTGCAAGCAAGTCAGAAGTAGCTGGACTTTAAAGGAGTTATGTTTCACTGAGGATAAAAATTCCTTACCTGGATCTTAGAAAATGCATACTTCTATGATGTAAAGAGGAAACTTTTTCCTCCATGTATAAAGATCTGTTCAAAATTGTTATCAATAATCTGGATGAGGGGGCAGAGTCCACCCTCAGCAGAAGACACCAAATTGGGTAAGAGTGTTTATCTGCTGGAGGATAGGAAGTTTCTGTGGGGGGAACATCTGGATTGATGGGCCAAGGCCAATTATATAAGGTTCAACAAGCTGGGTGCTGCACTTGGGTCCCAACAACCCCCTACAGCACTACAGACTGGAGGCAGAGTGGCTGGAAAGCTGTCTGGTGGAAAAGGACCCGGGGGTGCTGGTTCACAGTGGCTGAACTTGGTCTAGAGTGTGCCCAGGTGGCCAAGAAGGCCAATGGCATACTGGCCTGGATCAGCAATGGTGGGGCCGGCAGGACCAGGGCAGGGATTGTCCTCCTGTACTCAGCATTGATAAGGCCACACCTCAAAATCTGTGTTCAGTTCTGGGCCCCTCACTATCAGAAAATTTCCACTGGTGCTGGAGAGTGTCTAGGGAAGAGCAAGGGAGCTGGGGAAGGGTCAGGAGCACAAATATGAGCAGCAGCTGAGGGTCAGCCTGGAGGTGACGAAGCTGAAGGAGGACCTTACCTCTCTTTACAGCTGCCTGAAAGGAGGTTGTAGCCAGGTGGGAGTTGGTTTCTTCTTCCAGGTAACAAGCAGTAGGACGAAACAAAATGGCCTCAAGTTGTAGGGATGTGTAGACTGAATATTAGAAAACATTTCTTCATAAAAAACATTGACAAACATTGAACAGGCTGCCGAGGGAAGTGTTGGAGTCACCATCTCTGGGAGCATTCACAAGATGTGTAGATGTGGCACTTGGGGACATGGTTTAGTGGTGGACTTGGCAGTGTGGTTGTGACTTGTAATAGCACTTGATTTTTGAGGTCCTTTCCACCCTAAATTATTTTCTGTGTCTAATTGAGAGATTTGCTCACTACATGTTCCAAGACACACGTTGAAAGATCTGCAAAGATTCCAGTCACTTTTGTGAACAATATGATGATACTTAGTAATTTGCCAGTCTTTCTAAAGGCATTAAATAACTTTTCCGACTTGTGAACCGGCTATTATTTTCTTCTGTAAAATAAGTTTATTTCTTTAGTTGCATAATTGGGTCAAAATGAATTTTAGGTTAAACAGAGTGCTTACTGAGGGGCAGCTTTGAAAGTACTACAAAATTCAAGCAAAAAAAAACCAAAAAAAAAACAACAAAAAAAAAACAACCCAAAAAATCCAGGCATTTTACTGAGCTTATCAAAAGAGCTTTTTTAGTTTTTCACACACACACACTGGTATACACATAGTTTAAGACCAAAACTTTTAATCTTAAAAGTTTAGTCCAAGATATACTTGGGAGCAGCGACTTGGATGAGGCATTCTCCAGACCCCTAAGGTTGAAGAATAAATTCTGAAAAGGTGGTACATGATCATGGTGTGCGCAAGAGTGTGGACTCCCCACAAGCTTTTGTTTAGATAAGGTAATGTGCAGTACTTGCCCACTCTAATTGTAAATTATTCCTGTGCTGGTATGTTTTGCTGGAGTTTATCTTGTGCAGCTGCTGCAAGCCTATGCCAGATGGCAACCTAGCTCTTCAAGCATAAGAAATAGAGCTGAAAGGACCAGGAAGGTCTCAGATCCACATTTAAGGCTCTGATCCTGCAGGCAGTCGGAGTTCTGTGTGTGAAGGGCTTGTGAAGTCAAGCCCTTTGCATGCTTTAGACTAATACAATTAGCCTCCCCTTTGATTTTAGTGGCTTGAGCTGTTTGCCATTTACAAGTGTGGTCAGATAACAACACTTTCAAACTGGAGGCAAACATCTTTATTTAAATTTGATTATCTAATTAAGATATAAAACCATGCTTAGCCAACCAAAGAAGGCTTGTGTTTCTTTATTTGCATTCCGTCTGAGAATGCGTGAGTGCCTTTGTAAACAGCCTATTTCATTTTGGCACTAATTTAAACTCCCAAATTGGTGTCATTTTTTCCACCCCCACTTCCTGGTTGGTTTTATATGTAGGCCATGTATTTTGTATAGGGAACATGGAGCCCAAGCATGTCAAACTCTAATGTCTATCTTTGGGATTGGAGGTAACATAGCATTCAAACTATTCTTTTTATAAGAACTCTGAATTACAAACAAGATTTTAAAAAACGGTATATATTTATTAACTCCCTAGCAGAAAGTGTTTATCAATCTGAAAAATTACAAACATAAAAATAAAATCATGTCTACAGTGTAGTGATTAGTTGCTTCAGGATAATATGTTATGTGATGGAAAAAATGTGCCAGGACATCTATGCCAACCTTGGTGTTTTTCTCAGAAAGGTCAGAGGATGAAAGTATACCCTGTCAGGCAGCCAGAACTGTTTTACAGCTGTTATTAGTTGCACTCACCCTAGAGGAAATGGGGTCCTGCCTTCAGTTCACAAACTCAAAGCTTGAAACTCGTGCAAATCATTCAGATTGGATCTCTGAAGTGCTTGAAATCGATCTTAATTCGAGTCCAGACTAGCTCTATGCACTTGCACCCATTTGCTGGAATTTTGTTTCTCTGATTTTTCCAGCAAATGTGAATATTATTTTTTCCCCCACATCTGAAGATTTGCAAACTTTTGCAAGTTTTCATGACTAGTGTTATAATATGACCTGTGTTTTATACCTTCTTTAGCCGATGTTTGCTAGTTTTGCTTGGATTTTTCACAGTAAGACTCACTCCAGCTGATGCCCTAGCACAGTCCAGTGGACAGAGCTACCTCATTGACAGTGGGTTTGAACCAGTCAGGTGGTCTGTATCCTTACTGTGTGTCTGCCAGCTCATGTGTCTGCCAATCTGTGTGTCTTTTTGTGTTGTTTGATCAATCAGTCACGTTTCGTCTAGCCTAGGATGTAGATGTGACACTGAAATGCTTTAGCTGGTGACCGCTAGTATGTTCTAAAAGTGTGATACAGGATGTATCGGTACTGCAAAACACAGTTATGAAGTTGGAGCAGCAGCAAAGATGAAGTAATTTGCACTTTTCACACGGGAAGCTCACTTTCAGAGTCGTGAGAACATATGTTAGCAAAGAAGAGATTGAACTGCTGCAAAAGAGGCAGAAAATGGAAAAGCTGCAGGGACTGTGACTAGTGTGTAACCAGTATTTCCTGAGGGTTTACACCCTCTTTGCTTGTCTTTCCTTGTGTGTTTTCACACGTATTTATGTGACAGTGGCCAGGCTACAGCTGCCCTCCCTTTGCTATGTACCAGCTGGTCCAAAATCCAAGGTGTGCTGTCCTCTGGGAGATGCAAACTATGCCTGGTTAAGGCTGTGCTTTCTTGCGCTGTAACCTGTTAATTTGTATTCTAATTTGTGCTAAGCTTCAAACTAGGGGAGCCTAAAAGTGCAATGAAACTTGTGCCACGCAGGCTGTTAGAAGAGCTTGGCCAGGTTTGCTCTGCACGCTTCTGTTGCATGGAAGCCTGGCAGAGATGGTGAGACCAAATTAAATCAATTATCAATATTATGCCGTTCAGCAAATGCTTCTGTTCCTGATGGTGTTAATGAAGTGGCAGGAGCAATTTGAAGGCCGCAGCTCCCGCAATAAAGTGCTGGCAGTGCACAAATGAAGCAGCAAGCGGCCCCAGGAGGGACAGCTGGAGGATGGGGGCGGGAAGGCAGCGGCAAGAAGCGATTGTCTGTCTCCCGAGAATGGGACCAATTTTCAGTGCAGCTATGCCAGCTGAGCTCCGGGGAGGCACCAGGGAATCCAGCTCAATGGGATTTAATTTGTGTGTGTGTGTGTACAGATTATATATGACAGGCACGATTCCACATGCCTCCCAAATCATGGCACCGTACTTAAGCCCTTATACATAGATAATGCAGACGTGGGATAATCAAAGCAACCTTTGTCGTGCTGAAAGCTGAAACTCCTGAGGGCAGAGTTTAATCAGGGTATTATTGGAACAAAAATTCCAGCCTTACTGTAGCGATTGTATTACTAGATGCCATATTTAATTCATGAAGAGAACTGTGAGTTTTAAAATTGAAATGAGACTCAGAATTTGCTGGTTGATGCAGAATGTAAAATTAATTTTCTGTTGGTCATGAGCAACAAAGAAATAGGTAAGAAAGAGTAAAAATCTTTCTCATCTGCAGCTGAATTCCTTTTGTCAGGTTATTAAGAGTCTCAAAAAATACTGAAGGAAAACACTGCAGAAAGGTAGCTGTGATTCACTTCACAAGTTGCATTTCTGTTCATGCCAAAGAAGGATTTTCTTCTATTCCTTTAACAGTGCATGTAAATGTCAAGCTTCTACAGGCTGAAGAAATTTTTCAGCATTACTTAAATATATAAGAAAATTATTATTTCCCTATGGTTTTTGTTTTGTTATCTCCTTTCGCTCTTTTTTTCAGACAAGGGAAATGCTAGGAGGTGGTAGCATATCATTTCTACATACACATATATATTGCAACCATTATCCTTGTGCTTGAGCTTGTGTGTTTTCCAATGGCTTTAGCAAGCTTTGCTTTAATAAAAAAAAAATAAAGAATCTGTTGATCCAAAAGAAAATATGACAGTGAAATAAATCTGGATTATATTTGGTTAATAAGGAAACAGAGGATGACGCCGGATGTGGAGGTGACCAGGATGTTCCATTTCAGCTTTCCTTCCTCATTTAACTGTTCTTTGGCTGCTCCAGCTAGAAACGGTGTTTGAGGGCTGGAACAACAGCGGGCATGGGAGTTTTTCATTACCTGCTCCTCTGACACAGTAGCACATCAACCATCACATCTCCACCTTCCTTCCCGTATGCTCTTTGTTTCCCCCTATGGGGACATTCTTCCTCCTGATGTGCCATATCTTCCCCCAGGTATGGTTTAATGGTTACTGTTCACAAAGTCCCAGTAGAAATGAGCTTGTTAAATTGGAGAGCTGTAACAGAACTTCAGGATGAGAAATTACACAGTGCCTTCCTGTAGCCCAGCAAACTCTAGTGCTTCCACACATTGTGGTTCATATGTTTGTTCAAACTCAAACTTTTCAGCTGGAGAAGAGCAAAAAAATATCTGCACCTCTTGCTGGCAAGAAGTGACATCCCCACATGATATTTCAGGTACCAATCTCTCACTGACTTGTGAATCTGGACCTTGAACTCTGTGGTTATCTGTGTCCAGTCGTACATAAATGTGGTTGAATTTGTGGTAGTGGCTGAGGACTGTGGAATAGCTGTTATACTCAAGAGAAGAGCTTAAATTTTTCTCATACCTGAGCTGTTTTGCTTGGTGACTTAGTTGGCTTGTCTTGGAATGCAAATAGTGAGAATGGTGTCAAGTACAAATATGACCCTCTGATTAGTGTGACAGTAAACTGTATGCCAGAGTTCCTCAACTCTGAGTTGAAGGTATCATTTCTATCCTTCACAGCAGTCTGTATGGTGGGATGAAACTATTTTACTGAAGGGACAGATCAAACCACATATTTAAACAAACCATCGTGCTGTACTTTGTCCTGGTAACCTCTACTTGTTGCTGCATGACTCTGATGCTTTTTTTGCTCTTCTTTTGTGCTGATGTAGTTTTTCAATACATACAAGTTAAATCCTTCATCCCTTCTTAAATAAACATTACAATTTATTTTTAGAAACACATTTAAAACATAGAGCAGTTGAGGTGACTTTAGTGAAGTTCAAAGGGAGTCAAACATAAGTGTTGGAAACAAAGATCATAGAATTAGGAACAAAGATCGTAGAATCATAGAATCATAGGATGGTTTGGATTGAGAGGGACCCTAAAGATTGTCTAATTCTAATCCCCTTGTCAAGGACAGAGACACCTTTCAGTCGACCAGGTTGCTCTGAACTCCATCCAACCTGGCTGTAAACACTTCCAGGGATGGGGTATCCAGAATTTCTCTAGGCAAGCTGTTCCAGTGCCTCACCAGCTCACAGTAAAGAATTTTTTTCCTGGTATCTAATTAAAAAGATCCTCACTGTTACAGTTTTACTACAACTCTTGTGGTATTGCTCTTTCTTTCTCTCTTTTTTTTTTTTTTTTTCCATGTTCCTGCTGCCACATCAACTGAAAACTTCAAAAGAAGGTTTCTTAACTTTTTAAAAGGAAAGGAAAACTTGAAAACATAAACACTGCATGTTCTTTAACTAGAAGCAACTAAAAATAATCATAATTCATATTTCAGTTTCACAACTTTTAATTCAATTATACAAGTGCAACATTTTTAGAAGGCCTGACTCAATTTTTTAAAACTGCAGGCAATATGGTTTCAACTCATTGTTTTTGCTTAAATTCAGCCTAGAAATCCAGGTGAATAATTTTATCCTAAAATCATAAAAAAAACTGTTATAAAAACCCCAACAAACTGGGAATGTTTAAGTAATATTCCTTTTATTGTGGTAAATATTAAGAAGTAGTAAAATAAATACACTCATACTTGGTGTTTGTCCAGTTTAAAGGGGTGTGTGTGTGGATACCAGATTAGTCATTCCTAACTTGGACAAACCCTTATTGTGTCTATATTCATAGCTTTTCCATGGTAACCAACATGGATTATTGAGTTGCAACCATTTTACTGGATTTCACGTGTTTCTATCAACCCTTAGGAGAGCTATTTTGGTGTTAAATACTGCCAAGCAGTGAGTAAATGTTTTTCTACTTTACCAAAGGAATATGGGGCTTCTTCCTTCCTTCCTTGCTTAGTCTTAAATTCATCTTTAATGAACTGATTCAGCTAATTAACACACTGTAAAACTATTCTCCTTTCAAAAAAAAAATAAACAAACTTTTTCTCCTGCAGCTGACCTTGCTCAGGATTTCAAGAGCACAAGTATAAGACAAACAGAATGGAAGAGAGGTACAAGAATTGGAGTTGAAGGGGAAGAGTGACCTCTTGTTTCCCATGGCAATGAGCTAGTAGTTAATCTCAGTCCAGATGTCTTTAAAATGTCAAAATGAGTTAATCAGGATTTTTAATTTTTTTTTTTTTTTTTAATGTAAGTCTACAATATCCACAGGAATTGCAGTGAAGATAAAGCTGCTAGCCTGGATTTACAACAGTGAAAATGAAAGAAGAACTTGACCCTGAGATTAACATTTCCTGTAACTCTTGACATTCTTTTTTATAAGTAGTACTTTAGTTCTCTTTTGTTTCAAGTATTTAGTTTGTAATCATACCAGTGCTTCAGTAGCAAAGTGTTTTAACTTTGGAGCCAGGGATTTGAAGAGAGTAAGATTTCTACTTAATTATAAAGGAAGTGGCATTTTGTCAAGTGTTTTAGGTTATTATTATCCCAAACTGGAGCTTTTAAAGAAGAAAAGGAAATAAGAACTTTTTGGGTTCAATGATGTGACTTGTTAAGGACAGCTGCCCCCTTACAGTGCCAGCTGTGCCCTCATGATCCAATCTAAACCCACGTGAAGCATGGGGACCTCCAGGGTGTTTCAGTTCAGCCATAAGGTCACAGGACATTTTCATTATAAAACAGAATTGCTACTGAAGCTGAGTTGTCATCTTCCTTCTGATAGTGAAGGAAGTTTTGGTTCATTAAATTACTTTCTGGCTCTTGTTTAAAGGGCTTGTAATCTTTCTTATAGAAATAAGCTACTGCTGAAGGAAACGTTATGTGCTTGCCCAGTGGGATTGCTGTACCAGAGGTACACAATAGAAGCTGAGTTTGTCTCTCCTGGCACTTTCCCACGTGGCTGGTGGCCTGAGATGACCGCCATGGAGCTCTGTGGTTGACCACTGCACGGTGGTCACCCCCTCCACACAGGATCTGGACGTACTCAGTGCACTCTGGGATGTGTGTTGCTGCAGCACATTGGACCGGTCCCACTACTGCTTCGGGCAAACAAGAATCTTTTTTCCTTCTTGACCTCCTTTCCTTCGAACACTTAGCTATGGTGAAGCTTTTCTCTCTGGTTTGGTGGGTTTGGGGATCGTGCCCTGGGAAACTGCCCATTCTCTGGAGCCAGGAGTTTGCAGTTGTGTGGCGGTCACTGAAGTGCTGTAGGGTGTTGGTTATGGCACGTGGTACTTCTACTCTTTGTTCAGTACTAAAAAGTCATAGTCTCACGTGTTAGAGTTTGCGTCCTTTAGAAAATAGGTTTTCTTCATTAGCATTTAGAACACTCTCTACTGATCCATATTGCAAATGAGAAAGGAGAAAATACCTTAGAAAGTATATCTGAGTGCAGCCTCCAACACTGCTGCAGATGAAATTTTATGTTAAATAAAGGAATAACTGATACTGGTTTAAGTCTTGGTTTTGATTGTTAAACCCTTCTGAGAGAATTGCTGCTACCCAGCTTGGCTATGCTAAGATAATTAGTGATTTTAATGCACATTTTCTTTTGAAGAAGTGTTATTAAAAATAAGTAATACAGAATATGTGCTTCAGAACAAAAGTGTCTGCCTCCTGGACCATAGATCAATGGTGGTGTAGTAGAGTGGTAGATTATAATATGCAGATAGTTGATCAGTCATGTGGTGCTGCTTCTCCTTGTTTCTAGCTGCTAAATCTTGTTAAAAGGGAAGCTTGAAACAAATTTTATATATTTTTAGTATTTTCACTCTGTGAATGCAATTACTGTAACAGACAAAAAAATGCATGAAATCATGAGTAAAGAAGGAAGTGTTGCTGCAGTGGGATGGAATTGGTCTGCTAAGAACTCCCCCTCATTCAGGGCAAGTGTCTCAGGGTCTTCAGAGCCTCTGAAGACTTCCAAAAACCTCACTCGGAAGTATTTGCTGTCAGCCAACTGGGTCCTTGCTGGAGAGACCTTGGATACTTAGATGAAAATTGTCATGTGGAAAAAGAGTCCAAAATGTAATCAGATCAATTAGTTATGCTACAGTTACTGCTGGCTTATAGTAATTTTCCCAGTTAGGCTTTTTCTTTACTAACTGTTGTAATCTCAAAGGAATTTTGTTGGGAATTGTAAGGGAAATGGCTTTTATGTCATTTTACTTCATGGTTTTTTTTCCCTATACTGAAGCCATAGTGTCTTTAATATCTACACTCTTACAGAATACTTTACCCCCTAGTATCCTAAACTATATGAATCCTTTCACCTAATTGTCCAGCGCACTCAACCTACAGTTCTGTTTACAAATTTTGCTAAGTTTAGCTGCATAGTTAAAGCGGTTAGTACCCTCACAAGTCCATTTTTTTTATACCATAAGTTATCATCTGCATAGGAACAGCAGTATTTTAACTTAAACTACAGAAATCAAAATATGTTGATGCATAGGGTTGCAATCACAAAATGGGCTTGTGACCCCTGCTCTGCTGGTTCAGCATGCCAGGAAAGGACAGACTTTCAGAATAAGGGCAAAGCAGGAAGGCTAAGAACAGTAAAATTTCCAAATGCTGTCATTATCCAAGAGGGAGTAAGAATTCTTTGCTACTTCCTAAATTGCTTTCACAGGAGACTACTGGAATAATGCTATTTCTGGAACCCTGTCTTGTTCTAGCTGTTCTTTTGCTTTCCGTGATTAACATGATCTCTTTCTTTTTCCTTCATCTTATTTTCACACTTGTTTCAGCTCTTTTTCTCTTTTCTCCCCATCTTATTTAGATGTCTGTTTTTAAAATTGTTCTTCCAGATAGAAAAGAGAAATATAAAACAAGGAACCTGTCACTGCTTTGATTCAATAACCTTATATGTTTTGTTTTCAGGATTATTCTCTTGGCACCAAAGCTTGGTTAACAAAGAAAGCTGACAAGTGCTTGCTGGTGATACAGCTGTTGTCCTCTTCCAGAGAAAAGAAAGGGAATTCTCCTTTTCTTTCATTCATGAGTACTGCCTGAGCCAGTAGAGTGAGAGCAATTTCCATCAGTCAGGCCAGTGGAAAGGCTGGTTCAGATAAATTCTTTCTTCAGTTTGGATTGGTAAAGAATGTAATGTAAAAAAGATTCTCACTTTTACCTGCTGTTAGAGCATACATAAGACTAGTAAAAAAGTTTTCAATTGCAACAGAGGGAGAGTAGAAAAATACTTGACAAGAAATGGTATGACTTGTACTTTATTAAAATCTGACCGTGCACTGGTGTCAAGTGAACTATAAAATCACAGAGGGATGAGAGTAGAACAAATTATGGCAGATCTTGCCAAATACTTCCACTGATCCTATTTCCATGTGCAATATTACTGAATTTCCCCTGGTGATAAAGAGGTTTGCAGCAGGCATCTGCATCAAGTTTGCTTATTTGTCAAAAGACAAATGTCCTTCAAAATGGCTTAACTGTTTCTGAAATGATGAGTGGAAAAAGGTGTTTTCTAATGACTACTTCTTACAGATGTTCTAGTACCTGGTAATTACAGACTTAACAGCTGATGTGGGGCAGGCTGCAGTATATATTTACTTTTCTGTAATTTTGAAACTTTCTGACTGTGAAGCACTACTTTTTATATAATTATTTGGTTTGCAATGTTGCCTCCACAGCAATTAAAGCTGCCTCATATTTTTCATTGTAGAAGCTTCTCTTTTAGTTGGAAGTTTCTTGGTCAAGTCTTAACTGTTTGGGTTGAAGATTTCTCATTTTGTTTTCTGCGTCTGATTTAGTTTTGGGAAGCTTTAGTAAAACTGATATATCAAGAATTGTGTCCAGACAGAAGCTGGAGAGAGGCTGAGGTAATTTTTGTTTTCAGCGCCACAATTTTTATTTCTTTTTTTCTTTGCCTTTCCCGAACAAGCCCTCTGGAATTAGAACTGGGACCAAAGATTTGACAAAAGGACAGTCCTGGGATAGAAGAAATGCCATTTACTGTCCTCCAAAGATTTTGATGAGCTACACCTTTGAAAATCCATTTACATGTGTTCAGAAAGTACTGGCTTCAAAAATATTTATTTCAGTGAACTCAGGCTAGAGGTAGTGGGTGAGGAAGTGAATCTGGTAACATACAGATAGTATGAGCCACATACTGAATCAGACTCAAATGACAGAGGACATACCTCAAAAATCAAGACACATGACCACAGAGGCTTAGCAGTCCAAAGCAATAGGGAGGGTGGGTAAAGGCAGAGCTGATGCCAGTTCCCTGCCTTGTGGGCAGTGCTGCAGCTTCCCTCTGGTTTGTGTGGGAGGAAAGTTGGGAATTTCTGACTTAGAGGGCTCTAAGTCCACTAGATGGACATGGAAAAAACAAAAGACAATCTATTTCCTTTCTCTGAAAAAGCTTGCTAAAACCTCTTATAGCCATTTTGTTGCTGATTTTCTTTACCTCTGTTACTTATGAAAATAAGAACCTGGTTACTTTGCCAGTGTAGGTTTTAATGCATGTGCCCTTCTGGTCATTTTAAATGTTGTTGCAGTGTCTGGCTGTTTCTCTCGGGGAACTGGTAAGCAATTGCTTCTGGTTTCTTCAATAATTTTTAGATTATTTCTGAGAGCGCCGTTTCTCCATGGTGCACAGTCTGAGTGCAGAAACTACAGCAGTTACAAATCACCTAATGAAGTCTGAAGAGTGCTCTGGGATTCATTTGATAAGAATGGCTGCATTAAGTGAAAGGCTGTTAATTGTGTGGCTGGCTGCCACGTGCAGTTAATCCCCAGCACAAAAGTGCCGCAAAATGTGCTCTCTGAGCAGTTCTGATCCAGAAATAACTGTGAAGGAAAGAACAGAAGCACAGGGCTACCTTTTGGCTCTGTGATTTACGCTGCTCACGAGGATATCTCGCAATGTTGGCCATGTATTTTTCAGCTTGTTGCCAATCCTCGTGCCATCATTGAACCTGATACTGAGGCTGAGACTTTGTAATTCTATCCAGAATGGCTCAGTTCAGCTGGGTCACTTCCCACAGCTCCTGCTTTAGTTTTTCTTCAATTAAACTAGAGGGAAAAACCATATAAGTAGAATCAGACTTCTTTACACTTGTTTGTGCTCCCATGCCTGAGAATCCAGAATGTGAAGTATTTGCCAATCTTCTGTTAGGGGGAATTTTGCCTGAAATTTTATACCTCCCCTACAGGAACTTGCTCCTTCTTGATCAGCATTAACTGGCCCTTGTAATCCAATCTTTTTGTCCTTCTTAAGAGGATGGACTGTTCAGTGTCTTCCAAACACATTCCTGCCTATATGGAATTTTGGGATATTTTACAAGAGGAACAATTCTGTAGCTTTATCTCAGATTAGTGCCAACCCTCCAGTCTTGGAATTGCAATAGTGCAGTACTGTAGGTGAGGGCATGGCTGATGTGTGAAGTGCTTAATCATTGATCTCTGTTACTTTGGTTTATAAGTTTCTCTTGTGTACAAATCTGATATACTGAGTTGAGAAGCATGAAGATGGTGGAGATAAGTCTACTGTCTCAAATGCCTTGGAAACATTCTGTGATTTCTTAGACTGCAATTTTCCAGGCAGCTGAGTTGATCTCACAACAATCTCCTGCCACCAAAAAGCAAAGGATCTGCATTTTCCTTTCCCCTGCTCATCTCCCCCCTGCTCCCACTGTGTGGTCTTCTCCATCCCTTGCAACTGTCCTGGAATTCATGACTTTGCAGAAAGTGGCAGAAAAAAACCATCCAGGTTTGTTTGGTTTTGTTGTGTTAATTTTCTGCTGCTGTCACAAATTTAATTAGCTAATGGAGAGGTTTGGTGAACACCAGAGTTGATCCAAAGAAAACAACAGGAGTTTGCCATTTGAATCATGAACAGAGCTAAGGAATGGGAAGGAGGACGATGCTCTGCTCCTTCTGTACCTTGTGTAATCACAGCTTCAGCAGTGGAATTAAGTGTTTCTTGTTGATGCCTGCACAGATCTGGATATTATTCACTAGTGACAAGCCGTAAGTGTTATGATATGGATTTGCATGGTGTGGCCATGACAGACTCTGCCTCAGGTTAAGGAACTGTGCAAATGTCAGGGTATTTGTGACAGTGATGTGTAGTGAGTTCTACCTGGATAATTTCAGCTGAGCAGCATTTGCCTTCTGGAGATACTTTAGGGCTTGGTGCATAGTCAGTCTACCAAGAAGTAGACTGGCTGCAAATGAATCACAGGAGATGATAACCACCACCTGAACTATACAAAGCCTTCACTTCAAAAACTGCCCCTGTTGTTGATGGGTTTGCTGTACCCTATTGGGATGTAAATTTCCTGCTGAATCAGAACTATTTAAGATGATTCTCTCCAGTGATAAATCTTCAAGGCACATTTTGCTTGGTCTCCTTTGGGCAGTAAAATAAATGTTCATTTTGCCTGCTTCCTGATCCACTTTTTTTTTCTCTCTCTCCTTTTTTTTTTTTTTTCTCTTTCTTCTTCTTTTTCTTCTGGCTTTATTTAATCTCTCAGCTTTGGGTCTCCCTTTTTCCAGTGGTGTCTGTAGGAACAATTGGCAAAGTCAGCAGCAATGACTCACTTAGCAGGATCAACAGCTATGCTGAGACATAACAGGCTTGCTTCAATTATTTTCTTAAAGTAGGGCAACGTTCCCCCCCCCCCCTCCATTTGTTTCTATTCCCTCAGTTATTAAAGTGAGAAACTAATTTAAAGCCATCTTCTCCTCAACAGCGTGTAGGAGGAAAATGACCTGGCATTAGATTTCATGTGACAGGACAAGCAAATGGCTTTCCGAAGTGTTGATTATACCTTAGGTTGCCTTTTAAATGTGTCCTCACAGAGCAGTTTATCCTTAGCTATGTTTATCACTGGGAAGGAAACTTGATAACTACATGGAAATAGTGCTGCTGATGTTACCTTTTGGCCTTGTAGTCATTTTTGTTGTAAATTTGTTCCTTTGTTCTCATGATGCAGGACATCTTCTCCAGCAGCAAACAGTTGTCTCTTTCAGTGGCAGAAAATTGATCTTCCTCCAACTTCGTGTACAGGAGGGATAAAGAAATGACTGTTTTTCCAAGGGCATAACAAGCAGCAGTGATGTAACAAGAATACCCAATGGGGTGTTCAAAACTGCTGTCCCCTTCTCTACACAGCATGCAACAGACACTGATCAGGTAAAGCTTTGTGCTATTAATGAGAGAACACATTTTTTCACCGTTTTCGTAGTGTCACAGGGAGACAAAGCCCTTTGCAATGCTGTGAATTAGACCCTGAAACAATCTCCTGCAGCCTGCATGATTAGTGAATGCATTTCGTCAGCGTAAGCAGAATTTCTATAAATATTTGTCAACATCTTTTCCAGAATCATCATCATAATTTTTGTCTCTAGCAGCCTTCATAAGCTCTTATCAAAAGCTGGGATTGTTATGGACAGTGTACAAGCACATGATGGGTCTTGTCCAGATTTCTGTGAAGTCAGAGGGATTCTCTCCATTATCTTTGATGGGCTTTGGATCAAACAGTAACTTTTCCATTGACTTCAGTGAGATTTGGATTAAGTCCAGCTGCAGGCCATTTTTGTCCTGGAGGAACTGCAGGCTTTTTTAAATAGAGAAGCAACAACTGGGTGTAATGAACAAATGGAGAGAAATGTACGAGGAAGTACAAGCTAGTTCTTTTCATTGTTATTATGATTTTAAGCCTTTTAAAATTTGATTTTAAAATTGAAGAGACTAAGAATCTCAATCTCTAATGTTAACTGTGTCAACAGGGGATAAAAATGGACATAGGCCTGTGGAAGAGAGGGAATCTCTTTGGACATCCTGAGGCATTTTCTGATTTGTAAAAAGATGTTATCATGTTGTTTTTCAAAGGACATATCCATGCTAAAAGTGTGTTTGTGGGAATTGGGAAGGAATGGGGGAGCGATGAAGAGAAAATCTTATTTATACAATTATCTGAGGCCCAACATTCCCTTTTCTGGAAGGGCTGAAATGAAGATAACTGGAGAGAGGCCGGACAGAGGAAAGCAGGGAGAGCACAGTTTTCATAGCTGGGCTTCAACATCTCATCCTCAAAAGGCTCTTGGGACAGAATTGCCGAAGGAATAGTCTTGTTTTGAGCATACTAATTCAGTCTTTTCCTTTCTCATCCTTTCCTTCCCCTTATTTGATTCTAGACACTCCAAAGATATTTCAAGTCCTATTCAAAAGAAATAGTAAATCCTGCTCATCCAGATCTGACAGTTTTGAGTGACTAATGTTAGAGCAGCAGGTTTCTGGAGGAAATCTAGTGCATCTGTCTTGTTTGCTGGGTTTTGTAACCAAAGCAGGCCAGATGCTGGTCACACTGTGGTATAAAGGTACCTAAAACTGGTGCATTAAGTCATCCCATGACAAAGTAACCCTGGGGAGGGGGATTATAAAGAGCTGGATACCAGAAGATCACAATTTTTTTTTTTCCTCCCCTTTTTCTATAGGAGTATGGAAATCAGGAGGAGGAGATGGAGCCCATCTCACCTTGAGGTATCAGGACCTGTAGTTCTAAGGAGCATGCCTAAGACTAGTGGGTTCCTGTTGGTGTTTTTGTTATTAACCTGTGTGTGTGTGTGTGTGTGTGTGTGTGTGTGTGGTGGGGGGGGAGGGGTTATGCAGCGTTGCATTTTCAAAGGAACTTAAGCAATTTTGTTTACAGTAATGGGAAAAAATTAACATCAGCAATTGAACCCACATCCTAATATAGCATGCGAATTTATGCATAAAGAAGAAATGAATTGTTTTGCTAGCAAAATGGTTTTAAGGTGCCTGGGGTTTATTATGGCACACAGTAAGATGATAAACAATTTTAAGGAAATTAATTCTGAAGTCCTTATATGGTTTATACTCCCATTGCCTGAGGGGCACTGTGTTGGAAATTAAGTCTTTGACAGGGTTTAGCTGCATGTATTTTCTTCTTTGCTCATGTTTGGTTTTTCTTTGTGGTGGTGGTTTTTTTTTTGTTTTTTTTTTGTGGTTTTTTTTTTTTTTTTTTTTTTTTTTTTGTTTCCCCCCCGGTTTTTTTTTTTTTAATTGTTGTTGTTTCCTTTTAGTGAGCAGAGATAATTAGCTAACAATTTATTTTCCACTCTCATCCTTTATTAAAAATTTGTCTCTTGGGAGCAGTAAGATTTTGAAGGATAACTGCCAGTCAAGGCTACCCATTGTTATTTCTTTTGCTTTGAATATGTTAACATCCTAATATTCGGTTCTTTGCTCTGTATCTTGGTGATTGGGCTATTCTTGTTATTTGCACTGGTATTTTCTTGGCTATGCAGAAATATATCTTAAGAGGCTATTTGAACCCTTTAGCACTTGTTAATCTGAAACTCTGATTTCATCAATAATCATAAAGATAAAAGAAGTTATTTAATGTTGCCGGGAATGTGCTATTCATGGATCCTGATAGTCCTGTTGTAACAATCATTTCACTGAGGGGGAAAAAAAGGCCCTGAAATTGTGACCATGTGCTAGACTCTTTATTTCCTTTGTGAAGGGCCAGTGAAATAGCCAATATTATACCTTCAGCTTGTGGCCGTATGTTGTCAGGGCACGTGTGTCCACTAATGGTTTTGCTGTCCGGATCTGCAACAGAAATGAAATGTTTATCCTTTCTCATTGGAAATATCCTTCCATATCATTACGGAAGATCTTTTAATTCCTGTCTGCTGTTTTTGTTAGCCAGCAGCAACACTATTAAACACATGATTCATTGTATTGGCAAAGCTGGACTTGCCCAGGAGAGTAGTGGAAGAGGAAAGCATTAAAGAAAATGGTTCTAAAATCTACTGGAGATACAAAGTCTTCTTTATGCTGGAGAAATGTAGGAAATGCATACAGTCTGGTTACAGTTGTGTTAATGTTATGATACAGAAATGACTGTCTAAGAGAAGGCAGGCATTTTTCATTAGGTATCCAGCAGAAATAAAAAGACTAGGGCAAGAAAGCACGAGGTACTCCTAAAACAAGTCAGGTCTTCCAAAAGATACTTATTTTGGATGCTGCCAGACTGGTAAGGATACTGGAAAAGGCTTCTTGTGTTGAAAGTATTCCCAGGTCTCTTCTTATTAGCATTCTAAAACAATCATTAAGAGCACATTGTAGATCTAATAGCTCTGATGGAGTTGGTAGTTTAGTGATATAATAATTTTTATCTCCATCTGACCTACACAGCCATGCAAAGTATGAGGGAGAAGAATAATCTGTGAGCTGTGTTGGACTAAGTAAACCCCATGGAAGAAAAGCTAGCAATGGAGTAGAGCAAGAGAAGATTAAGAGGGGAGTCCACTTTCTGTCAGAGTGAGCTTCTGCAGGGAGTGACACTGGACCAGTTGAAACAATGAATTTTTGTCATGAAATACATTCTCCCTCTCTCCTAACTTACATGTGAACTGTTCCAACTCAGGCAGACTCAGTGATATGTAAAGAAGAGAAAAATACCTGCTATTTAAAAAATAAGAGACTGACAAGTAAAAGCAGCAAGCACATCACCGACACAAACCCCTCAGTGTAGGACACGACCAAAGCACTGCCTGAATGCAACAGCAGTTTCCATGCCTCTTTCTGAAGCATGTTTGTGATGAGCCAAAAATCAGGCTTGAATCCCTGACAGCAGACTTGTCATACATACTACCAGGACAGGTTCCTTGCTTTTAGGACAGAGTGAATAATTTACAGCATTGACTGGGATAATGTTTAGCAGCTTCTAACTTTGCCTGAAATTTGCTTGAGCTGCTTGGCTTCCTGTGAAAACATTCAGCTGCTTTTTTTGTGGCAGTCGTCTCAGAGGAGGTGGGATCCCAGAAGGAAACTGCTCCCAAGTCCAACTGTTTGCAGGGGATGATGACAGGGCTCATCTGCATCCTTTCTAGATCCCATCATGTTAAGTAGCTGACTTTTACTGGATAGCAAAACTAAACTTGGCAAACCTGTGAGAGTTTTGGCTTCTGCTGCTATCTCCTGTGATTCTTCAGGTGCCTTTAATTTTCATACTATTAGGTTATTTAAAAAATAACTTGCAGAAGACATATAATTTGTAAAAGAGGGTTGTTAGTGTACCAGTCAGAACAAATCACCAGTGTGAAGGACAAAACATGATATTTATGCAAACTCTTATTTTTTTAGACACGCAAACTGCTTAAAACTTGAAATAACAAAAAGTGGGTTTAGAAACTGGATTCCTCCTGTAGAATTCATATCAATATAATTTCATTTTCTGGGAATTGTGGACAATTTCTGTCTTGTTTTTATATGCACGACAGTGAAAGGTTAACCCTGGCATTTATTAGCCCACCCTTATCTCTGTTGCAGCACTTTACTGTTGATTTTGGAATTTTTTTTTTTTTTTTTTTTTTTTTTTTTTTTTTTTTTTTTTGGGAGCTCCTTCAATGCAAAGCCTTCGCATCACCACGCAGAGACCCTTTTGTTTTCTCAGAGCGATTTCTGTCTCTCTTGGTGGACCAAAAGCCCGGGCCCAGGGGGCTGCGTCATTGAGGACAACCTGCCAAATTGCCCTGCTGCCCCCAGGTCCCACAGCTGCAGGTACCTCTGCTCTGGTAGCTGGGGCTCACTGCAGCCAGCCTGTGTTTGTGCCTGGAGAAGGCACGGTGAATTTTCTGGGAAACCAGCCTGAGGCTGTAGAAGCACCAGCGTGACAACACAGGGACACTTGAAAAGGCCGCTCTTTGGTCACTGGACCTTGTTAATCACTGCTTGGTGCAAACCCCATAATAAGAAACAAAATTCTGTACTTTTTAAGTCATCCTTTGCTCAACATGATAGTTATTCTTTCTCTTCACTTGCACTGAGAAATTAATACTCGTTTTTAATCCAAGAGAAATTGAGTCATGGGAAATATTTTGTTTTCTATAAATACATTTCTTCACTATATATCATGGTGATCTCTAACCTCTGTTCCTAGCCCTTCATGCACATATGAAGTACACTGCTCCATACACTGAACAAAGGAGAGTCCTGTATGAACAGATGATGCTGAGGGTATTTCAGCTACACTGATATCAGTTCCATGCTTTAAAAGAGCCGCTGTTTAAATAGGCATGCTTATAAACAGTAGTGAGCCTCTCGAGGCTAATTCATACAGAAAGAAATGTATTTATTTCAATATTGTCAATTTAGTTAGGAAAATATGTCAAATTCAATTCTCTACCTCATCTTTAACTTTTTTTCCACCTGCAAGTCAAATTAGGGGAACAATGGAAGGAAGGAAGGAAGATATTTTTATACAGTTAATGAAGCAGACCCAGTCTGGAAATAATGAAGAACTACTTCTTCATATTAAAGCTAATTGTATAGTGATACAATCTTCCTAAGGTAGCAATGGAGTTGAATCATCACTGATGTTATTCACTGCTTACAGATTTTGAAGAGGGCACAGTCCTGCATTATTACTGATTCGGAGCAAATGACTAACCAAATCCTTTTCACTTCTAAATTTGGTGAAAATCATTATGATACCCTAAATGGACACAAAAGCTATACATCTATTTGCTGGATATTCTCATATATTATATGTGTTTCTACCTTATTGCTCATCAGTAGCTTTCACAAAACACTAAGAATGAAGAGAGAGATGCTGTAGTCCTTTTGGGTAAGCACATTCTTTAACGAAGACTTAAAGAACATGCTCTTTATCAAACAATTGTACCCACCCTTTTCCTGAGTTTTTCACACTTTGCTTTGTCCCATTTTAGCTGAAATAGTTGTTGCCACATGGTAGAATTGATAGGTAGGCTTGATGCATCTTCCACAAAATAAAGCATCTCTGAAACTGGGCTCTTAAAAAAAAAAAAAAAAAAAAGAGAGTAACCCCAATCTGAGTCTTTTCTAGAGCAAAGCCCTGGAGACTGGTGGAATGCTTGTAGCCAGTCACGTGGGGGTTGTCATGGCATCCCTGCTCAGAAAAGGAATGAATAGCTGGTGGTAGCATTTCAAACAATACATGTAACGAATAGAAAACAAGAACTGAATGTTATAGCAAAGAGTATTTTATTCATACATTAAATAAATTACCAGTTATACTTCACAAACCAGCTCCACTTCTCACTTGTGAGGGAAAGACAGTGGTGTAAGCCCTTAATAAGATCCATGGCAGGGGGGTTGGAATCAGGCAATTTTTAAGGTCCCTTCCAACCCAAACCAATCTATGATTCTAGGAATAATTCATACAAATATGTAAAGGACGGCATAAGGGGCTACATTTACTGACTCTTGAGTTGCAGGCACACCTCAGTAATGCTCTGAACAAACCCACAGTGTAGTCTTGTGCTCTGCAATACATTTTTTAAAAACATTTATTTCACTGATTAAAAATGCACTTTTCAAAAGCCAGGGTAAATGTATTCATAATGAAATGGTTCTGGGGTTTAATAGCCTTTTCACCTTTTTTTATCTGCTTAATATCTGACTGCTAAGAAAAACAAACAGACTTCCAAAAGCCATTTACCAAGCTGACTGCTGGTTCTCATTCAGGGCCTCCTTGACTTTCATTCTTAGACAATATTTGGCAGAAAAGTGAATGGGAAAAGATGTTTCCTCAGGCCCTCTCAAAAAGAAAAAAGGATCTTCTGCTCATTCAAAATCAGCTTGGTCTCTTCCAAAGACAACTTTGAGCTGACACAGATCATTTGAAGTTTCTGTCCTCATGGTATGGAACACCCTGAAGCTGGGTCTGGCAGACTGCTGAAGAAGTTTGCTTTTGGTTCATGCATTTTCTTTTAAGGTCCTTAGTTCCTAAGGAGAAGACTTGACTTACGACTTGCAGCTGCCGTGGGTCTTTTCAAATGGGCAGATTAATGCACATTATATAAGAGTACGGGGAAGAAGGGAGGGAACCCTTGGCAGATAGAACCAAAATTCACTAAGGAGAATTTATGTGTTCTGTGATGACCCAGGGGATATTCCTTTTTACTACAAGGCTGTTTGTGCAGCTTGATCTTACACAGTGTTTCACGTGGATGCAGCAACACATCTATCACACAATTACCCAACACAGAATCAGGGCCAGTGCCCTTTTCTATACGTATCTTGATTACCTTTTTCATTTCAGTGGTTGAAGTAAGGTTGATTATAGGCATTAGTGATTTTTATTACACTTGGTGTGAAATGGAGCTTAAACTGCAGAAGCAGACATATAATTAAAATCTTGATACCTACTAATTTTGAGCTGTAAGGTAAATACTCTTATTTTCAGACAAATGATGGAAGGAAATGAAGAGTGTTTTTTCTCCCACTGTTTATGTTCTTAATTTCTAGTTATTATAAAAGAAAGATGTGGAGAATGTCAGTCAAAATAATAAAGAGTGCAGAATTTAAGTGCATTTTTTTCAAATGGAACTGCATAAAACACAGTTATATTTTGCTCTTGAACAAATAAAAGTGCTTGGCAGGGCCTTGGTCTTTTAAATGCTATATGTTTAGTGATCTGTTATGGACTGATAAGAAGGACATAATTTTCTTCCTGCTGCTTTTGATGAAGCCTTTAAAATATAAGAAAACCATAGTCTCTTAGATTGATGGAAACATGGCTCAATAAGAAGTTGAAATCACCTGGCATGGGATCCCAGCTGCTTCTCAATTAAACTCTGTGAAGAGAAGTGGCTATAAACTTTCTTCTTGGTTCCCCATTTTTTTTTTACCCTCAGAAACTGTGCATGTATGCATTCTGAACAGAGTTCTGGGGGAGATTGGTATTGCTGAGTTTTGTTTTATTTTGACATAAGGAAAGAAAAACTCAGCAGTTTCAATGGTTGTCTTCATGTTGAGTTATCTGAGGTCCAGCAGGTCTTTTCTATCAGAAGATGGTGATGGAAGACAGGGACAATAGGTCCTACCCCTAGTTCTAATTTCACTTCTGAACTTAGAGCAATAGCAGGAAACTCTTTAGAATGGTGCTTCATTGCTTAGTCAAAGCAGTCTTCTGAAGCATCCTTTAAAAGCTGGAGACTGGACTTGCATGTAATTTCTTAAAGCAAAAGGTACTTGCTAAAGAACAGATGAGAAATGAGTAGACAACTAATGTAAGAATATTTTTAGTTTTGCCAAAATGCATTTTGCACTATGTATTAAGACACAAATACATTTAACTTTCACAGACAGCAGAGAGAATTGTGTTTTCTGCTTAAAAGCAAGGTAGTCAATACCAGACTACTTTAACTTGTTAATCTTGGAGTGTGCTCAGCTTCCATTGAAGATCTCCGTACCCTATGGCTCTCATAGGTTTCTGAGCTTGCTTTTTAACCCCGCTTTTGTTTTGGTCTGATTTTTAAGCACATTTCTACATAAAATATATAGGGCTGTAAGCTCTGCAGGTGGTATTGCTGCTAGGAATTTGATTCTTGAGTTACTTCCCACTGTGTTGCAAATTAATGAGTCGTTGCCCCTTCCTCTCCCACCCTCTTTGCCAGCAGAAGAGCTTGGCCTGGCTCAGGAGCTGCTAGCTACAGTACCTGCTCATGTCTACTGCCCAGCTACTGAATAAGTTAAAAAAAATGCTTCTTCTGCCATTGCTCACCCCAGAGAGATTGTATGTTTGGAGGTACTGTTGCTCACCATGACCAGAAGTGCCTTTTTCTTGTTTTTCATTTGCTGTGAACATGGTGTATTTATTAAGAA
Source organism: Hirundo rustica (assembly GCF_015227805.2). Taxonomy (NCBI): domain Eukaryota; kingdom Metazoa; phylum Chordata; class Aves; order Passeriformes; family Hirundinidae; genus Hirundo; species Hirundo rustica. The sequence goes on from NC_053451.1 coordinate 92,129,244, forward strand.
AATGTGAGATGGTGAGTGTACATTTTCTAAGGCTTTAAATCTTTTCTGTATGTATGAAGACGAAAATGTGTCCTGTTTTTATTTATTTATTTTTTAAAATTTAATTTATTATTATTATTATTTTGGTTGACAGCTTTCATGACTCTTTTAAAGTTGTGGCAATTTCTTACTCTGTTCCATCGAGTGTTTTACGCTGACTGACTTTGAACATATGCACAGACTGAACCACAGGATGGGAACCACTCGTGGGTGTGTTCGAGGATCAAGCCCAGTCTGCCTTCATTCGTTGCCTGTCCCTGGATGTGTATTTAAGATGCTGACAGAAGACAAATCATTGTTTGGTCAGTTCAGTATGTTACGTGCTAGGACCTCGTGCTGTGACTCTGACCCTGCCCCTTATCAGATAACTCACGAGCAGATCAGAAGCAGGCGACCCGACTCGGTAGTTGAAGAGACCATCTGTACTCCGGGGGATAAAAAAGCGGCCGGGAGCCGTGCTGGGATGAGCGGGAGGTGCTCTGTCTGTGCGCGCAGAACGCCTGGGCGCTCCCGCCTGCGGTGAGCCAAGCGCCCCGGCGCGGCGCAGGGGCCGGCAGCGCTCGGCGGGCCGAGGGACGGGACGCCAGGGCGCCGGCTCCCGCCGCGCTACAAAAGCAGATTGACCAGGTGCTTCCTTTGGACTTGACCCCTTCTGGAGGTTTTGAGCAAGAATTAATATTTGGCTGGGGGAAAAAAAAAAGAAAAAGAGGTTGTTTCCCACTTATTGTCTGAGAAATTGAGAGAAGGGAAAGGGGGTGGGAAGAGAGGAAGGGAAAAACATTGTTATAATCACACAGAGCTCTGTTTATCTATACATATTTATATCTACGTACCAAATTTAAAATCTTTTGGACTATTTACTAAAATAGACGATTTCCTTGATCTCCAGAAAAATTGCCAAGAAGACTAGGACTGACAGCTGATGTTCCTGGTTCTAATGTAGGAGGAGGACACAGAGGGAGAGGACAGGGCAGGACACAAGCGTTGAGCAACTGGCTGAGCTCCTGCACTGAGGTCTGTTGGCTTGTGTAGCAGCCCTCAGCTTTCAGGTAAAGCTTGGTCTCTCTGCTTGGATGGATGACACGGAGCAGTGACACAGAGGTAAGGCCAGAGCCCTGTACCCCACCTTCGCCTGAGGACAGGGACACTTTCTGGGTGATAATCTCCCTGTCCTGCTGTTGGTCACAGAGAAGGCATTTGGGTGGGGTCGGTAGCCAGGTGCTGGTCTGTAGCCAGAGGCCAGCATGTCTGGGGACAGAGGGCTGGGTGAATTTTCCTGGCAGCTCCATATGCTCCCAGGTGAGGGTCTGTGTTCGGTCATGAGCCTCCGGGTATAAATGTCACCGCAGCAATGGCTGCAGCGAAGGTGTCAGACTTCTGTGAATGCAGGCGGGAGGGTGTTGCTGATTCTTTGGCTGGCGGGTTTTTTACTTCTGGGTATTTTCTTTATATCAGATCCTTGCCAAGGTTTACAGGAGTAAATCAGCCAACTTGTCTGCATGAGGCATAGCTAAATTTGTGACTGGAATGAGGGCCGCTTACCAGTGCAGGCAAGGACCATGCTGCTGTAAGAGAGGTGTCAACCTCCTAAGAGCAGCACAGAGGAGGGAACTCAGGGACCTGAAGCACAGCGACCTCCTAAGAACGGACAAAGCAGGGTGAGGCAATAAAGGCTTTTGACTGAAAGCAAATGCTGACAGAGACATTGTTCTGGGTGCATGGGCTGTGGTCAGTGCTCCTGGAGGGAATGCTGGACACGGCAGTGGGACGTGGTGCTGTTGCAGGCCTGGCCCTTCCCCTGCGCAGGAGGCATGTGGTAGGACATGCCCGTGTTAATTCTTGCTAATGTGTGGCTCAATGTTTTAGATTTTTTTATATTGCTTTCAGGGCTGATATTAATTCTTACTGCTATAAACAGCTATTTTCTTTATAATGGCTAAAAAAGGTTAGTGGAGAAAATGAGGAATTAAATAGAATTTATTAGGTCCTGGGATGTGTATTCTTGTTTCTTTTTCCACTCCATCCCACAGACCTGGATAACCTTTAAAAAATTTTCATTTTTTATTCTCTTTCTTAGTTTTTTTCTCCATCTTCCTTTTTTAATTCTCTCTTTTTTTTTTTTTTTTTTTTTTTTTTTTTTTTTTTTTTTGACCTTAGAAATAATTGAAAGGTATGCAGAGAAAGGCACTGTTTCCCTGAATGCAAGAACCATCTAACCATTAACTGGGCTGATGTTCTAAACCTGTTGGGCATGCAAAAATTGGTTGCTTAAGGGCCTGGGTTTGATTTTGGTTTAAAAAAAAAAAAAAGGTCTGAATCTCTAATATAATGGGATTTGCCTCATTCTCCCTACTGACTTGTGGAGACCTGCCAATTGCAAAATCACACCAATACAATTAGTCCTGTCATCAGCCAGCGGGACACAATAAGCCAGCCCCCTGACAAGAACTGCTAGCCTTACCTGTGTGTCCTGCTACTGTGCAGCCTGTTCTGCACAGGGGAGAGAGGAAGGCCAGTCCTGCAGTGCTGCCTTTGGATTTACCCTCTGCCTTACTTAGATTACTCACTCTGGTTTGCTGGCACAGAGGAAGCAAGTTACAAGGTTCTGGCTCTGAAGAATGCCTCACACAGACACTGTCCCTTTTTTTTTGAATGAGAGCAGATGTCTTGAATGGGAAGGTTTTGTTGTTCTTGAGGGTTTTATGGGCCGCCATAAAGCCAGAGTGGTCAATCTCTTTGAATGAGGCTCGAAGACAATGTAGGGATGGTGGAGGGGGACCTGCAGTCATGCCATTTCCAGCAGAGTGGCAAGCCAGATATGCCAGCCTGAGATGGGATTAACTGGGTGAAACTTGGTTTCAGACTATATATCTTGCCTTCTGTCCAGATACAGGCAGATAATGTTATTCTCAATAGCAAATTAATTTCTGTTTGTTTAAACAAAGTCATGTTAAGTCTTCTCTGTGGACGCTCACAAATATCCCTCTTTGGCAAATCAAACTTTCCCAGTGGGTGCAAGAGGAATTAGCTCCTGGATACAAGGAATATATTTTTGCTCTTTGACATTTCCGCTTGTTCCGTGAATGACCAGACCTTCCATCTGTGGAATTTAGTTGCATTATCACAGCTATTTCCAGCAGGTGGCAGATGATAATCATGCTAGTAACCCAATCTGGGTACAAATGATGTGTTTTCCAGGCTGTTTATTCCGATATTGACTTAAATCTACACATTATCTAGTGGCTGTAAATGTTTCTGAAAGCAATAAACTAAGATTGCATAATTGGAGCCCATTAGTAATTACCCATGATAATATGTAATGAAATACTTGGGTATTGGTGGATTTTGGAATTCAGCCTTGATTTTTTTTTTTTTTTTTTTTTTTAAATCTCCAAGATCAAAGGAATTTCTTTTATTCCAAAAGCCTCCCAATAACCATCTGTCTAATTGTGTTTCATGGTAAAAGATTATCTTTGCTCATCAACTGTGGTGGATTAGATCTCCTCCATGTAGTCATGCCTGGGTAATTAACTGATGCTTCAAAGAATCATGCTTTAAAATACAGTGACAAATGGTGCTATATTGCCTTTCCTGTGCAGCTTCTCACTGGCAGAGTTGCTCTGCCTGAGTGGTACTATTGACTGAAGGAGGTTTTTTTCAGATTAGCAGTCCTTAATGAAGACCAGATTTTGCTCCTTTTGCTCTCGTTAGTAGTCACTCACACACACGAGTAATCCCAGTGTATTCAATGGGAGCTATTCACCACACAGAGAGGGTGGCATTTGCAAGTTGACCTTCCAGCGTTGGCTTCAATGGGGTGTTTGAGCAAAGGGAAGACCACAGGACCTGACCCGTACTAAACGCGTGACTACATGGAAAAGTCTGGTCAAGGTTTACAGCAGCGTGTGGGACAGCTGTGTGCCCCTGCTTGTGGGTGAATGATGCAAAGCTTCACAAAGTCAACGTAAACTTCAGAGCATCTGCCTCCCAGTTCTTGCTTATAGCAAACACTTATAGCATCTCGGAGGCAGAGAAATGTTTGTTTTATGTGTTTTGGGGTGGATATTCATAATATAATCCCAATGGCTTTCCTCTGGGTGGCTCTACAATCCCCTGGCATGGATAAGAGGGAGAAGATAGGGTAAAAGCTCTCCTTGCAGTCCCCTCAAAAGATATAGTACTGGTGCTGCCAAACTGAATAGAAATTTTGCCTTGGAGTTGCAGAATAAGGATGGAGTCTTGTTTTGTCAAATTAATTTTCATAAAGAATAGAGAAGACTGCAGATGAGCTGATGACTTAAAAGCAAAGGAGATATGAAAACTATGATTATGGCTGCCAGTATGCAATGACTCATGAAATATGGTTGTTTATATGCTTGTTTCCATAACCATATATTTATTGTAAACAGATGTATTCAGTATTTTAAAAATAGTAGCAAGTCCTATTGCTGTTCAGTTTTTCTTTCTCAATATTATTTACTGTTTTCACTTAGCAGTTTCACAGAAGCTAGACCGACAGATTTTTAGAAGTGATGAACAAAAACTAAAAGAGAAAAACAAACAAAACCCAAAAAGGACAAAAAGTTAAAAAACATACACCATGAAAGTTAGTTGTATTGTCTTGGCTATTGTAACAACCAGTTCTTACTGGCCCCTCTTTCCTGTAATTAAAGTCATTTTTCTTTTCCCCCTTCTGGCCTCTTCCTGGCCCCGTGTTTCAGCAACAAGCAGCAAAAATGTGGGATTTTTTGAAAAGGCAACTAGTAAGAAAAACTGGTAGACATGCTTTACTTCCTGTACTCAGGGGTCACAGGGGAGATCTTTGCTTTCTTTAAGTGCAGTAACTGCAATGCAGTCCCCAGTTTTCCTGATTCTGATGCACAGATCTATTTTTATCCAGTGTGTGAGTGTACCATACATGCATATCTACTGGTACATACACAGAGTTCAGTAACAGCCACCTCAGCAGCATCTGCTCTTTCCTCCTTTAATTAAACTTTGTCACTTCTGTATTATTGTGAAATCTGTGCTTTCTTGTCACCGTTGCTGACATTTTGCTAATTAAAGATTTCTTCTTGTCATCATTCTCTTTCTTTTCTACTTTTATTTAATATAATGGCCAGAGTGTTTTTCTGCCAGACTATTCATACAAGAAATTTCACTACTGTTTCGTCATTCCTCTGTAGCTACATCATATGTGAACTCTTAGCCTGGGGAGACACAGGCAAACACAGACTCAATCTTAATTTCCTCCTTGCATAGTATATTTCTGCCATATCTCACTAGGCATGGAGACCGAAGGAAAGACTGCAGCCTTCTCCTGAGCAGTTGATTGGTTCTAGGACTTCAGGAGAAAAACCATCCAGCTACCTTTACTATCTTCCTGTGAGAGATATCACTGCAAGGCCTGCATTTACCACTCAGACAAGGAATAGGATGCGGAGGCTCCAACAAAGACTTCTTTGCTTTTCCACTCACCTTACCAGGGGAAAATTTTTACTGGGTCACCCTAGTCAGTGTAGTTGTCATACCATGCAGCATCTCTATGTGGATAGTAGCTGCCTTTAGGCCTGGTACAGATATTATTAGTTAAAACTGTCTATGTCTTCCTAGAATTCAATTACAATATCTCAATCATCAGGTCATAGTCTTGCTTTTTATAGCAGTGGTATTTCCTTAGATTTGTCTTAAATATGTTGTTCCTTCACATAAATATAGGTAGCAGCTTTGTGCTACCCTGGGGATAGAGGGTTCATATTTTGTTAGTTTCTTGCATAATGCAAAAGGAGATTAGAGAGCTTCTTATATTCTGTTTCCTCCCAAGAGAAAGCTATCATGTAGATCAAGAGAGGAAATGATTTCCTTGCTTGGCACAAATGAGTCACAGAAAATGACCTTCTTTGTAGTCTAATTTAGATTCAAGAATCCTCTGAAGAGCTGATAATATAAACCCATATGGCTTGGATGAAGAAAGTTGGGATAGACATTGTCACTAACAGACTCATCCACATCTTAAAAAGCAATATTTCACTTTGCCTAGATTTTTTGATCAGACTGCTGCAGCTGCACACCTCATGTTGCCTGCACATGTTATGTGTAGTATGCTTATACATATGTGATGCTGCTGCTGAGGTTTCATTTCAGCAATGGAGAAATTGGAAAAGCAGCACACACTCTTTGGCTGTTTTTTATACTGTGTTTAACATCTTTAAAAATACATATTCATGTGAATTTTGAAACAGTGCTTGCATTTACATTCTTGGACTGTATAACATTTGGAGACAAGTTTATCAGAGGAAGCAACAAGCTTTCAGCAGTATATCAAGAAAACAAGATCGGACAGAAAATAAACTAACACCCTGATACACAAAAGCACTGACAGCTTCAGCAGGAAAGATCTGGTGGGGGAGCAGAAGTGTAGCTGGACAGCACAGAGAGCTGCAAGCAACTATTTGTAGATTTTTATGTGAGGAATATTAATTTATTCCATGGCAAAAAGTCTAAGAAGGTGACAGGTTTTTTCCCTTTTTTTTCTTGCTATACACTGGTTCTTCATTTACTAATTTTTTTGTGCGTTCTGATGTTTTTAAATGTTGGTTTGTTCCAATTGTTGCTAATTGATTCTGTAGGCATCTTGGTAGCTTCTGTTATGCTTAAGAGTAGAATTGGGTTGTACGTCACCACATCTCACAGGAAAGGCTGGATTTGTGGTTAAATTTTGCCATAGTTTTCCTGGACATATCTATGCTCTTGGCAAAGCTAGGCCATCCTGAAAAACAGCCTGAAAGTGTAACCATGGGCAGGTATGCATTCCTAAAGCTGCCCAGCGTGCCACTGTGCTCTAACCACACCTTTGGTCTGAGATGCTTTCTGATCAGGTTGCTTATGATCATGGGTGAAAAATTTCCAAGTGGCTTATGGGCCTCCTGTTTTTCACAATATACAAACAGGAGTCATGGCAGTGTATTTTTATTTTTTTTTTTTTACCCAACAAATGTGTTACACCACACACCCTTGTGAGACTAGAGTTAGCACAGGGAGAGGTTGCAAGCAACACCTGAGGTTAGGGTGTGGAAGAAAACCAGCACCTTAGATTACAAGGTGAATTTATCCTGGGTCAAATGACATTAGATTTAAGGTGGTGGGCTTTGACTGCAAATGTAGGTGAACGTAAAGGGGTAGGGAATATACAGCTATTATGTATAGCTTGATTTTTGAGAATATACAATTACTGTATTATAGGTAGATATATTCTTTCATTTCCTAGGCATAAAGGGTATAGATAGAAGTGCTGTGACTATCTGAAAAGCACACAGTGGCAAATTGGGAAGGATGGTCTGTTCAGTGTCTGCTGAGAACAACTCTTACAGCAGCAATTGAAAAATTGGGTTTTTTTTTAATTACTATTTTGGGGTCAACTTTCTGCAGATAAGAAAAGCTTCCAACAGGGAAATGAGGCCAGCTGAAATCCTTATGTAGCAAAAAACACAGAAGTAAAATTTTTTATTCAAGATGTCCCTTGTCTTTAGAGCATGGAAGCAGGTTTCTCCCTGATGCTGTTGAGGAAGGTCTATAAAGATCCTAAGCACACGATACATTTACCTTTGCTTATAGCTATACATTAGCCTATTATATAAGCATTACTTGCTTATAGCTGTAATTCTTTGTTTGTGCCTGTGTACAGCACTCTAACTGTTGCTTGCCATTTTTTGTCATGAGGTGGCCCAGTGGGCTTGTATTTATTTTGTACTGAGATGTTCAAGGAATGTGCATGTGTGGTGAAGGAGCAAAAGCAACAGACTTGGTATATTCCTTTTTATATCTGAGCATGTACAGAGCGTTAAAACAGACATGTATACCCCAAAATTCTTTGTCACATCCAGCATCCAAGAGGCAACATCAGGTTAGCTGGTCTGAGACAATGTCCTTCTTAAAATGTGAGCTCTCTGATCAGCTGGAAGGTGAGACAAAAATAGGGGAATCAGAAGTATTGTGACAATCGAAATATGGGTTATGGTGCAGAAAATGCTAAAGGTTATTAGGGCAGGGAACACTGAAGGTATCATGGAGATGTGAAGGACCAGCACGCAGAGGAGCTGAAGTGTTGCTGGGAATGAGCTGAGAGCATTATAAAAGGATGGCACATGGTGGAATGGGTATAATGAGGTTACAGAGGACACTGGGCACATTACAGTGAGGAAGAAGGAATTACAGCATGGATGTTGGTAAATGGAAGCCTGTACTTTATAAAATCACTTTAGAGTCCTGTGCTGTAAAAGTATTTTTATTGAATTACATATGTCATTTGGCTATGCAGACAAAGAAGACACAGTAAGTCAGGCAGCTCCTCAAGATAACTCACTGCTTCCTTTTTGGCTGTGAGCTTGCCAGTTTCCTTCAGTTAGTCCCATACCTGTGTGGGAAAACTCAGATGCCTTAGGCTTTCCTACAAGCTGACTTCCTCTGCTATTGGAGCTCCTTCCGACTTTTCGCCACTTGCTCTTCTCTATTTCAGTATCTCACATTTTACTTTTTTCTTTCTTTCTTTCTTTCTTTTTTTTTTTTTTTTTTTTTTTTTGGTAATAAAGGGCATTTATTATATGTTATACCTTCCATGATTCAAGCAATGATGGATTGCTCAGCTGTTTTCATCAGGCTTGCATACACCTCTTTGGCACAGACTTCATAATGTGTGTGACTGATTTGCCTTCTGATCTCTTGCTGTCCTTCATTATTAACTTTTAAATATATGTGTAGATTGCTCTCCATGAGCTTGCCTTTCTCTCACTCCTGAAATTAGAGCTAGAACAGGAAAGTATTTAATTTTTTATTATTATATTTTTAATTTTATTTTTTTTTTCAGGCTTGAGAAATGGCATGTTGTAGTGCTTATCAGACTGTGATGTGGCTGGGCTGTTCTGCGTAGGGATTTTCCAAGACTCTTTAGGGGGATTGTGACCGCACCAAAGGTAATTTGATTTTTGAGTTTTTGAAATAATGCAACCTGTAAACCTCCACTGAACTTCGTGGTCTGCCTTTACCAGACCTTTGGGGAAGGCGTATTTCAATTACTGACTTTACAAGACCCAAAGTTTGGCAGTGAACACTGACACAGGTTTTATTTCTTGCTGTTTATTGTGTAATCATGCAAGTGTGAAATCTGAATTTCTGAATCTGCTCTCCCTGTGCAATCAGGTAGAGCCAGCTTTGCCGCTGAGTAAATTGAGCCAGGAGACAGACTGGCCCGCTCCCAGCGCCCAAACGGGTTTGTTTATTTAACACGGGACTTCTTTTCCTCACTAATGAATGGCTTTCAACCTGGGGCATCGCTAGAGCCCTCTCTTTAGGGCTGTGTGGGAAAGAGGACTCGCGCATCCCTCCCTGCTTCTCGCCACGACGCCAAGGGCCGCTCCCGGCGGCTGGTCCGGTCCGGTCCGGTCCGGCACTGGAGCGGGGCCGCGGGGCCGGCCAGCGCTCGCCTCCCCGCGCTCCCGCTGCGGCTCCCGGCGGGGCCCGGGCTGCGGGGGGCGGCCGCGCTCCGGCCGCTGCCGCGCGCCGCGCTCCCCCGGCGCTGCCCCGCCCCGGCGGGCAGCGGGCCAATGAGCGCCGCGGCCGCCGCCCCGCCGGCCAATGAGGGGGCGGCGGCGGGGCGGGCGCTGCCGGCCCCGGGGGGAGAGGCGGGCGCTGCGCTCCGCTCCGCTGCGCGGCCGCTCCGTGCCTCGCTCGCTGCAGCCCGGTGGCGGTGCGTCCCGAGCCGTCCGGCCGCCTTCCCTCCTTCCTATCTGACGGAGCTCTCGCCCTCCTCCTCCCGCCCGCTCCACGCGCCTCCGCGGCGGCGGGGCTCCAGCGCTGCTGAGCGTCAGGCGCGGCGGCGGCACCACCACCATGGCGGTGGAGGAAGAGGGGCTGCGGGTTTTCCAGAGCGTCAGGATTAAAATCGGTGAGAGCGCGGGGAAGCGGGCAGGGAGCTCCCGCTGGTGCGGAGCGCACCGAGCGCCCCTTCGCGCTGCTCTGCGTCCCGCCGGGGGAGCGCCGGGGGCGGCGGGGCGGGCGGTGCCCGCGGCCCGGGGGGGCTCCGCGGGGCGGGCGGTCGGTGCCTGAGAGGCGGCCGGTGCCGCGGGGACGGGCGGGCAGCGCCGTGCGTCCGGAAGGCGAGCGGCGCCGGCGGGAGTCCGGGCGGCGCGGGATATTCGGCCGATTTCGCGGGTTTTGTTGGGGTGTGGTTTTTTTTTGTTTTTTTTTTTTTTTTTTTTTTTTTTTTTTTTTTCTTCTTCTATTTTACTTTTTCATTTTTGTTGCTAAGCTACGCTCTAAAAGTTTGAAGGCGGTCACCGAGTCTCAGCGCTATGTGTCACTGGCAAAGCCGGTGTGAAGCCGGCCCAAAAGCGGCTGTGCAGGATCCGCTGTTTCAGCCCCTTCCCTCGGCGAAGGGGACAGGAGGGGCTGCTGTCGCTTCCTCACAGCTTCCTCCGAGTCGCGCTTTTGGAGATTCGCTCTTCTTGCTGTTGTGCGAGTTCCAAACCACATTGTTAGAAAGTAAGCGACAGATGTCAGCGAGCGGATTAAACTCTCCCTGGTCGAGTTCTGAGTGTGCCGGCTGGGAGGGAAATCCCTCGTTTCCGTAAGACAATCAGTCCCACATGCTGAGGGAGCGGTTCTCTCCCCGCCATGGGGCTCGGGGGCTGCGAGCTGCAGGGGAAGTGGCCAAGTTCAGCGCCGGGCTCACAGCGGTGGGTACCGAGGGCGTGTGGCTTCCTAATAAAGCTCTTGGAAAATCTCCCTTAGCGTTTCCCTTCGTTCGGAAGCAAATTTGCAGCCGCCAATTGGCGTGCGAGGTAAAACTGAAACGTGATATTACGTAGAAAATCTCATTATTGGATAGTGGCGTTAGCATTTCCAAGAGACCATTGCTAGGATCGTTTCCTCATTAATTGTCAACAGGTAGTTTAGTGATAGCAGGTTTTAAGAGTTAAAATTTTATCATCACTAAAAATTATGTGTTCATGTTCTCGTATGCATCCAGAAGAGAGATTCAGTAATACTACAGAGTATGGTCGGAGACTTGTTCTCTGTCTCTTTTCAAAGAGGGGAGGGGAAAATTAGAAAGGTCTTTTCACAAGGGAGAAATCCGCACACCGTGATATCGCCAGTTGTTTCTGTCTGGTGATTTTTAGTAAAAGGGCTAAGAACACATCTCGGACGTAGGATGATGACTTGTGGCTAAGGCATTTGTGTTTGATTAACTGGGTTTTTTTTTGAGAAGAAAACAGTGATAATCTTATATCTGAATGATTGAAGTAACGAGAGTGTGGGAATTTCTTTGAATTGTTGAAGAGATCGAAGACAATAACAGCAGCAAAAGTCTTGAGATGACTCTCATTATGTCGCGGACTAAAGTTAATCCTGCTGCTCACTTCAGCTATCGGATAGGAACCCCTGTCAGAGCGAACTATCTTATTACTGCAGAACTGCAGCAAGGATCCCCGCTGTTTTTTGGCCTGGCTAGCGAGAGGAGAAGCCGCGAGCATCCCGGCGCCTGGCTTGTGCCGTCGGAGCGGAAGGTGTTTCCCGGAGGATGTGGAGCACAATGCGCGGCGCTGCGCCGCCGTTCCGCCGCTGCCCGGCAGGGGGCGGAGCCGAGCGCTTCCGTCTGCCCGCGGCCGCGCAGCTTTCCGTGAGGGCCCCGCGGCTTTCCGCGCCCCTGTGCGGGAGTCACGCTGCTCTCTGGAGCTGAGCGCCTCTCGGGAGGCTTGTCAGAAAAACAGCGCCTGGCAGGATTGCTTGGATGGACCGAGAGAGTATTCTTAATCACACTGGCCTCCTAAAGCAGTCATGATCTTCTAGAATTTGTATATGGAAGCTTGCAGGCTCTCTGCGAAAAGTCCTGTGACTGGATCTGAGGGGAGGTCACAGACTCACAGGGTTGTTAGGGTTGGAAGGGATCTCTGGATATCATCTGCTGCAAACGCCCTGCCAAGGCAGGGTCACCTAGTATGGGTTATACAGGAAAGTGTCCAGGTGGGTTTTGAATGTCTCCAGAGAGGGAGACTCCATGACCTTTCTGGGCAGCCTGCTCCGGTGCTCTGCCACCTCAGTGTAAAGGAGTTCTTCCTCACATTGAGGTGGAACTTACTGTGTTTCTATTTATGGCCATTGCTCCTCATCCTGTTGCTGGGCACCACTGAAAAGATTGGAGGGGCGCTGCTTTCTTCAGCTATTCCCAGTAGTACATTTCTTTTAGTGGTTCCGTTCATGGGTATCTTGTAGTTTCCTTTCTTTTCTAGTGACAGGAGGATTTGAATCTTTCAATGGGTTAAGAGAAAAGTTATTTGAGGGCAAAAAGATAAGTAATTTTCTGTGTTGATTTGCTTTGATTTATCATGCTGCGGAAGTGGTCGGTTGTGTTCTTTGGGAGCTTGTTTCATAGCCAAGCTCTGACGGATCTCTGACTTTCTGTGTTTGATCTGATGTTTCCTTCTCTGTTGTACCTCTGCTAGCAAATCATCAGCTGGGACACTGATATACAGGTGTGCCTTAGAATAAATGGGATGAAATGCAGGGTTGATGCATTGAGGAATCGGTGCAGGCAGAGTGGACACCCATGTTGGCATGCCTCTCTTAGTGGGGATGCGGATGCGGTTGGGAGGCTCCTGGCTGTGCAAAACATCTGTAGCCTAGAGATGTTTGAATGCCCTAATGTCATGTACTGCTATGGCTGGCTTGTCCTGTATTTCCAAGGAGCTGCAGATAAATGAAGGCATTTTCTTCTGCTCGTGTAACTTGTTCTTTTGGGGCTGGTGGGCTGCATGGAATCAGCCACATTTAGCTAGGTGGGTAATTACATCCTGGATCTCCCATCTAAGTGCTTCCCTGTTCTGAGGAGTGTTATTTCTCGTCATGCTCGGATTTAGTTTGAGCCATCTGTCTCCTTTTGTGAAACTGTTGTAACAGTTGAGCTTAGTAGGAAGCTGTGTGTTTGCCTCACTCAGTTGAACTGACAGTGGTGTGGCACCTCCTGAAGATGTCTCGTGGAGATGCTGAAGTAGTGGAGCAGCGATATGAGCTCTGTCGATGTGTTAGGAGGCGTTGTTACTGTGCTACCTCTTGTCCAGTTTCTTTTGTGGTTAGTTGAATTGAAAGAAATTAATGCCTGGCAACTTCTGCCCATGTTGCAAGGATGTAATGTACAGTAGAAAGAAAAAAGTAGTACTTGTGTTAATGAATGTGCTGTTTAGATGTCTAGTTGAAATTGATTTATTTTGGCTTCCCATAACTGAAACTGTTGTACTTATGTCTTTTTTTTTTCCTTAATTGAAAATTATTTTTACCGGAATCCCTTATACATAAACAAAACAATGTGTCATGTAAGACTAAACAAACACTTCCTATAAGATTGCCGCTTTGAGGAAGTGTGCAGTGCTGATATTTCCATGAGTCAGTGTTTCAAAACCTGAAAGGAAACAACATAAGGCTCTATGGCTGATGATTGGCTGGAAAAACTACAAAGAGAGTCCTTCTGCTTGACAACATGACTTGTTGTACTGTTAATATTTAATAAATATGCTGTACTTAATTGCTACTTTTTTTACTCCTTAAATGGCATCAACTATTAAACTTTCAGTTGCAAAAATAAAAGCTCATGTTTAGGATTTCTGCTGTTGAAAGCTGTATGCTGGCTAGCAGAGAATCTGCTGCCAGCTTTTACTTTGTGAAATTGTTTATACTTGAAAAATCTAAAGAAACAGCTCATTTGTGAATTTTCACTTCAACAAGCTTTTCATATCCCTGAAATCTAGTACTTCAAGGCATTAGGCTCAGCTCCAAAATAGTATTTTTTCTAGCAGTAGTAGAGCTTGTTATATTTCTGGCTGATAGTTTGAAAGTAGTAATTGGGACAGGAGGATATTGCACACTGAGAGTTTACTGGGGCTGTAAGAGAATGAGGAGGACCCTTTGCTCATCGTTCTGTTGACCTAACAAATAATAACAATCCACGTGTGCACTGTGAGCACTTGTTGCAGTTTAAGACATTCATGAGCTTCTAAAGCTTTCCTTCATCATGTTTCAAAAGAGCCATTTTGTGGTTACAAGGTGTTGAGGTCTTAGTCTAAAATATGGGAATTCCAGCAGTATAAGCTATCCTTAGCACTAGATGTGATCAGAATCAGGAAGCAGTGAAATATTTGTGATAAAAGTTGCCTCCTACCTGATGTAGGTTGGTGCTTCACAGACAACTTACCCTGTTCTAAACTCACCACATTTTCTAGGAGCTGTAAGACCTTGTTTATGTCCAGTTGACAGAACGAGGATGGCTGGTCTGTAGATGTGCCATCTCTCTGCCTCTTATTCTCAGTGTGCCTTCTTTACTAATTCATGCAGAGCTGTGTAGTTTAAGACACTGTGAGAGCGGTTAAACTTCGTGAAATTGAGAGTCTTGGGTGAAGTCAGGCAGAGTGTTCATTTAAGTGCCAGTTTACTGGTGTTTAAGCAGGTCAATTGCCAAGGGAAGGTATTTGCAGGCTTCCACCATTAAACTTGGCACAGGGTAAATGTTTGAGATGTCTACATGTTTCCCAGGCTAAGAAGAAACTTTATCTTGTCTCTGACAAATTTAAGATCTCCCTTAAGTCTGATAATGCTAAGGTTGTTCAGGGAAATCCATTTTGACTTGAGAAGATGTCCCTTTTAATGTCTGCTGGGATTTAGTGCCTTAAGTGGTTACTTGTAGAAGTAATTACGACTAAATATGTTCATTGCATAATACTGTAAAAGGATTTATTTCCATTTAAATGGGGCAAAAGGTTGTGGAATAGATATTTTTAGAATGAACTTTTCCCAGGTACCTTTCTCTCTCTCTCACTATATATAAATGTATATATTAAAAAATGGAAAATTATTATTTAGGAAGTGTGAAATGCTTCTTATAAAGATAACATTTTTTTTCTGTGTTTCTAAGTTAGATGACCAAGAAAGAAAGAAAGAAAGAAAAGCTATTTGCATCTCACCCTGAATATATTCAAGACTTTGCAAGATCTTTTCTTCACATTAAAAAGTTAACAAGTACAACTTATACTGATGTTGCATAGGTAAAATAAAGTGGCAACTTAATGTCCTTATTGACTGGCTGTAGTAATAATAATTAAGGCTTGTGTCTCACAGGTCATGGAAGGTGCAGAATAAATTGTGCAGATTTGTCACTGCTGGTTCAGTATTTGAAATTGCTAGATTTGGTGGTGGTTGTGTTCTGACCAGCTTGTGTTCAGTGTGCTGAATGGAAGCGGTCTGGGACCAGTGCTGTTTCTAGAGGCAGAGTGCCATGGCTGTGTATGGACTGTCAAGAACAGCCGTGGCTGGAGCAAGAATGGAGACCCTATTTTCTGCAAGTGAGAGGAGAAAGCAGAGGTAGCAGTGGAAAATGCTGCAGTGAATGTAGTTTTGAAGAAACAGAAGATGCTTGTGTTTGAGGCTGCCAGCCTGATATCAAATTCCATAGCCTTACTTTCTTCTAAGTAGAGAGGGATTCATGTATGAGTGGAAGCCCATGTGTTTTGGTTTTTAGAGTTTGTAGAGGTAAATTCACAGGAGTGGATCTGTTAAACAGATCTGCTCAAGGCTTCTTGAGCAAATAAGCAAACTTGTTAGGTTTTTTGGTCTTCTGGAATTGGTACATTTGAAAAAACTGGTATTTAATCTGTCTCATGAGAAGTAAGGTGGGGTGGTTTTTGTGGTATTGTGTTTTTTGTTGTTGTTGTTTTTTTTTTTTTTTTTTTTTGTTTTGTTTTGTTTTGTTTTACTATTTCACTATCATTGGTTAAAACCAGTTTGGTTTGTAGTTCTGAAATTGGTTTGTAGTTCTGAAATTGCTCGGTTAGTTAGATGCCAGTTTTAGCTTCTCTTGCTCTGTTTTTATGTGTCTGTTCTGCCTGACGCTGTTCTTTGTTTTGCATATTGCTTCGTTTCTGTTTGATAGCTGCAGTCCAAAGCATGAAATCATGATACACTCACCCAAATTAGTACCTTGATGCTGCAGAGAAGGCAGGTCTTGTCTTTTCCCTGCTCATCTTGCTCCCAGCCATGAAGTGCTCTCTGCACACCTGCTGTTGACTGATGCTCCTCTGCTCACAGAAAAGAAAATCCAGTTCTATTTGCAAAGCAGAACCAAAGAGTGCAACTTCATTTTCTTTTCAGTTTTCTTCCATTTTAGTGAGCTGTGCACTCCAGTGGTTGTCAGAGGTGTTTCTGGACAAGTATCCAAGAGCTTGACTGGGAGTGTGCATGTGTGGGAAATCGGAGGGGACAGCAGGTTTTGTGTCTGGGTACTGGCAGCATCATGACACTGCCTGACTCTTTCTGTGCTCTTCAGTTCACTCCCTTTCCTTACTATAGATTTTCTTGATGGTGCTGTATTTGTTATCTGCAGTACACACCAGCTTCATCAGCTGCTCTGGAGAACAGATGTTAAAAACTCCAGTGAGAACGGCAAGAGGGTTACCTGACAAACTGATGTATCTGTATCACTGACCTTCCACTTGAGAACTACTTGAATCTCACACTCAGTTCAGGAGCCTTAGCTGTTTATGAGAGTTTAGGTGTTTTAGTTGGTATTCATTAATAGTCACACATGCTGCCCCATTTCTTTATCACACACTTGTCTTTTAATGCTGAGGCATCTAATGTTGGTTATTGTATTTATGCTTAACAGAACTCCTTCTCCCCTTTCTCTGCATCAAAGCAAGATTTCTACTTATGGAGTTGTCAAACGCTCTGTTCTATCATATGAAGTCATTTGTTGCACTGATGCTCCCATTTAAGGAAGACCTCATGTAAACACTGCACAATGTTGCCTACACCAATATTAGAAAATACAATTAAAAAACCTCATCAAAAATACCTTTGATAATATTAATCAGATTAAAATTTTCCCTATCCCTTCTCACTGACTGATCTCCATTACAGAAGTGTAAATTAGGAATAATTCTGTTAAAGCCAGTATTTGTACTTCTGTGAGAGTCAAATTAAGTCTTTGATTATCTTATGTGGCAATTTTTTTTCTTGGAGGAGGTAGGGGGGAAAGGATAGGTAAAATTCACTTTGCGTCATTAAGGAGTACTTAATACCTCTCATGTTGTTAAAATTCACTTTGCAAACAGATGTATTTGGAGAATAAATCTTCCAGCTAGCTCTTGTGACAGCAAGAAGCCTAGAATAAAATCAGAGGCTTGTAGACTTGGCTGCATACTGTAAAAGATGTCAATATCAGACAGTTGCATTGTTCATACTGATCTGACCAACAAACGTTCAGCCAAATATGTCAAAGAAAAATTAATGTGTGTGTGCCAGTGGAATATTAATGCTTCTGGGGAACAAGTCACCTAAGGCTTATATTAATAGTCAAAATATGCATTAGTAAGTCTTAATGCTGTGCTTTTAAACTTTCTAGTTACTGGAGATTTATGTATTTTGTGGTTACACCAAGGAAGAACTCAAGCTTGGAGTTAATAACAGGTTATATTTTATTAAACTGAAAAGAGCTGATTGTGGACTTGGTCATTCTACCCTCCTGATTTTACTGACATTTGCTAAACCTTATGAAGTGTTTGTTCTTTAGCGGTATCTGATTTCTTCAACGCAGTGGACTGGTGACTGAATTTAGGATCCAAATAAAAGCTTTGTTTTGGAGTGAAAACCAAACAAATCTAACTTCCTTCCTCTCCCATCCTAACCTCTGCCAAGGGGAAAGGAACTTCCCTGAAACTTCACATGTTGTTTTCCTCCTATAGAAGACTTTCTGGGTGAAAGTTTTGCAAAATGAAATGTAAAGCTTCAACGTTAGGAAGAACTGGAATATTTTTGCCCTGTTTTCCTTTCTCAGATTTTAATGGATCATTGCCAGCTGTAAAACACTTCATATATTCAGTGGAAAGTTTGAGGTCTTTGAGGTTGGTTCTGCCTGAAAGGGAAAAAATAGTGTATCTGTTTTTTGAAATCTGTTGAGTTGTATCTGTATTTTTGAAGTCTGTTGAGGAAGGAACACAAACGTTGATGACTTCTGAGGCTTCTGATTAATGTTTCTGCTGTTCAGTTTTCATTCCAGACCTCTGAAGTATTACAGTTTTTTTCTACTTCTCTAGAGACTTGTGCATTTGCCTGTTATTACCTCTCAGGGAGCACTGGGGCAAAACGAAGGTCCCTTCATTAGCCCAACAACTGAATCTTGCTGTTCCCTGTTGCTGGGCTGTAGAGCTCTGACTGCATTGCCACTGACTGAAATGGGTTAGTGTGATGTGATGGTAAGAGGCTTTCACTTATTTAAGAACAACTGGTAGGTTTGAACAGGTAGCATTTGATGCACTGTTTAGTTTGCATAACTGTTAATGCACTTTTATACGCTGCTAGTAGCTGGATGAACATTAGATGAAGTGTCTCAGTTCTTCCATGTGCAACAAATGAATGAAAGGTCTTGAAGCTGGGAAGAACACCTATTTCCGTGATGAGGGGAAGAGAGGGACACACAGAGCTGTGTTCCATAAGATGCGTGCTTAAACTTTCTTTTCGTACGTTACGGTGACTTTGGGAGGAAATGCACTTGTCTGTTTGTCTCTAAACTTGTTACTAAGAGATTTCAAAATCCATTTAGAAGAAGTTTGCATTGAAAAGCCCGAGTTCGTGTTTCGTAAAAAGGGAAGATGAAACACTGGAGATGTTGTGTTACGTGGGGAGCCGAAGGGTGTTTGTACTTGCGAAGGAGTTTTATTTCCAGGATTTTTAATCTGGAGTGGGTTTTTTTGTTTTTATTTATAGATATAGGAATAAAAATCTTAAGTGACTGATATTTTTTTTATAGCAATTTGCAAATTTAAATTCTGTCCAGTTCCAGTTGCATGGAAGGCATGTAGTATAAATCAACTTTACTGTTTTTTAAATTTTCCTTTCTTTTGAGTTTCATTCAGCTTTAATATTCAAAGTATTGGGAAATGGACAACTTGAAATACTGTATTTTCAGTTGTGCTTCTGTTATGACTTTATACAGATTTCTTATGTTTAAAAAAAGCAACTAAAAAAAGCAGATGAACTGGTGGCTGAGTTTTAAACTTCTTTAAAATAGTTGGGAGGGGAAGAAGTTTATTTTTATTACTGTTTCCAATTCCTTCTAAAAATATTTCTATTTACAAATTGTTTACAGCTACTTACTTTTGTTCAAGAACTCTAGAAGAAAACAGTTAGTTAGTGGTAGCTTTTTACAAGGCTACAGTTGATTCTTGCTTGTATTTCCCAGCTGGTGTTAGAGTACATCTGGAATCTATGAAATTCCTTTCTTTGTTCCTCATTTCCTGTTTCATTGAGTACTACAGTGCAACATTCTGAAAGCTGTTTCTCTTAGCATCTTCTAAGATGTGCATTTTAAACCAATTGGTGAGTTCTTAAAGGTAGTTTTATGTGTTCGTGTTTAGCAATGTAATTGTACAGTGAAATTGAACTGTATTATGAAACTTTTCAGATGCTTTGTTGTCGCATTTCAGCGAAAAATAGTTTTGTTGATTTATCTGGCTGTCGTTCAGCTTGTAGAATTGTAGGAAGGAGGGTGGTAGAAATAGAAGAAAAATCTGGTAGATAGTACAAAAGCTGCCTTTCTTAGTTCCTCCCTCCCTCCCTCTCTCCCTCCCCCTGCCCAGGAACAATCACCAGTTTGTAATGGAAAATTAGATCTATTTTGCAGGAGACACAGGGTGTGACATCCTACAGTGGCTTTTCAATTCTGGTTTGAAAGGCTGGTGACTGCTATAGAACACAGCCTTGGAAAATTGAGCTCTGACGCTGTGGCGCAATGTGAGAGTTGTGTGTGTCTAAAACAAACCCAGTCCTCCAAAACAGCCACATTTACGTTAAATGTACTGGTTGGGATTGCATTCTTGCAGGTAATTCATAGTCAGTAAAAAAGAGAGGGGATGCAGTTGTCTAACAGAATTGCTCTCATTTTTTTGCAAGTAGTTGTTCTGTTCTTCCTGAAAAAAAATGTGCTTTTATGAATACTTTACAGATCTGAGTAGCTGCCTGCCCCAAGTTTTCCAAAACAAATGCAAGTTCTTCATAGTCCAGTGGTGTGCTCTTCTGCTGTTGCCATTTGTGTGCTGTTTCTGAGATTGCAGCTTTCGTTCTTTGTGCTGTCACTAGACATGAAAACTCTGTAGTGGTACAATATATGTTTAAAAACTTCTTCACAGAGCACCTGCTCATAAGATGAGACTCGCATTTGAAGCGTTGTTTTTTCTCTTTATAAATGCACTTGCTGTTTTCCCTTCCATTTTTGATTTGTAGAATATCTCTGAAATGGCAGCCTTTGCTCTCATGGAGAACAATACTGAGGAAATATTTCTCTTATTTTTAGCTGCTTTTAATACATTACAGCAGAGATATAAGCAAGGAATGTTAGCACTGAGACCTGTCACTCCTCTACAGATCTGGTTGGTAGTTTCTTGTCTTCCTTTGATTTTTTTTTTTTTTCCCA
This sequence comes from Hirundo rustica, assembly GCF_015227805.2. NCBI lineage: Eukaryota > Metazoa > Chordata > Aves > Passeriformes > Hirundinidae > Hirundo > Hirundo rustica. The sequence continues at coordinate 92,149,789 of NC_053451.1, forward strand.
AATGCCCCTGACAGCAGATGTATAATTGATTACATGGAATAGGTTGTGCATGGAGGTAGTTGCACATTATATTTTTTCTATATATTATAAGGAGCTGAAGGAGGAGCTTCTTGTTTCCCACAAGAATAGTGACAGAATTGTGAAACTCCAGCAGTTGTATCTTTCAGCATTCTGGGTTCAGAACCATTTTTAAGGTTCTCACATCTTCTGCACTTACATAAAAGTAACCATACTGCTCAGTGTGACTGAGAATTTGGTAAACCCAGAAGCCATTTTTCTCAGTAGGTGATTATTGTTTCTGTTAAACTGTGTTATGCCCTGTTGCAGGGATGCAGTAAAGGTCCTAGGAAACTTGCATCTGCTCTGCTCAAGTCAGAGGAGCTGTGCTCCTGTAAATTTTGTGCACTGTTGTAGCTGTCAGTGAGGTCCTCATCTTGATCTATGCAAATTCTCAGTAGCCTAGACCAAGTCTGGTCCTAAAGACTTCCTTCAGATTACTTATCCCTGCAGCACTGGTTCATTGACCTATTAGTTCAGTTCCTCAAATGATAAGTTGTGTTTTACCTCCAGGAACATAATGTTCAGGTTCTGAGTTTTGTGTAGAATATTCCCTGGTAGATAAGAGAAAGGACTTTAGAAAAAGAGAAAGCTATTTCTGCAAGTGTTCTGTGGCCCATTCCTCTTTATAAATTTGTAGTCGCATTTACAGTGTAGATATTTCATGTTTAAGACTTTGGCTGATGTGGCATAAGGTTCAAATTTCAGATTGTTAAGATGCCTGAAGTACCACATTTGTGTTCTATTAGCATTTCTTGCCCAAAGTGTAAGGTAAGAGTTGACCAGTGCTACTCTTACTTCTGTAAATATTTGTCTTACCCTGTGTGTTTGTAGATTGTTCCACATAATTAATTTTGCTGCATGCTGGGGGCCAGCAGTTCTTGGATGCCTCTACTTGACCACTGTAAACACCGGAGTTCCAACTAACAGGAGCTCCAGGTAGTTGCTGCAGAATAGGTTTAGGTGCTTCAGAGATGATGATGGCTCAGAAAGGAGGTTGTGGTCAATGGTCATAAATTCAGCCCTGTTTAAAGCTAGGGGAACTGTTAGTGTCCCTTCCCTCCCCTGCTGATGTGACAAGCCAGCCTCTGTGCTCTGCAATGGGCTTCAGGAAATTTGTGTTGCATGTTAGAATTGGAACTAGATTTCAAGATAGTGTGCCTCTCCCTACTCCCTCATGGCTTTTTATTTTTTAGGGCTGCTAAGCAAAATTGCCTGAGAGGGCGGAAAAAAGCTAGTTTTTATTCAGACCAATACTTCTGCCTGTCTGTTTCTGAATGGTGATCCTGTGATTTTTGACAGGGAATAAAAAGTGCCTGGGGGAATTTGGAATGTTGCAACAGAGCAAAATTGTTTCAGTAAAAATGAAACTCTAACAGGCTGATAGTGTGTTTTGACACCTGATTCTGTGACAGTATTCCAGAAAGTTGTGAAAGTGGGAAAAAAAATGAGCTGAATTACTTTTAAAGCCAGCTTTAGTATTAAATGTAACCAGTCCCTGTAACAGTGTAGTGGAAAATGTTGTCCTTAGTAAAGTTTTCTGATAACACCTGGAGATTGTTGGTGCCCTGCTTCTGGTAATGGGAATTGGTAATCTAGTCCTGGAAGTAGCTTGTACTGCATGCTCTTGAATATGGGCTTCACTTTCTTGTGCAGAGTGAATCTCTGGAATTTAAAGTGAATTTTTCTCGTGGTCTGGTGGAATCTTATCCAGGTTTAGTTTTACTGTGTCGAACTCTTTTTAATGTTTGGTGGCTGTTTGAGCTATAACCAGAAGTACCAGATGCTTGTAAGGTGGGGTGTCTATTTCAGCACTACCATACAAGCTGCATTGGGAAACATATAGGAGCAAGTTCTGTGCTTAACAGACCATGCACAGTGGCAGAATGAAACGGGGTCAGGCATGAATATCTTATCCAGGAAGGGCTTAGAACCAAATAAGAGCTTACATGTGTGTGAATTAGCGCCAGGCTGCAGATATGCCAAAACTCCTCTGGCCTTGCATGGGGTTAACTCAGTGCTACAAAATGTGATGTGAAAAATCTGCTACTTGTGGGGTGGGAAAACACTGGCTATGGGGCTAGATTCCCTATTGCTCTCCCGAACCCCACAGTACGGGATGTGGACAGGGGCTCCTACCTACTTCCTTCGGAGTATGGAGTCAGCAGCAAGGCAGGACCTTGTAGCTGTGCCTTAAATACAGGAATTTGGTTCCCTTTGTACTTCTGGAGGAGGCAGTGATGGTGATTTGTCAGTGCTTTTGTTGTAGGTATAACTTCTGGTGTCTTCAGTGTCATGGTGAAAGTATTTTGCAGTGTATGCATCTCTAGGGTATCAGCCTGCAGGAGATAGGATTGGGATGTTTCTCTTGGGGTATGTTGGGTTTTGACAGAGGCAAAGCACAGTGCACTTTGATCTAGTGCAGATATTATGTGCATTTATTTGATTTTTTTTTCTTGTCATTTTGCCATTGTTTGGACATAGATGCTTGCGCTTTTTAAAATTATTTATTTTATTTTATTTTTCCTTACAAAGTGTTTGTTGCTTCTCTGACTTCTGTGGTACACCTGAAACCAGCTGTGCTGGAGTACTGAGCCTTCACAGCTGCAGGGGAACAGGTGTGGGAAGGATGAGCCATAGCTCAGCCACTGTGTGTGAGGTGTTTTGTTGTGTTTTTTTATTTTATTTATTTTTTTTTTTTTTTGCTTCGCATTGCTTTCTGTTTGTTGAATGATAGTTTTCTTTTGGGAACATGAGATTAGCACTGAAATAGGCCAGCATAGGATGAAGATGACGACATTATAAAGCTTCTAAGCATGATTTTGAGCCAATGGGTTAGCTTTACTTTAATCAGGATTTAAAAACTTTTTTTTCAACAATCATTCAAGTAAAATCTTTGGAACAAAATAGCTTGATATCAAGAGTATGTTCAAGTATTTCTTTTGAGGTATGGAGCACTTAGTTGGATGTTGATGGGGACTAACGTGAGTTCTGTTGTAGGGCTGTGATTGAGAGTATTCTGGGGGGGAAGGGAAGGAGACTGAGACTTCTGTAAATTAAAACTAACTCAAAAGGATGCTGCTCTACATCTTCTGTGGCATTAGTGATACCTCTGAAAGGTCTTTAGTTATACCCAGGCTTCAGAATCATCTCAGGAGTTATGGCTTAGCTGTGGACAGTGTAATCACAGTGATACAAAATTGGTTTGTACTCTTGTAATAATCCAGATTGGGTGGTTCAGCCCCAAATCGTCAAGATATAAGAGAGTAGGTTTGACCTGGCCCACTTAATTCATTTTACAGTCTCCTCAGGTGTAATTCTTTAAGTTCATTAATTGCCTAATTAGCCTTAATGATAAATGAGTTTTTATGCTAATCATTTGAAAGCCTGATTTAGGAAAACCACTGAAACACGTACCTGCTGTTCTGCCTGTAAAACAGCCTGGATATTTGTCTCACTGTGACATTATGACATCAGACATATGTCTTCATTCATGTTCCTGGCAGCTGGAAGCAGTGTCTAAAAGGCTTGTATTGTTTACCCGTGTCTGCTAAGCCCCATGAGCTTCCAGAGTCAAACCCTTGAAACTGAGGGTTACCATCATGAGGGTTGTTCGCTGTAATCTTGAGCCCCTTTGTGTGCGCAACATTCTTACCTTTAAAAAGCAAAATACTGTATTGCTTTCAGCCCATGGGATGGGTGGTACTTGTGTAATGAGTAATTATTTTATTATTATTAATTTACTATTATTATCATTGCCATCATCTATATTCTGTTCTTGTAGTAGAATACCTGGTTTTCTGCCCATATATTTAGTTCAAATTCTGGCATTGTTGAGCTCTCTTGCTGCTTTCCTTACTGTAGAGTGGAATCTTTAATCATTGAGCCTTTTTCAAGGTAGAGTTGACTCTTTTAAGTAGGGGACAGGATAGAAAAACGGTTATTTACCAGTCATGGTGCCAATTTCCAGGTAATTCCAATTAATTTTTCTGGAAGGCAATTTTGTTGAAGTGCTAAGGATTTTGGACCTGAATACATATCCGGCCATTGTTTTTCCATTGTGACAATCTTCTTTCTTCCTGCTTACTTCATTTGTGATGTACCTTCCCCCGCTGAGATGCAGAGTGCAGGTGCTTCATAAGCACCTCTCCCAGCTATATGCAGAGATGGAATCAACTGGCTTTGGCTAAGCAGTGCCCAGAGTGATGAGAGAGCCCTGCCAGGGGAGAGGACAGGAGAGGACAAGCAGGATTCTGTTTCTCAGCCTAGCCAAGTCTTGCTTCCTTCCTTTCAAGATCCTGTTCTTGTCAATCTGCACTTGGAGTCAAATGCCTTCTGCGTCTTCTTGACATGATAGAGCTTTTGCAGTGAAAGTCCTGCCTGGCATAACGAGTTTGGGAGAAATAAAATGCAGTACTAGAGCAAGTATTTCTTACAAGGACCAGAACAGATGCTGACTTCTGTTCTCTGGGATTTTGGGGGATTTTGATTGAGTTATTTAAAGTCAAAAGCCAAGGGCTGCCTAATACTTGATTTTGACACCTGGACATTTGCTGGGCAAGGTGACTTCTCTTGAGTTGATGTTGCCTGTTTAGCTGAAACAGTTGAGTGGTGTAGGAAGGGTTTAGCAGAAAACAGCTTTAGTACTCTACTTGGTTCTGAAGAATAGAAGCTACAGAGAAAGCTATTGTTAAGTAACTAGTACTAAATTGTTGTTTTCTCTTTCCCTTGTGTACCCATCCTCCCATGCTTGTTAGATGCTCCATATTGATCTCCAGTATTTAATACAGTTTTTGCCTTTCTGTAAACTAACAGTAATGGAATTCTGAGCACTGCACTACCAAGGTCTCAGTCCTGGTGTAGAGCGTTGTGTTGTGCAAATAACTTCTGTTCTAGTTGCTTGGAGTCTAAACAATGTAGAGAAGTCTGCTATAGCCTTAGTAATAAATTTTATTTTGTATTCTAGCTGCTTACTTTTTTGAAAAGCTGCTGTTCACTTATGTTACTACATAACCTTTTGCTTAGCCTTGACATGTGTTGCCCTGTTCTGAATAACAATGGTTAAATACTTCACTGATTCTTGTGACCTTAGTAACAGAACTCCAGTGCCCTGCTGGTAGAAGGGTGTGTTTTATTAATACTTAGAGCAGAACTGAATGAACAAAAGATTAATTTAATGTGAGGCTATCCTATTCCACTTGTCACGGAGCACAAAGTGGATTACTTGATAAAAAAAGGCAGGCTGGAAGCTGAGCATGACAACAAAGCAGATAGGGCAATGATCTTGCCAGTGAGGTGGGGAATCATATGGTAGCCAAACAAGGGTGTAGAGCAGGTTCATGATGTTAACCAGGGTCAGCCAAGAGCCCGGTGACCACCAGAGGCCTCTGTAGTGAGGAGCAGGTCCAAGGTAACACCAGAATTTAAGTCATCAGGGCAGAGTCCGGGTTGGTACAGCAAATGGCTGGGTGCAGGCAAACCTGCAGAGCTCTGAGAAGGGCCAAGGGTCTGAGCTGGAATGCAGCCCTGAAGTGGGGAAGGGTGTCCAGTGAGGCCTCCTCCAGGGCTGAGTTTACACAGCTGCACTGTGTCACAGCTGGCCTGGAGCCGAGGCCTCCAGACCCCCGAGGGCTGGGGGAGGCTCTGCGCAGCGCCCTGGCACCGCTTGTGTTTGGCTGAGATCTTGTCTGGGCTAGCCTTAAATCACATAAAACCTTCTGCAGTTCCTGATCCTGGGATAACCGTGGTGTGAATCGTAAAGGGTGAAAAGAGGAAGTGGAGATGCAATAACAGAAAATAGGTCTGCATGTGTTGTAACACTGACTGTGGCAATAAAACGCATCCTGTGCATGTGGGGGTGCAGCCCCCCGTTGTGATTGTTGCAGCCGCTGTGACTTGCATTGGGTGGTGGGTGTTTCCACAGCTCCTTGTGGATAAGGGCAAGTGTGGGAGGTGCTAGGTATTAGGTAGCTGTTGCTACAGTATGTTACAATGATTGCTAATTAGACTGTTGGGATGGACAGAAAGTAAATTCCCTTGAAGTCTCTTTAACCTTTTGCAGATGTATTTTTGTGCCTTTATTCATCCCTGTTCTTTGACTAATATCTTGCTTTCATTCTGTGACACTTTTTAGTGATTTGTTCTTCTTCCCTCTTTCTGTGGTTTGAAAACCGTGTCTGATTTTTGTGAAGTTTCTGGTGCATGCTCTTCTCTCCAGGCTGTGTCAAGTCTGCCCTTACATCGTGTCAGCAGCATTCTGTTGATTAGCAGAAGAGACCTATTAGAGTTCAGTGTTCCTTTGTTTCCTGCCTCTTTTCTTTCCCCCTTCCCCAGAAGGATTTTTTTAGAGACTTTTTTCTGTGTTATTTCTGAGGGAGCTGTGTTGAAGGAGTCTTTGCAGCAGAGGGCTGTGTAGAAATTAGCTTATGAACTCAATCGTAGTTCTCCCTGCAGACCCGTGCTTGAGATGAAAGGGTCGGTTCTGTTTGCATTCAAGTTTCCTGCTGCTTTGAAAGACAGTGGTGTGTCTCAGAACAGCAGTACTTGCAATGTGCTCCTCCCACAGAGGGAGAGTAATGACCAGTGTTTTATAGGCAGGCATGTGGTTCCTCATCTTTCCCTTTAGTTCTGTCCAGTTAAAAGTTAGACGTTATCACTGTTAGTCCTTTTTTTTTTCCTCTTGAAAAGGCAATGATAAGTCATGCAAAATATTTTGAATTTGTAGTCTAAATGTGTATTATGGTAAACTCACATATTGGAGTACTATTAAATGCATCTGAGGCTTTTTCAGCATAATCAAATTGCTTAGAGATTTTTATCTTAAGATGCACATGAAGCCTGCACTTTGTGGGTTTAGTGATTCCTTGCTGCATGACATCAAGCATTCCCATACGTTTAAGGGTATCTTGTTTGTATAAGTGCAGGGATATGACAGGCAAAGTTAAGCAAAGATTAAGGAGACAGCCGTTGCAGGGCTGAGGGGAGGAAATTCACAACTGTTATGTAAAGAAAGTGGTATAGGATCTCCCAAAACAAAGTAGCAGAGAGTGCCCGTGGGATGTGTTCAGTAAGTTATTGAATGTTTCTTTATAGCTTGGCTTGACTCTTAGTGCTAGAGTTTGTGAGTTCTTTTACTTAAGCGCAGTGTTGATTCTGGCACCGTCTAAGTTAGATTAGGTGCTCCTTTGAGCTGAAGGGTACAGCAGGGAGATGGAAGTGGAGAGAAGTTGAAAGGAGGGCATATCTGGTTAAGTGGCTTTTTCCTCCCTGCTGGGAAGACCACAGAGCTGTACTATCTATTCAGTAAACATCTTCCCCTGGGTGTTAGCTGTGCTGCTAATTTGCAGCTCTTAATGATAACAAGGGAGAGAACTTTATTTTAGATAATCCACTTGATATAGGCAGTTGTAAAGCATTTCAAATGGGGATCTGTGTAGGGTCAAAAGGATGAGGAAGGAAGCTTGTTAAAGAGGAAGGAAGCTTGTTAAATGGGTGTCCTTCTCATTCCTGCAAGTACACTGTAAGTGGTTAAAGCTCAATAATGTAATTGGATTCCTTGGCAGATTTATTTTAGGTGGTTATTTTGCAGTTATCAACTGTACGTGTTTCCCATTTCCTTCCATGTAAATGTAAGCCTGACTGGCAGCATTTATGACTTCTGATTCCTGAAGAAAATGAGGCAGGATTTATGTTTAAGATTTGGAAATTCAGTTCCTAATCTACAAGACAAATTTTTGATGTGTTTTTGTCTGCTTTGCCTTTGCAAAAGGGAGATAACTAATAGAAGAGGTACCACTTGAACAGGGCTGGGTGTGGGTCTGGTAATGGGAAATGGCAGTCTGGGTGTAATTTTACTTGAGTTTTGTGTTTCACAAGACAGTAACAGTTTATTGGTTTGTGGTTTTTTTTTTACCTCTGCAGTATGAACATGTGCCAACTTTGGTTAGCCATGCCAGCAGGAGTTACACAACTTGAAATGGCACACTGTGCCGGACAGAGGATATCCCGTGAATTTGAGAATGAAGCTTGTAGATGATAAATGCCAAGGCAAGAGTTAATTTAGTACCCAGTTTCCATAAATAGAGGAAGTTGATTCATAGAGTCACAGCTAGAGAGTACACGAGTATGTCAGAGACTTCACTGTCTTGTTTGAGATCACAAATTTGCTGAATAATGTGGTGGGCGAGTTGCAAAATTCAGTCTTCTACCCTTAGAATGGAAGTCAGAAAGATAAAATGGCGTGGAAAGATTTTTTTTTTTAATCTTTTTTTGCTGTAGTTGTTCTCTTTCACTGGTTGGCTCTTCAATACACCAAACCCTTTCACTCTTCCAGACGCTTCAGATGTATTTATGATGTAGTAAAATATTAGCAACATGTGATATTTGATTATGCTTGTAGAAAGAGAATAGAGAATTCTTTCATCTCAGATAAAGCTGTGTCAAAACCCAGCAGAATAAGTAGTCAGAAATGAAAGTAAGGTTTTTATATGTCAGCTGAACAGAGAATGTTTCAAAGTTAAAAGTTGCCTGCAAGTTGTGTAGGGTTTTCTATATCTCTGTAATACGACTATACAGTATAAAAAACATATAATGTAAAGCAGTTACATAGTTATAACAGTATATGTTATGCAGGTTATGACTGTGTGTAGTGTATTTTATTAATATGTGCTATATATTATTATGGAGAACAGTGTTTCAGTTTGTATATATGCTTTACTGACCACAAGTGTTTCTGTGTTGAGGCACATTGGCTTCAGATTACAGCAGTAAACATGACAGGCGGAAGAGTCACAGGGACTACGGCTTGTGTTGTGCTGTCAGTGCTAGGGTTGAGTGTATCCAGAGCTGATTTTAGGATCATCTTTGTTTCTAAAAGTGCTAACCATCAATTTATGTATGTGGTTTGTTTTATGCTTGAGGTTTTTTTTAAGGGGGGTGAACAGATATACATACACATAAGTTTTCTTTTGGACCAGTTTTGCTGTACTGTAAAGATGGTGTCTAACTGCTCTGGTTATTTACTTTCTAGTTTTTTTAGAAATGTTAATAGAATAGGTGGTGGAGGCTAGTACCAGGCATGGAGTAGGAGAATAGCAATGAGTGTATTTCTCAGCAGATCTTCACTGGAGTTTGGAAAGTTGTCTGGGTTGGCAGAGACTACTTTGTTAGCTTTTAAAATAAATAAATTCTTCTGCCAGGGAAAAAAAGCTGCACCTTGTAAGTTCTTCAGTGTATACCAGACTTAAGTAGTCACTTCCAGGAGTGTGCCCTGAAAAATGAAGTGTTGTAGCGTTGTTTTCTTCACTATAGATTTGAGACTCAGAGGCATTAGTAGATCCTGAAATGTGAGCTGGTACTTCAGGGGTCTGTTGCATACTGCATTTCAGTGCTAAGCATGTTAGAAAAAAAAGATAACCACTTACCCTAAACTGTTTTCATGAAGTAGGTGGTTGGAAGCATAGCTTTCATTTCTCTCCAAAATTTTTCCTTTGGCTCCAAATTGGTCCTGTAGATGCATAACTGATGGAGGATTCATTGCTGTCTGTCCATAAATGCTGATGTTTTGGTAGGAATTGTTTCAACATGTGGTAGCTCAATAATATATGGTCTCCCTCAATGTGTGTTTAGACTGTTACAGTGGTGTATTTTTAGTTTCTAAAATTCCACTCATAATCATATGGAATATGCATGAAATGCAGTTGATGGGCTGCAGTTGAGCCAGACTGACACAAATAAAATCCCCTCATTATGTTCCCAGAGATAATTAGTGTGACTTTAAATATCTTTCTTGCTGTTTCCCACCCATGTGAATCTTGACTGAAGTTGATAATGATTATTAAAAAGTATACAGCCCTTTTCTCCACACCTGTAATTGCGCTGTCTTGATGCTGTCAGGCTTTGTAGGTGTTTGACTGAGGAGATAAACAATGTTCTCAGTGGTTTTGTAGGGAATCTACAACAACAGCTCTGTGTTCTACACAACGTGCAGCTTTTCTGTGCAATTTGAAGTATTCTTTGTTCTGCCCTTCTTCTTGATATGTTAATTATGCTATATTGTACTAGCAAAATGACATTTGGCATCAATTTATTTTTACTATCCCATTTGGAGATGCATGAGTGGAAGACATCCTGTACAAGTGTCATGTTTTAGAGTTAATTTTTAAAATTATCTAGCTCTTGTTATGTTGCCATCTGTTTTCCACTAACTTGAAGAGGAAACAGCTGTTGTGAATAATCTCAAGACAGTATTTTTAATAAAATCTAATAGGTCCGCTTACCTCCAGTTTGCATGTGCATCACAGGGAATGACTGTGCTGGCTAAGAGGGGAGATGTGGTTTTGCATTAGGAACTGTAATGAATTTGGTAAAGCAGTGATTCTGATATGTTTCCTCCATAGCTGGGTTTGAATACAGCTGGAGAAATCAGTGTTAATGGGACACACTTCACTTGCTGTAACTGTGCATTGTCTTGTGGAGGGGCTGTTATTGCAGCTTCTGCCCTGGAGTGCAGTGGTTGGCAGGCAGCTGTGGAGCTGGCTGAACCTGCTGATCCCACGTAAAAGCTAACTCATGGCCACACCGTGCCGTCTTCAGTGTGCTGAGCCAGTGGAGGCTGTGGCTGTACTTGACCTCAAGGAAAGCACTGAAGATGGAGAGCCAGGACCTGGCTTCTTCAGCTGACCATCTGCAATTGTATTGAATTAGAGGTAACGTGCATCAGCAGGTGACACCATTTTGGGGAAAACATTTAATTCTCCGACAGAGAATAAGTGTTACTGATGGAGAGTAGGGTAGGGTGCACTTGAATAGCTTATTACCTTGTGGGTTTCTTGATTGTATTTTAGACTTCATTTTGGTAAGGAGTGAGAAACCTCATGAAAGAGATGTTATACAGTATGAGCTTCAATCACAGTGGTGATTCAACTGAATAAAGGGAAGGATAAATGAAAGTAGAGCAGTTGACTGTCAGAGAACACCTTGGAAAAAAGTTCAAATTGGTTTATTTGAGCTCAAGCATAGCAGAGTGGCCAAGATTTGGTACTGTTTTACATAGATTGGCTTTCTTCACTTATTTCCCTTTGATTTTGATAGAAAGACTTTGTTAAGTCTGAAAAACTTTGCAGGATTAATGCCTGTTTTTTCAAAGGGCTCAACAGTGAAAGGAGTGGAGAGGCTAATCAGCAGGGAGCATTAAGTGGTGGTCAGGTAATATAGAGTTGAATGGAGAATAATGATGAATTGAACTGGATCTTCCTGTAAGTAGACCAGATTCTTTTTGTCAGAGACTTCGTTGCTTTTGCTTGAGTCTTTAGATCAATAGAACAACGCCAGCAAGAGTAGCTGTGAAAAATGAGCATGTAGTTCAAGTGCTTGAGATTGCAGCCTCAGATCTTCCAGGAGCTTACATCCCATAAACCTGTAGGAAATATGTCCAGTGCCATGCAGTTGCAGAAGCCCTGTCCTGTTCACTCTCATTGCTGCCCCATTTCTTGCAACAAGGCTGTAGTGTGGGTCCATCAGGAACCTGAACCGCTACAGCGTCAGAGCTGATGGCTGCACAAGATCTGTTGTGAGCTGATGTGGTCTGTTCTGCTTAATGGATTTGTGTAGCATGTGAACATATGTTTTTGCACCACGTGGAGGGAGATGGGCAGTGAGCAGTCAGCTGGCCTGTGGTGGTTTGAAGTGGCTGTGAAGCTGCAGTGTTACTTAAACAGATGAGAACATTGCTGCTCCCTGCTTAAAAACCTCCTTCTAACTCCTGTCTTCTGACATAGAATGCGTGTGTTGGAGTACAGGAAATGAAGACCCTGACTTGCAGTTCAGTTGAACTTCAGTACAGTTATACTTGCTTTTGAGATTTCCTGTCAAACTTATGCTATTAAACAGAGTTTGCTGTTTCTCTGGAGGAATATCTTATGTACGCTAAGAACATACTAGTGCAGAAATCTCTCTGCCTTTCAGAGGAGAGAAGTTTTGATTAATAACTATAAGAACTCCCAAGAAATATCAAATAGCAGTGACCCAGAATATTGTTACCTATGCAGATGTTTCCTTTGAAGACTGATATTTTTGCTAACCTTTTAGGCAGTTTCTTTGGTTGAATAACAAGCTTGCATTTGTCTTCCTGCTTGCAGCTATACCCGCTGCCTCACTTATAATGCAAGTATATTAATTTCAGAACAAGTTAAAGCTGGAAATAAGAAACAAGTAGTTTATTTTGCAGAAACTCCCACGAGTCAAAAATCTTTAGTATAGGAAAGATCTGCTCTGACTGCACGTCTTTGGAAATAATTAACATTCCTATTCACAAATGGCTCATCTTGGGAAGATGAGAAGAAAGTGTCTTTCTTCAGATCCCTTCACTCCATAGCTGGCAGCAACATGGTTATGCTGTGGTTATAGCATGGTTATTTGAGATGTAACAGTGCTGGAGTACATAGAGGTGATCTTTGCATTAGTGGGAACTTAGTTATTGGGCTTGTGTCTGTGATACTCCGTGCTTCTGTTGTGTGTGTGTTCCCTCTCTCCACATGGTAGTTCCTCTGCCCTTCTGTTTTGATATGGAATACCTCAGGCAGCTTCCCATGAAGAGTGTCTTTCCTATCAATGTAATTTCTGTCACAAGGTGTTCTTCTGCCAGGTTGTTTTTGCAACAGTTATAGTACCTTTTTCATGCCTAAATTGGTGTTCTTTCCACAGTAAAGCCCTTGGGGCCATTTTTATTTTTTTTTCTCTGTACGGATGTGATAATGATCCTGGAAGTATATGCTGCTAACAGTAAGATATTTCCTGCCATGCTTACTGGAAGCTGTTTATCTTACCTGTTTGTTAAAAGGACCAGGTGCTTTGTCTACTCCTGCTCTGCGTTGGTAAATTCTGCTTTGTGTTTGATTTCCCCCATTGTGGTGTTATGACAGAGAGCAAGAGGCTTCCCAGACCAAGGTGGTGATCTTGACATGCTGCACAGGAGAGCCCTTTGGTGTAAGACAAGTGGGTCAGGCTGGGATGGCTTTGTTGGCCCTCAGATGCAGCTTCTGCAATCTCTCATGCAGTTGCATTAGCAAATACTGTAATGCATTGCTCCCATGTCTCATTTGAGGGATTTGAAGTTAGCTTTTGATTATGAAGTACTAGAGGGGGATTGAGTTTGACCATGGAAGTTTGCTCTGTGACTTATTATGCACAATCACAGATGGAGTCTGTAGCAGGGCTGGGATGGAATCCAGGTTTTCAACCAAAAGAACCAGTTTCTTGCATGGGGATGGAAGCTTTGTGCATAGAACAACTCGGCTGTGTGGTATTGCTTTGTAAAAATAAATGGACCACTTTTGAAATCACATTAAATGAGAAAGGGGTTAACTGAGGCTGAATGAATGACTCTCCATTCTTGAGTGATCTCTGCAAAGAAGCATTAGTTTGTTTTGGTAGCCAAATCTCTGGTGTATTCATCCTCATCCTGCAGCATTACAAGTTATGACTATAGCGTGCACGTGGATTTGTGTCTATCTACTCTATGTAACTTGTGTTCTACCCTAAAAGGTAAAAAAAGGGAATATTTTTATCCAACAAATAGTCTTTGGATGGGCATGTCTATTTATGTGCTTTAACTTTTGAAGCTGGTTATTGTAAATGTCTGTGAAGAACTTCCTTACAGTCTGTGAAAGTGTGTGATATAATGCAGAAATCAGCTTCATTTTACACATGATTATCAGAAGCATTCCCTGACTCCAGTCTCCTGTTCTTTTGCAAACCATAAATATGCACAGGGGCTTGAGAAGATTATTTCAAGACAACTTGATATTGCACATGTATAGTTTGGCCTTTAGATACCTGTTGGCACTGGCTGCATGTGATAGCAGAGCTTCACGTGACAGTCAGTAAATATGAAAGCATTTATTGCTTTCTGTTTTTTGAGTTTGAGGTAAAATTAATATATGCTGTATCGGCAAGAAAAACATGATTTTCTCGCTTCTGTTGGGCTGTAAAAAAGATGTGGGTAAATTATCACTTTTTGCCTGCTTGATGTGTTCTGTCAAGTGCTGATAACAGAGTTAACCAAGGCTTTTTGTATTTTGGGCTTTTGATGAGTAGTTGCACCACATAACTGTGATTCAAAGGTGAGAGTTTAAATTTACTTAAATGTCTGTTGTCCTTTTTGGTTGTTGGGCTGAGGAATAAGCTTGCTTGCAGTGCCTTCTCCACCTGTGTGTCATGAAAGCAAGCCACTGCCACCAACTAGCTGCGTTGGCTCAAAGACTGTGAAGTTGGATCTTGGTTTGATTTTGCAAAGTTTTCAAAATAAGACATCTAAATGAAGATAAACACTACATTTCAGTGTATCTTTTGTATTGCATTATATTTAGGAATGCTGTGCCTTTACACTTCCATCCTGTCAAATATCCTTTACCTACCCTTCTGCTTTTAAAGCTTAATCCTCCCTTATCATGTATGAATATTTGTGTAGGATTAGGCATTTTAAGAGAGAGAATGTCTTCTTTGTTGGTACAGCTCTCATTACTGCTGGACCTCTAAGGCAGTCAGAGTAGGTTTGTGCAGTGTTAGACAGAATTATGAAACTGAAGATGCATATAGCAGTAAAACTGTGTGAATGTATTTTGGAGCGGTTGTCAGATATTCCTCTTGCTCATGTTTTTAAATTCCTTCACTTCTGCGTAGACAAATTATTTCTGCTTTTTCACTAGTAGTAAGTATGCAAAATATTTAACACTTCATGAGTACTTCACAGTCAGTGTGACTACCCGGTTTTCTGCAGCTGATATGACTAACTTGTAAACTGAAACCAGAAGACTGAAAGCAAACCAACATCAATTGAGTTTCATTATATTAACACTTTGCATAATTTAGAAAAGGAAAGTAGATCACTTTCCATTTTTAATACCCACTTTATACTTTGCATAAAAACCTAACAGGATTGCAGACAGTTCATGAAAAGGTATACATTTGTAAATATAAATTTTAATCATATGAATGTTTGTGGAAATTGCAGGGGAATATTGTAATTTTGGCTTAGACATTTCTTCAGAATCTTAGCTACTTATATCAAATGGTGTGGTTTTGGAGCACACAGCTACGCAAACTTCTAAAGTCTGTAGTTTTGATCATTGCTTGTAAATAAATGACTGTATTTAGCTTCTTGCTTGTTTTTCTGCAGTGCTGTGCCTGTGTTATCTGTACTCTGTGCTGAGGAGTGAAGAAGTAAATGTGTTTTCCCATCGTTACTGAAGTTGGATGATCAGGCATTTGGTTCTCATCACATTGCCTGCACAATGAGTCATGCTTTCTTCGTTAGGTTTGTTCCTCAGGCCAGGATTCATGTGATGTTCCCCTTCTCTGGGCAGTCAGATTAGTCACTGTTTGAAATCTTGTTTAAAAAATAAATCGCACCACAGGTTGTTGCTTGCTTGCCCGTTACATGCTCCCCCACTGCTCGGTGTTTGGGTTCAGCAGCATCGTTATACTGAAAAATGTATTATGGTCACAGTCACTGACATATTATTGGAGTCCCACAGAAATTAGTGTACTAAATTCAGAACTCATAGTAACTAGCAAATAATTGTCTATGAGGCAGGTGAATTTTAAGTAATTCAATGTGCTGAAACACATCTTGCTTTAACTTGGCTTCTTTCATTATGCTGCTAAGAACAAAATCTACATTGCAAATGTAATAGTAGCTTGAACTTCATGATTTATAAAAGCAGTGGTAATAACAAAAATTGTTAGCATAGGTGGTTACTGTCATGGTACCTGAATCAGTCTTTAATATTTGGGGCAGAAACTCTTCTTGCTGAATTATCTGTACCTAGAAGTGTTTGATGGAGCCAAGATTTAATGAAGTTTTCAAACTACTTTAGGACAGTAGCATTTCCCTGTCCCTACTACATGATATGCTGTTATGAAGGCTCTGGAAGTTCTTTATCTTGGTACTAGAAGATTTTAGGGGTGATGGTTCATTGTGGGAAGTAGCAGTTTGAAAGACAAACTAATGCAGAAAATGTGTGGTGGCCAGATCAGAGGTAGGAAGAGAGAGGGGAAAATACATACAGTGTGGTTGTAAACACATAACCCAGATGTTGCTGTTGGCTGGCTAAGCTCCGTATCTAGTCAATGGACAACAAATTATGATTCAGAAAATGTGTTATGTTCATGGCCCAAATACTTTTACATAGGAGTCAACAGTAGATGTTAATGCAGGCACCTAAATTGTGCGAAGTATTGCATCTTATAAATATCCCCAGGACCAATGTCTGATTTGTGCCTTGGGAGCCAGTTAGGGTTATGACACAGTAAAAGATTGGAAGTTGCTGAAATAAATGGTTATAAACTCTGTCATAGTTTATAGATGAAAACCTGAATAGAGGGAAAGATGAATGAATAGTCTACATTAGGCTTTGATTCTGGTTCTTATGAACAGCTTCATTTTTCATGTTGCATGTTGTTAATAGTGTTTTGACAGGAAAATGCTCATGAAGTAGGCGAAGGTGCGGACCAGTGTGGGAGAAAATGCAATTATCTATAGAAATCCAAATAGTGGTATTTTGGGTTTTTTGTGAAGGGGTTTTTAGGTGGTTTTTGGTGTGGGGTTTGTCTTCATCTGTATTTCTAAGTGAAA
This sequence comes from Hirundo rustica, assembly GCF_015227805.2. Lineage (NCBI taxonomy): Eukaryota > Metazoa > Chordata > Aves > Passeriformes > Hirundinidae > Hirundo > Hirundo rustica. The sequence continues at coordinate 92,166,479 of NC_053451.1, forward strand.
ATTTTATTTCAACGAAGAGCCAGGAATCCTGTGCTGATGAGATTTCTGAAAAAACAGATACTTATTTAGTAAGCCTATGTTAAATGGAATGCCTAGGATCTTGGATGATGATGGTCCAGTTTTGTCAATGTATGGATGTTCTGGAAGTAGCCACTTCTAGAAATTCTTGGGCCAACCTGTGTGGTGGCTGGTAGTTAAGGCAGTCTGACTTCAGAGTAGCAGCATGTTGTCCTCTTACTTTCCGTGAAGAAATCCATGGGTTTGTAGATCAGTTGCAGTGTATCCTTGCATCTGCAGGCTTTAAGGGTTTAGCTGCACAGCACTGCAAACTGGCAAGTGATTGCTTTGATAGTCAAACTCAAATACTTTTAGGCACCTTAAAATGTTGGAGGGGGAGATGCAATTGGTTTTGCTTAATTAACGGAACTGCAAGCTAGCAACAAGAAATTAGCATAATTTATGTAAATTCTTGTGTATTGTTGTCATGCATGTGTGCAATACAGGCCATTCAACAGTGAAATAAAGTTTTAAAGTCACCTATAATCATATAAGGCACCAACCTTAGTGGAATTTATTTTTGTTCCACTCTACTGGAATAAGTGTTATTTAAATAAAGGCCTGGTAATTAAATTAAAAGAAATACTGTGGATGGAGTTGATAATCTGGAAGCTGAGTTTGTAATGTAGCATTTGTCAGCCACCTTTGTCTACAGCTGAAAAGGTATGATTTCCCTTTTTCATTCAAAACCCATTGATAAGCATGTAGACTGAGAACAGGTTATGATCATACTTCTCTTGAAAGATTTCCTTTTATCTTGTTCCTTAGTGCAGAGGATACTTGTCGCGTGTAAATAAACACACGAGGAATATTTAAATGGGAAAAAAGAAACTGATCTCATTGTAGGAAAGTACCTATTTTCACTGTTCTTGAAGAAAAACTAAAGTAAAGCAAGTTGAGGAGATATAAAAACTTTGTTCTCTCCCTTATGATGATTAATTTTGTAATAGGAAGAGTGTTTTGAATGTGGAGAAAGATACTCTTTTCTCAATTAATTCCTAAATCTTAGATGGTTTTCAAGATTGCCTTGAACTTCTGTGCTCAAAATCACCCAGTTTCTCAATAGCCAGGTTTTATTTTGGTTTGAACACTGTGGAGCCAGAGGACCAAACTGAACCTGATCTAAACTTGATCCTGTGAGATTCTGCTTGGTGACGATGTAATTCTAAATCAAGAGCCATTGTGGACACCAGAATCATTAGAGGAAACAGTTTCAGTTTCTTAACAGTACCAGTAAAGCTTTGGCTTTTCAGCAGTTGTTGCTTTTGGTTAGTAGTTTTTAATCTAAGCAAAACACAGTCTTTGGCAGATTTGTACTTTCCATGTTACTCTACTCTAAAAATTTTTGGTGTCACTTGTTGTTATAGAAATGATTCATGTCCTGGAAGAGAGAAGGGCTCGCTCCTTTTTCATTGCTTGTGTTTTGTTGGTTTTTTCACACAGCTCTTGCTTTTTGATCTACAATTAAAAATAACGGGATGTACATCAATAAAAATTGTAATTTTTCTTATTTTCTTGTGATGCGACTTTTGGTTTTGTCTGTAAATAATACAAATGAAAGAAAAAATACTTGCTTCCTCAGACATTTTTTTGCTTATGCTGATTTTTTTGAGAACAGCACTTTCGTTCCTTAGCAATGACTAGGTCCCTTACTACCAGAGCAACAATCTTAAATTATTATGAAGTACAGAGGCTCTCAAAAGGGAACACTTCAATTGTTGGATTTTGTTATGTGATGTTGTAAATAATTTGCTTGTATTTCCTGTGTCATACTGGTTTTCTAAAAGTAGCTGGAATGGCTCGCTGTTTGCACAGTGCAGCTCCATGATGGAATAGCCTGTTTAAATTTACTTCCTCTCAGCTACTCTGCCCCTCCTGCAGCCCAAATCTCTCCCTCATGGCCTCTCACAACAGATGTTCAGTGACTTAAACTTTGCTGAGAGAAGGTCTTTTATTAACTTTAGGAAGCTGATTTTATTTCTCAAAAAACAACTATCACCAAACCACTCCCCCTCACAAATGCCCCACCTCAGAACAAACCCAAAAAACCTACCAAGAGCTGCACAAGCCACAATCTTAACAAAGGCCACAGTTCAGAGGTTTCAGAACAACTTGGTGCCAGCCCCTACAGTACTGAAACTGTAGGGAAAACCTCACAAGTCTCTATGAAATGCAGCTGGGAAGTTGCATGAGACACCTTGGTGCAAAGTACCATCTTCAAAACACAAGCTGGATTGAAAAATATATGTGGAACTGCGTCTAAACTTTGTGTCAACTCAGAGAGTCTAGCTAATTAATCAGTTTTTCCACAGAAATACAAAAAAACCCCACATCAAAGCAACTTATAATGCTAACCCAAGAATGCCTCAGGAAAACTGAATTCAAATGTAAACTCCCTGAGAAAACCCTTTTTCCCGGCAGTATTCTACTTCAAAATAGTAGAATACCTTCAAAGTGTCCTTTTACACGGAATAACTTCAGTTCTGTTAAAAAGCAGCTGGGCTGTGTATTTTTTATTTTGTGGGATTAAGTTACTATTCTAAGGGATCTGTAGAGAAACCTGATGCCTGCTGTTGACCACAATATTGGCAAGTAGCATGCAACCAGTTATTAAAGAGTTGAGAATTATGCTTCTTCTCTTGTACAAACTAAATCTTAATTTTGCAAGCAGCTCTCATGAAACTTGCTTTATAGGCATCTTTCCTCTCAGCCCTGGGATTTGATTAACAGCCCTTGTGCTGTAAGTACTTAAGCACTTAAGATCATGACAAGATCTTTTGAGCCTTCTCTCTGTTCATTCTTCTTGCAAGAGAAGGAAGACTGTCAGCCTGCAGCTTCTCATTGCTCTCCAGTCAAAATATCCTCAGCTGCTTCTGTTACACCCAGAAAAATAAAACAGGATGTGTGGACAGTTTATTGGACTTTCAGGGCTCCAAAAGGAGAACTGGAATGTCTGATCACACATGTATAGGAAAAAGGGAATTTGGCTACTTGCTGTTCTCAGTGATGGGTCTGAATCTGTTCACCATGCAGGCTGTGGCAGATGAGACCTGGCAATTGTTACAGTGACAGAAAGACCTGTTTGCTTTGCCGGGCCAGAGAAGGATCTGTATGAAGGTTCCTAAGTGGTAGAGAATAAGTTTAATCGTGTGAGGGGGAAAGGAGGTGGTACGGAAGTATGGCGCTGGGTGTACTGGTGAAGTTGATTGTGCAGATGGGATTTTAACAGATGCCAAATGTTCCTGTCACTAGGCTGTGAATAGAGGTATCAGCTGGTGCTGGTCTTCAGTTTCGTGCCAGAAAATGTGGGGTTGATGCTCTTTCCTTGAAGCCAAGAGGGTTTCCACACAATACTCTTGTCTAAGAAGTTGTGATTAACTGAGTGTTCTCTCCTTGATGGCTACTTGCTGAAGCAATGCTGTGGTATCGAGCTGCTCAGGGGTTGTTGCTAATGCCTGGGTCTTCAGTATTGTTTTGTTGAGGAAGTGCCTTCCCTGATAATGTGATGACCATTTCACGTGGAAAGAGACTGGCAGGCGAGGGCTTTTAGATTAAGAACAGGTCATCTAAAAATCTCATTTTCCAGATCATCAAAATCTCTTCACAGATGGCTGTTTTTGACCTGGTTTAGAAATGTAATGCAATCTGTCACTCCATGAGAGGAAAGTTGTGTGTATGTGTGTGTACATAAATGCCAGTGGTCAAGGCAAAAAGAGATTGTTGGAAAGTAGCGTTACTAGCCACATCTGTTTTAAAAGAAATACTTTTTTAATAGATCAGTCTTCTTTACTAAATATTTGATTTTCATGTGTTTTTCTTATTTTCAGGCTATGAGAATTATACACAGAAGTGGAGGGAAAAGAACACTTTTTACACTTGGCATATATTGCTAAAAAGTATTTACTGTTTTTATTTTACTACAAAAGTACAAAAGAGCACTGAGCTACTTATATAGCTCCATAGTTGCATGCCGGATATGCTAGTTCTTGGAACTTCACTTTTAAAATTTATTTTATTTTGTTGCTATTTTCTATTTGGACAGGAAAAAAATTAATTCAAACTCCCTTTTCTGAGGGGTACACACAGTATATCTACATATAGGACTTATATACAAATGTAACTATCCATTCTGCTTTCAAACAATATGTTAATGCCATAGAATTATCACATTAGCTGTTCAGTAACAAAATTGGTTTCTATAGTGTGAATGGAAGTTTTTCAACTGTGACCATTTCAATACTAAAAGGGGTTATTTTCTCAATATATTCTTCCTGAGGTACTGCAGTCATATCCCTCCCCTAATCCCCATCTCATCTGCAAAAAGAGATGATCTTTTATTTGCAAGAAAATGAACTGCTTTCTCAGCGTTCAGAATAAATGCAACTGTTTCTGTTCAGTTTAAATTAATGCATAGGTATGAAATTCTAGGTATTTCTATGTGTTTTAATCAAAATTGAGTGGTATTATATTTCTGTTCCAAGTAAAATTAAGTATTAATTAGAAACATGCTGTCATCTTGATATTTTACATATATGCCTAATTTTGGGCATTAATAACTTTTTAAGGATAAATTGTGGTAATCAGAGGCCTGGGTGTACATACATTTTTCTTTTTCTGTTTGGTCTGTGGATGTTCAAGCAATAATGCTTTTTCAGAAGAAAGAAAACTTGAAAGGAGCGCTTGAGATAATTTTTCAGAATTTCCAGCATCTCTATTGAGATAGAGAGCTTAAAGGAGAACAGGAGAAGCTTTTCATTCTTGACATACATTGCTGCTGGTTTTGTTCTTGAAATGCTTCCCTGCAAGCTTCTTTGGGGAGTGCTTTCCTAAATACAGCAGAAACAAAGTGGATTGTTGTGGGTTTGGATACGATGCCCTTTTCAGATTTTAGGTATTTTGTTTCTGTGCTTATATCTTTCAACATTCTCCCTGAAGTCAAATGCTCTGGCATTGAAAGCTCAGCTGTTTTTATTGGATTTATTTTTTGGAGGTAGGTTTCTGTTTGCTGTGTTTTCTGAAACAGTTTGAGAGATGGTTCTCTCATACCATTGTGCTCAAATATGTTGCTGCTAGAAAACAACAAGCTAAATTTGTTAATGCATTACTAAGTCTTCCTTAATGCATTCAGACTGGCAGATGTGTGCTGGTGACCCAGTATTTGGCAGCACAAGGGCAGGAAATTTGTTGCAAAAGGTAGGCATAATATGTGGCTGTCACATAGTCTTTGCTTTTCAGAAAGTTGCATCTGGGGAAGTACATCAGAAGCTAAGATAACACAATGGCAAGTATGTAAATTCAATTAAAAAATACGAGATGCTTCAAAAAATTCAAGTGGCAAAACCTTAAGGAAATGTATGTATATATTTGTTTATTCCTCTAAGCATTTTCAAAGTTTTTTTGGTTATGATCCCAGTACCCTTCCTTACCATATGTGTAGGAGAGCCCTTTTTACTTGCTTTCCTTTTATTACCGGTGTTTTAGCAGGGCAGGAATATGCAACATTGGGAAGAACAAGGAGGACAGATACAAGTTTGAGTTTTTCCTTAATCTTGTTCCAGCTTGTTGAATTCCCTGTACCTGGCTCAAGCTAAGCTGTCTGTGCTGCCCTGGTAGTCTATTTTTGAACTGTAGCGACTCTGTAGTAATTCTGTGAGGAGAATGGGGAGAAGATACCAAGGCAGTGACATATTCAGAATTATATAGTCTATTTTTTAATACTCGTCCTAAATACTTAATGTTAACTTTTCCGTAGCTAAATTCAGCTTTGCTAGGTTTAGGTACTTAGTGCTAAATTGAGTTTGACACACAGTTAAATTAAGACCCATGTATATTAGAAGTGCAGGGATAGAGGGAAAAGCTATTGCAAATTTGAACAGATTATTCTGCCGCTGCAGCTCCAAATGGAAGCCTTATACTCCAAAACCAAGTGCTTGTGTAGTCTAAATTGTCAGGGTCTTAGACATCTTAAGAAACATTCAATTTCTTCTTAGTGGAAGTGGAAAACTGAATGTTTTAAAGGCGAGTGTATTGACCTTTCATCAGCAAACCCTCTCCAAGTTCTCTAGTGTACAGGTACTTCACACATATGAAGAGGAGAGAAAAAAAATAATGGGAGTTGGCTTTTGAAAACGCAGTTGACAAAGATGCCTCTTCTATACAGATAGGTTAAATGATTAAATTCTTGCCCAAAATAAATGATCTCATCAGCTCTGTTTTTTGAGAAAATTGAAATGGTGCATGACTGTATCATGTATTTCTTTTTTTTCATTTTGTTGGTAGCAAATCTGAAAAAATACTGATCAAATTGTTCAGCTTCATTGTAGATGCCAAAACAGTGCCACAGAGGGAACCTTTTTTCTCTTGGAGGAATCTAAAGAGCAACTGAAGCTCTAACAGAGCGCGTTTGTTGACTTAAAATGTCTGGCTAGAGAGCTGAGTCTTTAGCTATGCTTGAAAGCTTGATAAATTTTTCTTTCTCAGCTGCTCAGTGCTGGAGGAATCTAAACAGCCATTGGTTGCTGCTGGTGTCGGGAAGAAACCGTATTTTTTTTTTTTTGTAAGCTACCCAAGTCAGTAACATGATTAATATATTGGGTTGGTCAATTAATCTCTTGTTCTAGTCTCAGTGGTTTTTCAGAGTTTTTTTTCATTTTGAAGAAAGAAATTACTGTAAAATGTCTTCTCTATCTTTCCTCTGTGCACTTTCTAACATTGTGATGGTGGTGACCTTTAATTTGCTGTACAGATTCTGCAGGCAGCCATTTTCTAGTGATGCTAAATGGTGTCTTCCTTCACACTGCATTTAGGTTTCAATATTGTGGGCTTTCCTACTGTAAGTCTTTTAAGAAAGAGGTTAACTGAGTTTTTAGAATGTGGTTCTTATAGAGTACTTAACATAACTATTACCTTTAAGCGCTTAAGTGAATATTGTGCACATTTAGAAAAATGGAAATCAAGATGAGAAATCGAGATTTGGTTTCATGTGATACATTAATCTTGAAGTAGGAAGTGGAAGAATGAAGAATAAGGGAAGCTGTGTTACTGTTTTGGTTTGTTTTTTAGCTTGAAAAGTTTTGTCTTTCTCTTGGAAGAACCGTGAGAACAGCGTGCCAGCCCTGGAGGAAGACTTCCTTATCAGTCTGCTATTGAAAGGCTTCCTGTTGACACTGTCTCTTTGGGGAACTGTACCCAGTTATCCAGGAAAGAGGCTGGTCTCATGTGCCTTTAATGGAGAAAAATTAATAGCAATTTGGTTGCTTGGGGAGAGGAGACAGACTTGGAGGCCTCAGTCTATGTGAGAGTAGTAACTTGATTTGTAACTTGTTTGAACTCAGACTAACAAGAATAAAACTTGGAGGTTTAGTATGGCAGGATAGACTTCAGTGCAGACTGAGCAAGCCATCAATAATCCTCAGAATATTTTTGTCTAGAGCTGCTGCAGTTAAGCTATTGCTAACATTCAGCCTAGTTTAACATCACATTGAGCGCGGCAACAGATGTTGCACACCTTCAAATTACAGTGGAGACAGCTTTTTTTAATGCAGTGTCTCACAACTCAGAAGGAAGTGGGAAGAATGCTATCAAGTTGTATCAGCTGAGCTGAAAGAGGAAACTTATTTAGAAGATCTCTGAAGTGAGGCATTACTGTCTGAAGCAACAGTTTCAAGTCCCTTTTTAGCGCCTCTATATATGCTCCATGGTTAGCTTTAGAAAACATATGCCCATACAGTCACCCATTTACAAGCCATTTGTGAGAAATGTGATTGTGTGATGTTTTCAAGGGCATGCTATGGGTGAGTTAGCAAAAGTGTGTGAACAGCGTGCCAGAAAGACATCATAGGCAGGAAGACATGGAGTCCTGTGTCATTTTATGCCTTTCCTGAGCTGAGGGTGCAGGTTGGCTCAGCATTTCCTGGCTAGGCATCTTCAGTATTTACAGGCACATGCATCAGATTGTTGTGGAACAAATCTGCCAAAAAGAAAAAGTGTCTTTACTGAAGAGAAGGTTGAAAACAGCAGGGTGTTTCTGTTAATAGTGTAAAGCTTTTTGGGTGTGGAACCCTGGGAAACAATGTGTCTAGGGAAGTGCGCTTGCGTTGAGCTGCAGAGGTTGGATAGAAAGTTATATTTGTTACCATCATTTAGAGTTTCCTTCTGTATTGGCAAAGAGGCCTGTGTTCTCTTGGTCTGTGCAGTTTTAGCTTTATTCTTTGTATTTTTACCAGAAGAGAATGATCTAGTACCCATGCTATGTGCTAATAATCTCTGGCTACTGGAAGAGTGACAGCAAATAAGACCGTGAGCGTTGCAGACTTTCATTTAGTTCTGAGTTTTGTCTTTAGAATTAAATCACTCATCCACATAGTGATACATACTTCAGCAAAACGATGAGGGGCATTCTCCAGATTCCTAATGGAGAGTTTTAATTTTTATCAGTCAGCCAAGGAAATTTAGTGCTCGGCTTTGATTGTTAATGGATATGTAGAGGGGAAGACTGGTTTTCTTCTTGTTTCATATGCTTGAGTCTGGTAGTCCCTTGGTTACCCTGAGTTCCTCAGTTCTGTCCTTTTTGTTGTTGTTAATTATACCTACTTACTTACTGCTGTAGTTTTGAAACAAATGTTTATTGTGAAGAATATTCATGACTTGCATGGAACCTTTGTGCAAGGACCTTAGGCAGCTTCACAAGTGCTCATTATCCCATCAGAGTGCTTTGAAGTCCAGCCTGTGATCTAAGGCTGTTGGCTGTAACTAAAGTGACTGTTTTCCATCTCCACATCCGTGGTGAGAGGTAGAGCTGTGATCTGCACAGCTCATTTGCTGTGTTCTGGTAATGGCTTTAGGATAAAATTAGTGGGCTGTATTGAAAAGTTTGACTGCTACGTTGTGTGGTGTTCTTGGTATCTTAGGGGAACATTGATCAAAACATAAACAATTTATGGAAGGAGATAATCTGCATCCAAATACACGTGAATAAATTGGATGACAGACAGTTGAGTTCTTAGCTGACCTCTAAACCTGGTTACTGTCAGGACCTGCTGCATTGAAAACAGGAGACTGCTGCAAAGTTTAATAGAGACTTCACATCTGAGAAGGAAAATATAATACTAACACTGCATTAGTTGACAGATGACTAATTTATGGATAATGTTTTAATATGTAATCTTTGTGGTTTTTGTTTGTTTTTTTTTTCTTGTCTTTAGGTGAAGCCAAAAATCTTCCTACATATCCGGGGCCAAACAAGATGAGAGATTGCTACTGTACTGTAAACCTGGACCAGGAGGAGGTTTTCAGGACCAAAATAGTGGAGAAGTCATTATGGTAACACATCCGTATATAAATATTCAGTCAACTCTTCTTATTCTCTTCTTACTAAGTTTGTTTAATATTCCAAAGATACTTTCTTGAGGGGACAAGAGAGGATGAATAGGATTCTTCTTCCAGTTTTAAAACACTAGTCGTAAAAACAGTAATGTCATGATACCTATCTGTATTTGTGGGAAAAATGCCTTCACCAAGGCAACCCATATTAATTTTTTTCCTAACAGTGTACCATTACATTGTACAAAATGCTCCTTTCTTTCTGTGATATTTGTTTTGTACTTCCCTAAACTTTTAAAATCTCAATTTAGAAAAGGTTCACGAAACTCCATTTCGCATCATTTTAGGCTTAGAATTTTGCATTAGTCTGGCTGCCCTAGGGAGTTGAGTTAAGAATTTAATTTTTTTTTGCTGTCATGAGGCTATAACTGAAAGGAGAGGTTTGAACATAAGATGTCTGTCTGATTATCTTGGACACTTCCTATGAGATTGCAGAGGTCAAATGTAGAATGAAACAGAATGAGAAACATGTAGCAAAAGTTAAAATGTTTTCTTCTGGAAATCCGTAGATACCAAAAAAATAAAGGGAACTAGGCTGGGCATATACATATATTCTGGTAAACAAGGCTTTTTTTTTTTTTTTAATGGAGAGGAAAGAAGCAGCAAGGAACAATCAAGTTTATAACTTTTATCGTAAGAGATAACTCTCACTCTTTTCCCAATTTGAGTAATACGTTAGGAATTTGCTATTTGTCTTTGCAAATAATGTGCTTCAGGAAGTATCTCCAGACCTCACTCCCAACCACTCAGAAGTACCTGACACATTCAGGAATGTGAGTGGGATTTATTTCTGTAAGTCTCTTTAATTGTTCTGTCACATAAATTTTTGTCATCTTTAAGCCTTGATGTTTATGAGTGACGATGCTGATGCTCTTATTTGTAGTATACAAACAAAACCCAAAAATTAGTGTGCATGCCTTCTTCCTTACCCCTGTAGCTGACATGTAGTGTCCCTAAACCTAATATCCCTGAACCAGTTGTTTCTTTAAAAGTGATTTTGTAAGTCATGTACATTTTTTGTTGTTGTTTTGGGGGTTTTCTATTTCTTTTCTCTGGGTGATCATTAGTGCTTCACAGGGAAATGGAAGATGAGAAGTGAGGATGTGTGAGAATAGTTAATGTAATTTCCTTGAATTAATCCAGACATTTTTCTATTTAAAAAATAAACTCTTGGTAATAAAAATAAGCAACAAGTATAATACCTTCAGTGGGAAAAGTTCTATCTTTCTTTAGACTTTCTTATAAAGATGAAGAGGTACATTGGGGCTGTGCAAAACTGGAAGGTTTCTAGTTTCCTGACAGTACTAAGTTAATTTTGTTAATTGAGGTGAATTCAGGGGAGAAATGAGCAATGATCAGAGATCTGGAAAAGGTAACCGTGAGGGAAGGTTAAAGTATTGAAGTTGTTTAGCCTAGAGAAGAGGGATGAGAGTAGAAATAAATATGTAAATTTAAAAAATAAACAGAACCAAAAAAACTCCAAACAGCACACCTCCCCCTTGAAAATTTGAGAGTGAGGGAACTGGTCTGTCTGTCCAGTATGGGTATTGCAAGTAATAACAAATTCAAATTGCAGTGGGGAAGGAAGTTGAGGTTAAGATTAACTGAAGAAAATCTCTGTTAAAGGTTCTGAAGCACTGGAGTAGATTTTATTGGTTTTTGTGTTCATTGCTGATGACTTTGAATAGGTTCTGTATGATCAGTCTCAATTAAATAATAGGGATCTTCCAGCTTTGAAACAGTGGTGGGACCAGATGACCTCTCAAAATCCCATTATGGAGCTCTTTTCTTTGATCTAAGGCTTGACTAAAGTTGGTCTCCATCATTCTTTCTTCTCCTAGTGAATTCCTGTCTTCAGTGGAGCCTGCCTTCTCCCTGTCTGTGCTTCTGTTTTCAAATGCTATTTTTGGAAAACTTGCTGCTTTACAGTCTATGAATATCCAGTTATTGACATCAACTCAGTTTTGCATTTAGCCATTTAGGTGTTTCCCTGTCTTTGTTTTTCTGGGGCATAATAGAAAAGCAGACAAAAATCCCAGATACATGAATGGTAATCTTGGGATGTCTTCCCAGTCTGTGTGTAGGACTTTCTCTTATGTCATGAAGCACACTTGAACAGCTGCTTTATCTTTCATGAGTGTATTTACATCTCTTAAAACAAATGTGTACATCGACTTCCAGAAGATGTTTTTCACCAGACCCTTCTGCAGTCACCTATTGTTGTAATCTTGTCAGATTCTGGGATGAGCTGAGGAGGCAGTCATGCTGTTCCATTCTTTAATGCTTGTGTGTAGGTTGATTTAACCCCTTGAGTGAGTTATTGGGCAGGTGAGGCTTATGTGCCCTATGGCCATGTGATTTCTGTGCAGCAGAGAATTAATCATGAGTTTTGTTGATCCCTTTTTCTGAGGTGTTGCTGCAGTGATATACAATGTTTGGGAACAGGGATGTGAAGCTGGGCCAATGCTTGAGTAAATTAGTCGAGTCCTGCCTGAAACTCTGCGTGGCTGGCATTGCAGTGGGTGACGCAGCTTGACACAGATCCCCCCTACAGTTTGAAGGGGAGAGCACTGGCTCTGATCTGTTCTTCATACCTCTTTTCTACTTCCTATCACTTCATGTCTGGCAAGGGACTGGTTTGCTATAAAGTGTTAAGAATTGCCTGTATTTTTACTAATGTTGATAACTCCGTCATCTTCCAGTAAGGCTCAGAACATTATTTTCATGTTGTCTATAGAAAACAAGATGCTTGTCTATAGAAAACAAGATGCTTTATGTGAAAATCTGAATTACAAGGTCTTTCATATGCAGCCCTAGTACTACTGATTCTGGAATGATTTCTTCTTGTTCAGATGGAGAAGGCCATCTTTTGCAGCATTTCTGAATGGTTTTTTTTCTTCACCTGCATGAAAAGGCTTGTAATTGATACAATGTCTTGTATAGTTGGGAATTAGTTTCCCCCCTCCACCCCATTTTTTCTCAGTTGATCTTCTTTAGGCTTCTACTAGGCGTTGCATAAATGTATATTTTTCCATGCAGGCCTACTCCTGGTGTAAAGCTTAAATAGAACTGGCAGATGGAAAAAAGGAAACAGTTATCTCTCCTTCCCATAGGGACTTGGATGAATGTCCAATTCTGGCTTGCTTGGAATATCTGTTATAGAACCTTCAGGCTCTGACTCATCATCTCCTGTTTTATGCCAGGACAGTGTAAGAAGTTGCCTCCCCGAGCTTTGTCCTAATCTTCTGCAACATATTTTCTTTTTTTGTTAGACTGTGGCAGAGGCATGAGAAGACAGCTGAGAGCAGTAACCTTTTAAATCAACAAGGCATGAATCATTCAGAATTCAAAAGAATTGAACCAGCACATCCTGTTGTCCAGTCAAGTGCCCTTACCAGGGCTCTGAAGAGAATCTCTGAGCTTGATGCCCTTTATCTAAATTTGTGTGTCAAAAACTGAGAGGAGCCAGCATGGTGAATCTTACCTCCTCTGTTCAGCAGTCAGGTGGGGCTCATAAATTACAATATGGAACGTAAAAAATTCCTGCCGTCCGGCCTCTTGGCTGCTGTTAAACTGGATGGTGGGCACTGCTGCCTTGTGCTGGAAGATTTTGAGGGCTGCTGCGATAAACTTAGTAGTGTCTGACTGAAACGAGTCATGGGTTGGTTACCACTGGGGCACGCCTTCCTACAAAACCACAGAACAACGTGAAAATGCTGTTTATATGGGTAGTTCAGAATCATCCCACTTCTCTGGGGATCTTTAGGCAAGAACAGTGAATGTGTGAATTGGTCAGACTGAGAAATCCAGGTTCTCAAGGAGACAATCTTGAACTCTTCAAGCAGCACTGTTTTTGTAAACTTGGCACAAGCTTTTACTAAATTCTAAGAAGGTCACATGCAAGTCATAAGATATGAGGGAGAGGTCAGATGGAGCCAGGATTTAATATGCTTCTCTGTTTTGTATTTGTCATTCAATATTTATATTACCGTCATCTACAAAGACACTGAATAGATTTGGATCCATCCCATATAACCTAGCAAATATGTACGTGAAAGGAGTCATGTATTTTACGTCCTAAGAGCATGTTAGAAAGATTGTGTTTTTTTAAATGTGGAGATCTACAGATTTTCATTAGTTCTGAGCTGCAAGTAAACAGCCTGACAAGAATTTTGCCTATTAATTCCCTTTGCACAATAAACTATTTATCTTCCCCCATTAGTAGCTTTCCCTACTTCAGGCTCCGCCATCCAGGAGTGTTTCCTAGCTACAGATATTTCCTGAGGATGAACTTTCTTGGATTGTTGGTGTTAAGACTGACTTTGCCTTTGCAGTTTGCATCAAATGTGCCCATTCACTTAAAGGGCAGTGTCAGCTGCAACAGGAAATCAAGGCAGCTTCTCAAATCATAGGTGAAGAATGGAAGGAATGTGACATCTCTAAATTTGTTTCAAGGATGTGAATAAAGGCAAAATCTGTCGTACGCTGAGAATCAAATGTCTGACAGTGTGCTTTAGAGAGGTGAGCCAAGCGTCTTGAGCCTGTGATTATTTAGTTCACCACTATTTCACTGAGGAATTTTTCACATGCTAAACATAGTGATCAAAGCCTGAATGAAACAGCAAATTAAGCCATAGGCACTTTCCCCACTTTCCCACCCCCAGTTTTCCTTTTTTTTTTTTTCTTTTTGCTAGTCTCTGACAAACATAACAATGAGGACTACAAGTCTGCAGTGTGCTTGTTGCTTATATTGAAATGTACTGTAAGTTCAGTTGAGACTATGTTCTCTTTAATAAGTGGTTACTCTGTCTTTGTTACAGAATTAGATCAGGTAACAAATTCAGCCAGTAGCTCTCAGAACTTTAAGTTATTTTATTACCATATTTAATGTTATTTTCTCATTCTAGGTTTGCTTAAATCTTTTTTTCCCCTGTGTTTGGAGTTTATGGCTGCATAGCTAAACTTCTCATGTTCTGATAACATCTTGGATGCAGGCCATTTCTCAAATTTTAAACACAAAGTTGTTTCCCTTAGTTGGAGCATTGCCAAAATTAGCTGTTGTATCTGAGTTAGCTGCATTAGCTGTTTCTACATTCTTACATTGCCAGCTCACCTCCTTGAAATAACAGCTTTCCCCAGCCCAGAGTCCTTAAGCAGAGAGGCTTTGGATGTTGTAGTGTGTTCTGCAGCTTCACTCCTGCATGTTCCCAGGGTTTCCTGTCTTCTGCATGTGACAGCACCTAACTGTGGCTCGAATTCCTAATGACAATAGACTTCAGTTCTGGAACACCCCAAGCCTCTAAGGGAAAGGCTTAAGATTGGTAGGGGTACAACTTTAGCCTGGTCAGGGATGTTATTGAAGCCAAGGACTGCATGGCTCTGCAGGGAAGTAATATAGCTGGGAAGGGTGCCAGTAAGGGAAGCAAGACTTAATGGAAGAAGGAGAATGAAGTGAACCTTGAGACCCAAGGCAGGGATTATGAATGGGAGCGTTTATCTATATTAAAAGCCACCCATGTGAGTAGCAATTGTTGGTGTTGTAGGCTGCTTTGAGTGATTAAAAAAAAAAAAAAGTAAATGCAGCTGTAATGTGACTTCTGCTGTTTGTGTGTGTCGTCTTACAGAATATTTTGGGAGGTGACCAGCGGCCAAGCGGCTGCTGCTTCAATTTATCATAATCCTTGTAAGCCTCATTGAGCCAAACCAGCAACTGTCAAGTGAGGTTGATAACTATAGCTCATGTGTCTGTCTGTCTCTTCTGAGCACAGGATTGAGAAAATGCACACTGCTTTATTTTTTTCTCTGTGTAGTAGGGCTGGTTATGGGTGTAACAAAGCACTGTTCATCTGAGTGTCTCTGCACAGTGACATGAGGAAAAAATTCCCTTAGTCTCAGTGGGTGTCTGATAGACTGCAGTCAGCACTCTCAACAGTGGGCATAAGTGATATGGATTTACATGTTGCCTCCTGTGCCATATACTTCCTCTTGCATGTCCTCTGCCAAATCTGTGCTTCAAATACAGTATTAGTGATTTTAAATAAATTGTGTCAGCTACTGTGACATCTACCGACTCTGGCTTTTACAGAGCCTGTCTTACTTGACTGTTGTCTTCTCGTTTTTTGTCTAGTAGGAGTCTGAAGTGCATTCAGGTTTTATTTGGCTTGCTGTATCTGCTTTGAATAAACTTTCTCTCTTCTACCCCACTCCCTTTACATATGCTGCAAAGCATAGCATAAAAAGTATCAGCCAAGTACTAGAAAAAGCTTAGTAGTAGAAACAAACAAGTGTGCTCCTTTGTACAGACTGATTTTGCTTCCTGCTCACATGGTGATGTGAACTCTGGTGTTCAGTTCATGCAGCAGGATGAATTCAGTATTTCTAAACCTTTTAAAATAGTCAGAGGATGTGGAGTTGTCTGTGGCATGTTAATAGTCCTTACTTTTAATCACAAAAGCAGTTAAAAAAAAATCCATAAACAAAGAATTCTGGTTTGAGGCGTTTCATTATTATTCATCATGCAACTCTTTCACTTCATCCACTGAAGTACTGCTGCCAAGACAAAAACAAAACTGCTTTAGCGAATCCTAAGTATTGAGAAACTAGCATGAGGTTTTGTAACGCAGCCTGAAACTAAAGAAATGTTTTTACACTAGCATTTGTTTTATGAAATCTGTTCTTCTCTGTTAATAATATTTGTGATGATGTCAGTAGATACATGAAGATATGAAATAAAGTTGCAAGTATGCTTCTGGAATTTAGTGAAATATGTTAATGTGAACAGTTTTTGAACCCTTTTTAGAGGGTTTATTGTGTTTGAAGTAAGGATTCTCTTCCTTATTTGCTTTCATTCCACTTGATCTGCACAGTAATCTTTGTTTCTCTTCTCCTTCCCTGTCTCCTGAAAATATCCACTGCCAAAACATGCATTAGAAGACATTCAAAAATAGATAACCTTGAAATGGGGAGGGCTGGACAGCTGTAAGTAGGTGAAACAATACCTAGAAGGATCTCTTTTAGGTGGTGTTTTTTTGTTTTTTTTTTTTTGGTTTTTTTTTTTTTCTTCTTGGTATTCCTGCTCCCATGCCATGAACATTCAGAACAAGCAAGTTTTTGGTGAGGGGAGAGTGAGTGAGCCTGAAAATTCAAATCCATTGCACTGCTCATGCAGCTGTCTGACTTTATTTTTTGTGTGTATCTCTTCTGTGATGAGAGCTGTGGAAGCATATTAGAGAAAGTGTCCTGAGGAGAGATTGATCAGGGCATGTGTTGGTGGTAGAGGCTGTACAAAAGCTGTGCAGTAAGAGAGCCCTGTGCTTCCTGGGCAAAAAGGACTGCTGAGGTCAGTGTTCCCTCTTTCAGGACATATTAAGTGATGTGAAAAAGAAATGAGAAGGGGGTATGAAATGAGAGTATGTGGAATAGAAGGCTAATCAGGCCCTTGTGAGACTGAAAGCTTGGAGCAAAGATTTTAAAAATGGTACAGATCTTTCTCCATTTCTAACCCCACCAGGAAAACAAGAGACAGTGACTTAGGAACAAGCCCCGTGTCATAATGAAGGACTAGCTGATACCTGCACTGATACTCTTCTTGTTGCTGTGATGGCAAACCTAAAACAAGGTTAGCAGAGCTGTTCTAAACTCAGTAGTCCTTACTGAAGAAGCTAGGTTTGAAAATTCAGCCGTGTTCAGTTTGGAAGGAGATTAATTATTGTTCCTGCTCTCAGCAGTCACATCATTTGTTTGAAGTCCAGAAGAAACTGAAATAATGACAGCCCTGGTCTTGGCCATGCCCTTCCCTTGTAATCATATTCATGCGCAATCTGTGCTGCCAGGGTTGGGGAGGGGGCCCTCAGTGCTCCACTTTGAATGATTAAAATTTCTCCTGAGTGTAGGGCTGATTCATCTACAAAGAAAGTTCAACTCAAAACCTGCAAGTTGAATCTGACCTCACTTGGTTCTTGGAAGATTTCTGAGTTTTCAGCCAGGCTGGTTCCAGTATTTGTTTTGGAGGATGTTGTCAGACTCCTGAGGGCTGGGTAGGCAGATGTTGATGCTTTTTATTAATTGCTCTGTCAAAATAAAAGTCCTCACTGAATCCCCATCAGACAAATTCTGGCTTTTTGGAGAGAGGAGACGTTTGAGGGAGGGATTTAGCTGTTCTTTTGGAAAAACCATTCTGGAGCCCTGGGGTTCTCGCTCAAGAGAAGTTAGCTTGGGAAATAAATCATGGGATTTGACTGCTGTGACCTCTTGTTCTTCAGGTCTTAGTGGGAGACAAAGCGAGTACTGTTCTGAAGAGATACATGGAGAAAAAACACACATTTAAGTGGAAGCTGGAAGTATTTGTGTGGTTGCATTTGATTCCTTCAGAAAGAAGTTACTGTTTCTGCAGAGCTACACAAGATTGGGCTGGGAATACATCAGATTTATCTTGATGTGTATTCTTACAGTTAAAACTTTGCTGGCTAATTATCCAGTGCAGTGGGAGTATGCTTGTGTCGGAAATCTGCTTGCTTAAATTAATTAAGAGCCTGTGCACCCCAGGGGTGTTACCTGAGTGATGAGAGGTTGTGAATCTACAAGGGGCTCAAGATCTCAGAGGGGAGAAGCCAAGAGCAGAGCAAAGCTTCTCTTCTGTTGATGGTGGCTCAGACTACACTGCTCAGACTAATAAACCTTGTGCTAGTAGTAGTAGTAGTGACCCAATAGGGCCTCTGTATGGCTAAGTCATAGAATTAACATTTCTTCTGTTAATTAGTCTCTTTCTGATTCTGTGCATTGGGCTAGGTACCTCCTGTTGTCCACGCTGCTCTTCTGAATCTTGTTTATTTTGCTGTGGTGTGATCTTAGTTGACTTCTGCCTCTGTTCAACACCATGGCAAACATTAATAAGGGGACTTACCAAGGGTTCCAGTTTAGATATCTTCCCTCCAGAATCATTAAATTATGCTCAGTATAAGTCACTTGTATTTATATTGCATTTGGACTTGCAGTACACTGAAGCTTCCCTTGTATTTTCAATAGAGGATTGGATATATAATCCACAGTTCATTAAGTATCGTTTCATTCTAAGGTCATTTGTGAATAAATTCATTTTGTCATGTTCTTCCAGAAGGAAGGACAATTTTATGGCTGAATAGAGTATTAAAGCTCAGAATGATGAAAGTGTTTTGCATGTATAATGTACTAGATATTTGGGCAATATGAATGCATTTGTTTGGCCCCCTAGGGTTAAGCCTGCACGTGAAAACTTGCACCAAGTGATGTGCACAGAATGAGGCCCTTGGGGCTCCCAGCAGAAGCATGGCTGCTGGGACAGTCTTGTAGCTCCCAGTTTGATAGAAGCTGCTTATAACAAAGAATTAAGCTATTTTGTGCTTGAAGTGGTGGCTGTGAAATTCTTGCTTCCAAATAAAACCTCTCAGAGCAGAACCGGTAAAGAGGATGTAACAAAGAGTGCTGAATTGAACGGGGCAGTTGAGAGAGTCAAACCAGCTGCCATTTCCAGCTGTCAGGTTTTCCTCCCCTGCCTTCACAGTAGGGATAACTGAGTGGGCCTCACGCTGGTTACTATAAATTACGGAGGGATGCATTTATTTCAAGGAACGGGAAACCATTTCCGTGGTGGAAGTTTAACCAGTGGGTACGCCTTGGGCTTTGTTGTTCATCCAGCGTGTTCTTCCATGTGGCTAGTGGAGTAGTGACTTAAATAATGTTCTTGGCGAATACTGAGCGATGTCTCTGGATATCATGAAATCAGTGTAGCATTTTCCCTTCAAACACAGACTGATTAGCTATTAGCTAGAAATTTGCAGTGCCTTTGTGTTTGAAGGGAGACTTGTCAGCTAGCTCTTGAGGGAATGTGGTAATTCTGAGGGAGCATATTTTTCCTATAGGCAGAAATACAAGCAAAAACGTATAGTGGTGTAAAATAACCCTGAAAGAAGCCAGGGAATGACGTTTCCTGACAAAATTCTATTTCCAATAGAAAAATTTAAAAGTTCACCCAAGGAATTGTTAATAATTTTTGCAATATCTAATTTTCTAATATATATATATATAAAATTAGTAGTGATTTAAACTACAGCACAATTGTCTCATTTTTGAGCTCAACCAAGGCAATAAGGAGGTCTGTGTTTGAGAGGGGAAGAAAAAATTTGCTGGCTTTTGGCCCATTGGAATTAGATTTATTTTTAAGTCTACATCTGCAGTGCTTGCTGTATTTGTCCATGTTACTTGAATTGCATCCACTCATTTAGACCTACTGAAGCATGAGTGACTTGGAATGAAAGGTCTGTGCAAAATGGTAGACCTGTCAATGAATAAATAATCTTGATATATGCATATAGCTCCTAGGAGTAAATCCTTAAGCATGTAATTCAGTAGAAACTGAAAGGGTTGCTGTCAGGTGTCTTAAGATTTTTTTACCCATTTAAATTGGTGGGATCCAAAGAAAGCCCCTTAGGTCCCTAAAGAGCTTTTCATGCTGAGATAGTACTTTTTTGTTTTGTTTTGTTTTTATTCTACACAATTGAACTATGCAAAAATTGATATTCAGTCCTCTAAGGTAACGAGCATGACACCAGCTCCAAGGCTTAGTTACCGTCAGTTGACTGAATCTGACTTTAGATAAGAAACTTTACAGGGGTTGAGCAAAGATGCCATGGCTGTAGGCATTTTATTTTAAGTATACTAAATGCTTAAAAAAACCCCCATGAACCATACAGTGTTTTTTTCATCCTGTTCATGTATGCTTTTGTGATCTCTGTCCTAATGTGCTATTGTAAGCATTCTGTGGCAGCAGGGGCCTCCCTCTACCCTTCAAGGCGCTGTGTGTTAACAAATAACATGGTCTCTGCCCCTTTTGCAAAGGGACACTTGTTTTCCAGATAGAAAGAAGTATCTGTTCTTTTTTGCTTTTTTTTAATAAAAAAATCTTGTTCTGTGGGCATTTAAGATATTTAGGAAGAGTCAAAATGGAACAGTGCTTGAAAGCGCACATTCACTGGTGGGGAAGATCATCACAGTCCAGGGTGATGTTCTGGGTGTGAAATATAAACACACCTGTGTGTCCAGGATACTAACACTAATCTGTTTTCTTTTTGTTTTCGTGTGTGTATGTGTTTGTGTATGTTGGTTTTTTTTGTTCACTCAGCCCCTTCTATGGAGAAGACTTTTACTGTGAAATTCCTCGGACCTTTCGCCATCTGTCATTTTATATTTTTGACAGAGATGTTTTTCGAAGGGATTCCATCATAGGTATGTGTTCATAAATTACTACTTTCCTTACAGCTTATTTCTCTTGGATTTTAACTTTCACATCATATGCAGTGTTATGAGTTGGGGGTCTTGATAGGACTGATGATAATGGTAAGTGCTGCTCAGTATGGTCCTTCTTTTGTCAGCTGTCAAAAATGCCTTCAGTATTATATATTATGTATAAAAAATTGGGGAGATAAGCACTGTCAGTTGTGATAGTGAATGCAGATTGCAGTTTAACTAAAACAGGCTATAAAACCTTGTTTAAATGTTGACAACCTCATTTATTACTTTAAATGTTACTAATTTTTTTTTTCCTAAGTGCAGGGCCATTAGTCTTGCAGTTTTCCAGGGCCCTCACACTTGCCTGGAGTGTTGTTAAACTATGGCTACCTTAACAACAGGCAGAGGAATGGCTACTGGCCGTAGGTACCCCAAGTACAGCGATGACAGAATTTTCTGGAGTGTATCAGAGCAAGCTGTCACCTACAGAATAGCTCTAAAAGACTTCCAGTGCCTGTTTGAGATTGACAAGATTCCTGCTTTTCAAGATATTATTTGCTGTGCATTTAATCTTCGGCAACTTGCATGGCACTCCATTTATCTCTTTGGTGGTGAAAACCTTGTAGAAGCTTAGTTGTTTTTGAGGGGAACAGTTTCTATTTTAAGTCACTTGAACACTTTCGACTTTTTTTTTTTTTTCAGTTATCCATCTCTTTTGAAATAAGTCGTGTGTGGCTACCATGGCTATAGCTATCTTGAGAGAGAGAGGTTGTAGAGAGGAAGTTGTCAGATGTTGAGCAACAGTTTGTATGATGGCATAAAATTTATCTTAAACCATGGGGTAGTGGTGCAGATATTTTACATGTATCTTTACATTACAGTGATTTGTTATGGAGTCACAAGCTTTTTCTTTAATTATTGTTTTATGTATGAGGTGGGAAAGCAGGTCCATGTTCTCTTTGTCCATAAGCGATCTCATGTGTGTATAGCATCCTGGGGAGGGGGTCAATTTCTGATTGTTGAGTGAGCTTTTGGAAAGCTTTTTCTTCTCTCTAATGTCTACTTCCCCTTGTACTTTGAAAGTAACACCTCTCTTCTTTCAACTGGTGTTTTTCATTGTTGAAATTTTCTGATCTCTTGTGTGTCACTAGTTTTCAGCAGCTGCAGTGACCCATCAGGGACTTTTCTTGCTCAGATCTTTACTCCTTCTCTTGGAAAAAACAGTCTCTTGAACCACTTAATATGTGTCAGACACGTGAAATTGCAGATAGAGAAATGAAAATATTTTTGTTTTCTTCATGTTTCCTAAGTTCATGTTTTAATAATTAAGCTCTGATGTTGGGGGGGAATTATTCAGGGGCCATTAGAGTAATCTTAAAGTTACTGGGAGCAGTTTGTGAAGGGTACGTGCAGAAAATATAAAGACTTTAATTTGCATGCTTGAATGATTGATCAAGTTTTCATTTTTCACTCTGTTCAGGAGATGGCAATGTTAACTTTTGCACGTGTTGCAGAATCCACAGTTAGGCAAGCTGGTTTGTTACTATACTGGTCTTAGGGTTGTAGAAAGGCCTTGGTTGTAAGGGACCTTAAAGGCCATTTAGTTTCAACACCCCTTGTTGAAACATGGTGGACACCTTCCACTAGATCAGGTTGCCTAGAGCTCCATCCAACTTGGCACTGAACACTTCCAGGGGTGGGGCATCCACAACTCTATGGTCAACCTGTTCCAGTGCTTCATCACCCTCACAGAAAAGAATTAATTCCTAATGTCTGCTCTAAACCTACTCTTTGTTCAAGGCCATTCCCCCTTGTCCTATCACTCCATGCCCTGTAAAAAGTCCCTCTCCAGCCCTCTTGTTGGCCCACTTCAGGCACTGGGGGGCTGCTTTAAAATCTCCTTGGAGCCATGTCTTCTCCAGGCTGAACAGCCTGTCTTCAGAAGAGAGGTGCTCCAGCCCCCTTATCAACTTAGTGACCCTCCTCTGGACTCATTCCAGCAGTCCATATCCTTTTTGTGTTGAGGTCCCAGACCTGGACACAGTACACCAGCTGGGGTCTCACAAGGGCAGAGTTAGAGGGTCAGAATCACCTCTCTAGACCTGCTGGTCACACTGCTTTTGTTGAAGCCCTGGGATAAACTTGGAAATTTGAGGTGCACATTGCTGGATCATGTTGAGCTTCTTGTCCACCAATGCTGCCAAGTCCTTCTCTTCAGGGCTGCTCTGAATCCATTCTCTACTCAGCCTGTGTTTGAGCTTCTGATTGCCCTGACCAATGTGCAGGACCTTGTACTTGGCCTCATTAAACCTCACAAAGCTCCCATGGTCCTACCTCTTCAATCTGTCGAAGTTCCCCTGGATGCCATTCCTTCTCTCCAGTGCATCAGCCAAACCACATAGCTTGCTGTCAGTGTTGATGTAACATTGGAAGTGTAAACTCTGGTGTTTCCTGTCTACATTGAGATTTTTACAGTAGATATTATCGATTGTAGAATTTTCTCCTCTCTTCCTTCCTCTGTTCCCCTTCCTCCTTATTGCAGGCATATTGTGAAAAGCATTTCAAAAGGTATGAAAATGTAATAGCAATGGAGGGAAGAAAAAAAAAATCCAGAATTACTGTCAGTTTGATACTGCTCTCTAAGTTCTACTTGTAGTAGGAGAATTTTCTGGAAAGAGAACAGTGTTCTGGAGTAACTACTTGTGGCTGTTTTCAGTAGTTCCTATTGAATGGGAGTCAGCAGCCACAAAGCTCAACAGTAGATTTTAAATTTTTTTTTAATAAGGGAACTCTGTGATTCGACGGAAGTCTGTAACATTTAAAAGCAATAGTTGCTCTATGTGTATCTTCAGCTCAGTTTTAAGACTCAAACCTTTTCTTGAAGAGGCTTGAACCAGGAAGGTTTGGAAGATGTCCCTACTGAAAAGGGTGGTCAGGGTAAAGCTAGAATGAGCTCTTTTCCACTGAACCACCAAATTCTGCAGTCAAGGGCCCTTTGTTTACATTCCAAAGATGACTTGTAACATCTATTATCCTGAGAGACTTCTATTGAAGAAAATGTGGTTACTCATGCTCATCCAGCAATGAACTTTCTCAGAGGAGGGAGCTGGGGGGTTGTGTCTTCCATCCAGGAAAGACTGATTTTAAGTGCATGTTACTGAGCTTGTGAATTTACCTGTGTGTGATTTGCAATGTTTGACATCTCTTTGCATTGCTTTTTTGGCTGGTTTGAGACAGAGAATGAAGTACATATGGGTCAAAATGGTAAGAATTTGGCAAGTAGCTGTTTATTTTTTGAATGTGGTTGGTTAGCAGAATTCCTTTTTGTTCACTGTTAAATGTTTCCAGGAGTTTCTCTTGGTGTTACAATACTGACTTCCAGGGTTATTGGAGCTCAGGTATGCTTTTCTTTATTCAAATATGAAGTATAAGTTTGTGATGGTAAATTCTTTAACTTGGGAAACGCAACTCAGTGTGTGACAGATTAGAATGGTTAAGCTACCAAAAATGGAAGATGTGGGAGGGAGAATAGGAAAAACAAGAACCCCGTGAAACCTGACATAAACTTCCGAGAAGAGCCAAACAAACTCAAATTGGAACATGTGTAGCAGATATGTTTTGGAACATGCTGTAGTATTTTGGCATACAGGATGGGAGGATTGTGCAGATAAAGATATCTTTTGAGTTTGCATGTTTGCTTATTACATTTGCATTTTCTTAGTCATAATTGCTAAGTCACATGGAACTTTCTTAGTTTAACAGACACAACTTTTGAACAATTGTGTCTTGGAAGAATCTTGGATGCTGGTTGAAATGCAAATACAATGAAGAAAATGCAGAGTTCAGTGGATCTGAAATGTTATTTTTCTCTTTTTCTAGATAAAATATAGGGAATAGTCACTGTGAAAGTAACTAGTCTTAAGTTGTTTGATTGATATTGACTATTACTGGTTAGGGTTTATGCAGTTATTTGTATAGTATGTTGAGATGCTTTGAGTAGGAAATATACTACTGAAAGCAATGGTAAATGCAATTTAAAATCACATTTGTTTCTGAATGGTCAAATAGCAGTAGTAGGCCAACTTGCTGGAATATGTGTCTATAATATGTTGAATAACTATTTCCATCTAGTTGTTACAATGAGAAAAACATAGATGAGGTGGGGCTAACTTGAAAAACTGTCTATAGGTGACCCTCCAGTAGTAAGATGTCTCTGGCTAGATGCAGTGGAAGGAATATTAGGATTGTAGTGCTGCTATATCGGGCAAATGTTCTTTAATGATTGTTTTGATATTTTTCAGCTTTTTAGAGATGTTGAATGAGACATGCTGTGTCTGCAATAACAATAAACTGGGCTTCTCACACCTCAATAACCGAGCTAGATTTAGTGAAGAAAACCACGTTTGTGATACGCCCTGAGCTGGTATTCTTTTAGTTGTGTAATGAATAACTCAGGCTGCCAGGCTGTGACATTAAACATACAGATCAGTTCAAAAACAGGAAATATGCCACACCAAATTGCTTAACACTTTGGTGAGGATTAGTTGATATCATCTGTCCTTTAGGTGACAAATATGCAGGTTTTTTATCCTCTAAAGTGAGTTTGTTTTTTTTCACCTCAGCACTTTATTTGTTTTGGTAAGAGATACATGAAACTGACTTGCAAACATCTGTACTAGGCAGGAACCAAATAGAACAAAATGCTCCTGTTCTGATGGAGATGCAATGGTGCTAAATAAAGCACAGATGTGAAATATTGAAGCTTTTCAGTGAAGGGGCAGAAAGCCAGTGGGAGAAGATGAGTGCGTGGTTCTGTTAATTACATTTACAATAACCTAACTGCTGTAAGTCACCTACATTCAGGTTGTTAGGTGTGTTGTATGACAAATTGAGACTCTTGTGGCCATTGTATCCTGGCAGGTTGTAACTCTCTTCCTGCTTAATGCTGGATGAGGTGAAGCAAAGTTAAGCACTAAAACAAATTTGCCTCCAGAAGTAGTTAAATTTAGCTAATCTGGACTAAAGTAAATGAAACCAAATCATAGCTTTTGGAGACACAAAGTGAAAACACCTTGGAATTCAAAGCTTGCATGTTTGATCGACCTGTGCCTTTGTTAATGGCTACTTCAAAGCTGAGGACGTATGTTTGTAGAGTTGCACCAATTCATTACCAAACATCCAAGCAAACCATCTACTGTTACTAGGTAACTGCTATGAAATGTAGCTGAAGCATCCCCTTTTTTGTTTCATTATTTTACTGGTTTAAAAGAAAAAAACCATGAAAATAATCATCCCTGATGAACTGTGCTTCTTGCTAGTTAAGTCCAGGAAAGATCCTCCAATACAGCCTGAAGCAGAGATCAAAATTTCAGTAGAAAATAGTGTTCCTTTGTTTCTTCTAGCCTGACCATGGCTTAGGCAGTGGTTTACTGTTTCCATAATGTACTGGTGGATGATGTGGGAGTAGTGTATCTATTTAGTAGGATGAAAATATAACTACTAATGAAATAAAGGAAACAGATGACTCTTCCACAATGGCAAGTCCCAAAAAGAGAGAACCTAGAATTATCCTGGAAAGGTTCTCTGCCGCTACATAGAAAGGCTAAAGTAAATACTCTCTGCATAGAATAAGTTTTTAGGATGCACTCACAATATCTTTTAACCTGATGGGTGGTCTCAAGACCAGGAAAACAAAGTTGAGCTTTCAAAAAGTGTACTTTGTCTTCTTCGTCCCAGAAGTACAGATATAAACAAAACTACTGAGCATGATGTGCTAGAACCTTGCCTGTCTTTTATGCGGCCCTGCTCCTGACATGACAACGAGGTTTAATATTGTGTGTTTGTCAAATGAGGGAATGAATGAGGTGGTTGTTCAGTGCAGGCAGCGTGCTCAGGGATTTGGTGCCTGCTGTCAGGCAGGCTGCAGTGACTGCAAGTCTGCAGTTCAGGACTGCTCTCCCAGTGCAACCAACCACAGGCTGTACCCAGTGTCTCAAATGCAGAGCCATTTTAAGGGCCCAGAGAGTTGATACCAGAGGTGTGGTTGAGGAAGGTTCTTTTTGTTTGGGCATTTTGCTGTTTTTAACTGGAAGGGAGAGCAGAAAGGTGAAAGCCAGGTGAAATCTCTTCATTGTGACCAGCAAAATAACCCTGATAGAAGATAGTTCATGCAATGCTGCAGCTTTGAACTTTTAAGGATAGAGGCTATATTTTGTCCACAGCCTGCTTTTCTCTGCCTTATTATCCAAGATAACTCCCACAAAGGTAAGAAATGGATTTAATAAGTGATATTCTTAGTATATTTGGACTAGTTTAAAAAACCCAAACAAATAACATTGGGGTCGTGAATATCACATACCTCAGTAAGAGTGCTGTGGATGCACTAACGCTGTGCTGGAAGTGTTCTGCTATTATTGCCACTAAATTCTTGCCCATTGTAGCAGATGGTCTAATAGTGCTTGTGCTTCATGGTGCACTGCACGGGGGCCGTGAGGGAGCAATTCTGCTGCTTCTAAGGCTCTGAAGCCTTATGTTGCCCCTAATTCTCGTCCTTATTTTTGTAATTCTGAAATACGGAGTTTGCTTGTTTCAGTCTTTTTCTGTGTTCTGGGAGAGGTGAGTGAATTTGTGCTGTTCTTGAACAAAGCAGTCAGCGTTTCTGTGCTTCCATTTAAAGACAAATAACCTTTCATACAGATAATTATAAAATTCTAGGTAGGCTGGAATAGCAGTGATACTTCTTGTTTCAAGATAATTAGGCTCTCACAGCCCAAAGTGTTGATTAAAGTTGATTCTGATTTGTCTTTAGTCTTTCCAATATCCGAAAGCAACTTTCTTTGTGCACCTTCATCTCAGTGCTGTTAAATCAATTCAGTGATACAATGTGTATGTGCACATAACATGCTAACATGAAGCAACTTCTGAGGTTGCTTTGAGGCTTGCTTATTGCCTAATACTTCATTATATAGGAAGGAGACAAAGTCTCTGTTCAGAGCTGAGAGAAGACTCAGTCAGTTAGGCTTTTGGGGCCTTTTAGTCTGCTACTCAGACATAACCCTTTGTTGTAAATTAACTGTACTGCAGTCATTTGTAATGAAGGATATTATATTAAAAATATATATATTATATTGTTTCAGCTCACTTGGCAGCAGTGTGTAAAATTCTGTTTTCACTGTGTAGGTACTCCAAGATAAAGATAACATAAAGAGAAGATACAAGAGCTCCTGAAATGGTCTGATTTTAGGCTTCTGTAAAATAACTTTTGGATCCAAGTGTGTTGGCTCATGTTTCAGGTAGGGCCTTGAGCCCTTTTAAAATGACACGCTCATTTCCTATTGCTACTGTGACTACCTTTTCAGTAAAGAAATCATCTACTAGTCTAGCATCTGTCATAAATATTCACATATCTCATCTGCAAGCTAGAAAATTACTCTGAAAAGGTGGGATGTAATCCTTCAACCAATGCCTAACCCTTTTGTCACCAACAGGTAATGGAGACAGAAGGTGATTGTGTACTGGTGGAGAATGCCTGAGCCAAATTTTCAATTTTGTCTGTCTTTACATGGAGATATTGACCTTGACTTAACAAGCCTAGGCATGTTCAGGGACAATTTAATGGGCTGCATTGACTTGCTTTGTAAAAATGTTTGTAACCAGAGAGGGATGGGCACTGAGGGTGCAGTGGTTCCACAAGCACTTTCCCAGGCAGTATAGCCAGAAATTCCTACCCTTCTCTGTTCAAAATCTCTGCCTTTGTGCCCAAATTACTGATCTCCTACTGTCTTCTAGCTGTGTTAATGTGACTGACTCTTAAGTGGGGAAGCTCTAAAGCAGGTCACTTGAAATGACCTTTGTGTTAAAAATGCCAACACAACCCACAAGTGACCCATGAAACTTATTTCTTATTCTCTTCTCCTTGCACAAAATGTTTATTTTCATTCTTTGGGGTTTTTTTTTTTAGATTTGCTTGATTTCCTCAACAATTTCAGTATGCCCTGCTGAGAGGACAGGGGTGCATGGGTGGAGAACGTAAGAGTTTGTACCAGGGACTCTAAAATGGAATTTGTGGTTTTAAAACCATCCAGGGCTTAGGTAGTAACTTTATTAATCTGTAAGCTGTCTCTTTGATAATAGGTATGTTGTTTTTCCCTAAGGAGAGGTTCACAGAAGGAAGAGCTCAGCTGTGGCATGTTGCACCTTTGTTTTGAACACAGAGCTTATGATTTAAATGCTCCAGTGAAGATCTGTTCAATCTGAAGTGGGGAGGGGGAAGGGGGGCAGTCATAGGGAAAATGCTGCCAGATGGATGGAAACACACAGGAGTGTGTGAGGTTTTCCTCCCCCAGTCTGAGGTTGTGGTGAGCATGAGGCTTCAGAAAGAAAGTAGTTCAGATGATAAGAATGTTTTTACTTCATCTTTGCTGGTTATTGCTGAGAATCTAGCTTCTAAAAATGTAACTTATACTGAGTTTTGAAATGACACCTTATATTGTTCAACAAGCTTGGCTATTTCCTGCCTCTTCCCATACAGTGTCTAAAAGCTTAAACAGATACAGACTCTGCAGCCTGGGGCCACTCCGAGGAAACCAGCAGGAGTGGCTGGGTGCCTCAGGTGCAAGATCTAGAGTTTCTCGGTGCTGTCTGGAAGCCACCCAAGTCTTGAGAAATAGTGCAAGACAATGAGCTCAAGTTTGGGAGCATGCTGAAGAACCACAAAGAGGAAAACATCCTTTAAATAAGTGGTGGTAAATCTTCCTGACCTCTCGTGTCGGATTTATCTTCAGGGAGAATTACAGGTTCTTATCGTGTAGTGTCAGGTCAAGTGATAGGTGCCAACAGCTTGTGATTATTGGCCTAGATTTAACCTAGTTCTGGTGCTGCTGGAAGTTGTTGGAGCCAGGTCAGACATAGGTCAGCCAGTGGAAGAGCGGTGACTGTGTAGACCGGGGCAGAAACATAACCATGCTCAGCATCTGCACTGTGTTTTATATGGGTCTGGTGATGAGGAGGAGGAATGTGAGCTGGCTGAGCATATGGACATGGCTGGTACAGGTAAAGAGTTATTAACAAAGTGTGAGGGAATTGTGAGCTCCTCTGTGTGTATGCAGAGAACTGTTTAATAGGGCAGATCAGACATTCTGCCTTATCAGTACTATGTCTTTGTATATGTTTAGACTGGCCAAACTGTAGGACTTCTTTTTACTGCCACTCTTTTTTTTTTTTTTTTTTTTTTTTTGCCTCCCCAAGTAGATATTTCTTCTTTGTGGATCATTTGGTATGCAGTAAAAACCCCTAGGTAATAGCCAGCCCAGTTGCTAAGTTCCAGTCATTAATAAAGCTTGCTTGTGTGCAGAGCAAACAGTGCTGTTCAAACAATTTCCTAATCAAAACAGTTGTATCACCACATTAACTCCCTCGGAGCTGGAGGCACGTGCCATTGCCTGTGAGCACTTTGTGCTGCAATCATGTTCTGACTTTGTGGCCAGACCCCTCTGGGTTACACTGCCATCCTGGATGCAGAGAGCAGAGGAACTCCCTGCTGAAAGAAGGGGCAGTGATCACACCATTTAGGCCATGTACAGATGCAGATATTGGGAAACCATCCTTGAGTTTTCTGCAAGGCACTCCTTACATGGGAGGTGACTGTGAATGAGACTGATTGCGAGTGACGGTGTTCGGAAAGTGTTTGGAAAGCGTGTGCAACGCTGCAGTTGGGTGGAGGATTTCTGCAAGAGATTAAAGGGTAGCGTGAGGATAGCAAGCAGTGAAAGTAAACAATTTCGAGTGAGGTCCAGAGCAATTAGTGGAAGGTCATGCATTTCAGTGTATTCCTCTCAAAGTGTTTTAGAGAAACTAGGTTCCCCACAAACCACTGTGGTTGGAGAATAAAAGTAAAAGCTTTGAAAAAACAATCATCATCCCATGGATTCTCAGCAGAATAACTTGGTGTCTTCTGTTCAGCACAGTTCAGATGTCTTATTTACCCTTCCTGCGGCATTATTCTGTAGGTTTATGTAACTTACTTATTGCTTTTCTAAGAAGTTTCAAGTGACTTGATCTGCATATCCAATAAAGAGTCTCCCTTGTTAATCTCTAGTTAAATGTTTGCCAGGAGATGGGTCTGATAATCTCAGCAGGCCAAGCAGCGAGAGGACGGTGCTGTGAACCGAATGAGCAAGACTTAGAAATAATGGGTCAGAAGTTCTGATGGGGAAACAAGAGCAGAAACCCTGGCAGATACTATGGAGAGCAGTTATGGAAGAATGGCAGGGTAGTTTAGGAGGTGGGAATTCTGGAAATTGTCATCAGAAACAGCCTGAGGTGGCAGAGGAATGCAGCTGCAGCATGGTATGGGGTGTAGCCCAGCAAAGAGGAGGGCTGGGTGAAGCCATCCAGCTAAAGGAAAAGGCCATAAATTGAGGGAATGCTGATGTGTCATAACTTGCTGCTGGGACTTCGACTTTTTAGATTTCAGAAGGGAGAGTGCTTTGTGTTTGCCACTTGTTGTCTTTGATCATGTGTTCTTCCTTTTTATTTTCTTTGCAAATGCATTCTGTTAATATTTGCTGGGTAGTGTATTACTAACATCTGGTCAAGCTGCATGAATTTAGGTAGCCTTGGTGATCTTTTTCCCGGAACACTATATCCATTTGGTGAATTTTATCTAACAACATTTGGTTAAAATCTGTTTTTATGACAAAGCAGTGGTTGCAAACTGTATGTGAGCAAGTCACTTTAGCAGCAAAAGTCTACTCAAGCACATTGCCAAACCCCAGCTTCCTCGAGCCCTGTCATTGCCTCTGACTGCCCTGGATTCTTTCACTTCAAACATGCTGCTTTGCTCAGAGTCTGGGGAGCCACCCAACCCAGAGCAGCTTTCTGAGGGTCACGTGCTCTTCAGGCATGCCACGCTCAGCTTTGTGTATACAAAGAAAGACGCTTGGAAAAAGTTTCATTGCCCCTCAGAGAGTGCTTTATATACTGCCTGAGAGAGATTGGGCAGGACAGAAATTTCTGCATTGACCCTTCACATTCATGTGGGCTCTTAGTTCACAGCTTGGAACTGAGTGCTGTTACTGTACCTACTGAAACAGCTAATTTGGTAGAGGTAAGATGGGTATAAAAACATGAGAGTTAAAACTCTTCAGTGTTTTGGGGTGGGTCTTTCCCCTGGCTTTTCTCTACAGTCAGGGATAGCCCTTGGGTGGCTCTGGCTTTCATAATGTGAAATCTGAAAGATTTGAGTGAGAGACAGGGGTTGACAGGGCCCCAAAATGCAGATGTGGGAATCTGCTGTGACTTGACATCTCTAGCTGTTTCCCTTCTCCTACAAAACCGTACAGTGAAATGCCTCATCCTGAAATATTGTTGGCAATAACGTATGCATGGGACGTTTAATTTGGAATTGTTACAGACATCAGCCACAAACAATCTCTGCAACAGTTTCCAAGCTTTTCTTCCCACAAGTTTAATTGCGTGTCAGAGAAGTAATAATGACATTTTTGTTATAAGCATATTTACAAGCTTGTCCGTAGCATCCAGTGCTTCACTCTGTTAGGTGAGTAGGACTTTAAGAATTGTCAAGTCACTCACAAAATGCAGTGCAAAAAGATGCTCATCAGAATTGTATGATCCATCAGTATCATGCTCATCATTATGCATTGCATAAAGAAGTATTCCCAAAAAAATACTTCCTTGCTCTAAAGCCTTTCTTGAATAGAACAGGACCTAAATCATTGTTTTGGTGGAAATATGTCTTGGTAGATCTCTACAGCATGTCTTAAACTGTGCTTCTGGTTTGTTTTATTTCAGGAAAGGTAGCTATACAGAAAGAAGATCTGCAGAAGTATCATAACAGAGACACCTGGTTTCAACTCCAGCATGTTGATGCTGATTCAGAAGTACAGGTGAGATGGTAAAAAATTATCCTGGCAGATGAGTATTTGTAACAAGGCCTTGGCAGTTTCGTGGGGTTCATAGCTCTAGGACAGATGTGTTGCTTGCCTACAAAAAGGAAGCGTTGCCCATTAATATTGTTTGGGTCTTGATGATAAGTGTAGGGTGGATTACAAGTGTGCATAAATTACTGGGGGTCAAGATTCTGCCTACAGAAATAATTAAAACTATGTGAACTATCAAGTCACTGATAGAAGGAGGGGTGTGTTTATCTCAAGTATCAAATAACTTTCGTCCCTATAAATAACAGTTGATTCCTCAGGGAGTGGAGCCATCTTGAAAATGGTATCTACAGGTACTGCTTTAAATAATTTTGTTGGTAGGTTGCCAGAGGAATGGCAACAAGTACATCTTTAATGTGAAAAACATTCCTTGCTAGATCTCTAGGCCCTCTTCCAAACAATGGGAATGCTGATAATTGTATTACTTCAGCCCTAAATTACATTTAGTGTTTGGTACTTTGTAAGTTTTTGTACACAGTGAGACTCCTCTTTCTGTACTTGCCTTTTTTTGAAGCAGATTCTATTTTCTATTATAACATTAGGTCTTGTGAAAGCAGTCCTTATGCAAAGCAAGAAATCAAAATGATATAGCAGGACACTTTGCCTGTTACTTTTTTTTTTTTCTCCTGTAAGTATATATTACAGATCACTTTTGAATCACAGTATTTGTTTAGGAGGAGACATGAGTATCTGATGTGTGCAAAAGTCTCAGGTAAATGCAGGGGGAAATGCCTCTTAGATACTTCTGTATGGTAGGGTAGGACACAGTATCTTGGCTTTTCAGTCTGTGTGCAGGTCTGCCCATACCAGGTTAGAAAATGACACTTAAAATGCACACTCATTCCAACATACAGTGTGGTTGTGTGCAGTGAAGCATATGTGAAAATACATGCAAGATTAGGTTCTGTTTTTGTTAGGAGAGACAAATAATACACTGTTTTGCATGTGATACAAAGAAAGCCTCAGGACAGCCTGTTCAGCCTGTGACATTCTCTTGTAAAATATTGATCCTCTTTAATGCCACATTTCAGTGTCACTGGTGATGGAAAGGCTTTTAACGGGCTTTTAGCTAGGAGATCTATTCTGTTTGCCCTGGTGTCCCTGTCTTCTCACCCCAAAGCCTCTTATGACAGTGCCTTTAGCACAATAGATTGAGTGTTTATTTCCTGTAGGATATGAAAACTTTCCCTTTGTAATTTATCAGTTGAAGTAAGCCAATATTTAGATAAGCTTCTGCATTGTTTAGTTACAATATTTGTACAGAGTGAGTTTGTGGAAGCTTTTTAGACCAGCGTGCTTTCTAGGGCAGCACTGCTAATGTAAGTTGCAGGCAGCTCTAGCTTTTGGAATGACGAAGAGCACAGGATTTGCTGGAAGCATGTTCTCTTTAATTGTACAGTTTATCACTTCCACTCTTTGCATCCTTACTAGAGCCCAACTGTTAAAAGCTGTTTCTGGACTCCATGCATTTATTACAAGTAGTGTAAATATGATTTACATGATACTGATTTTATCCATTTATTTAAATGTTCCTTGCTCTTTAGGTTGAGACTGCAAGGGGGCTTGGTTTTCCAAAATGGTGGGAGCAGATTTGTAAATATTTTGTATGCATTCTTATGCAAGTGAAGATAACCAAATAAAATATTTTTATATTTGTATCTTTTACATTTGTTGTTTCTCAGTTGTCCTTCTAAGCAATTTTTCATTTTTAAGGGAAAATAGAGTACTTGTGTTAATGATGAGTATTTATACGGTGTTACTCAGTTTTCCTCTAATTTTAAAGAAAATAGTTTAAGAAATTTTTAATAGTTAACATTTGCAAATACTAGTACGAAGGCAGTTTTAATGTGCCAACTATCAGTTTTATCATTCTAGCAGTTTTTCCAGTGTAATCTAATGGATTAAACATTGAGCTGTATGCCAGGAAACTCCTGCATCTTCTGCTCTTGTCAGCCCCGGTGGCTGTTGTACTATTTTCCATGTTGTAGATCACTTCATGGCTATTCAGTTATGCATCACAGCACTCTGTTGAGGTAAGCTATTGCCCCTCCCACGCTTTGAATACAGTGAGAGTAAATGTCAGAAAGAATGTGACTTGCTTGGGGTTACGCAGTCAGACTGAGAAATTAAAAAAGGAAAAAGAGACCAGGTTTCTAATTATTTCTAATACATTAGGCCATGATGTGAAAGAAACGGGGTAAGAATAATAAACCTATGAGGGACTTACACTGTGCAAACTCTGAAAATACCCAGATCTTAAGCAGAGCAGCCAGCACAGTCAGAAACATAAAACCACCTTAAAAACCATGGATTGCTCAAATATTAGTGATATTGGATGCTGTGTTTCTTGTGGCCCACTTCTGGGACACGGTGCCTCATTTTTCAGAACAGAAAGACTGATTTGAAGTTACAGATATTTTCACTTATGATGTAAGAACTGATATTTTGAAATATCTGAAGTTTGATGAGAAGAATTTAAAATTGTGTTCAATGTGGTTTGTACCTCATTTGTATGAGTTCCTGTATACTTAAAAAAATCAGTAAGTAAGCGTTAATGTTGTGTAACTTCATCACGGAGTGTTTTCGAGGTTTTTAGCTTGAGACTTTGAATCTAGTTTTATGGTTTTACAACACTTCCAATTCTTACTGTCTTATAAAGGTGCTTTGTATTGTCAGGAGTGAGATTATGGCTTCATAAATTTTATTGCAGATAAGGATATTACTGACAGCAGGACTACATTAATTGTCAGACTACACAGATATGAGTATTACTGTCAGATGCTTTAATGCCACCTCCATTTATTGCTTGACAGCTAGTAAAGGAGTCTGGCATGATTGCTCACGTTGAAGAAAAAATGAGGGCATTGTGTGTCTGGGCTGAGTGCTGCCAAGAGGCCTGTGATCTCAGCAGCACTTTGTGTTCAGTCTCACATGGAGCAGTACAGGTGGGACCATGCAGCTGCTCAGCCCACAGATGCAGAGCAGGCGTTACAGCCCCACATGCCTCTTGTGGGTTTGGGTCACCATTTGGTCTAGCAAAGCTACCTAGTGAGATAATCAGCATCATCAGGTGCATCCGAATTTTCCGTCACCTGAGTCGGTGGAAAATAGTAGCTACCAGAGCACAGAGCTGTGTCATTCAGCTGTGGGCTGTAACTACCCCTTGAACTCGACAGGCTTTTACTTGTTGGTACATCAGTGCCCCCACATTTTACTGGCTGGTTTTGCCCTCACTAGTTTGAAAATAACACATTTCATACTCTGATGTAGTCCTGTCAGTGGATACCCTGGGTGCTGTTGAGATATAGCTGGGTGATGAAGCAGCAGTTCTGCTCTTGGTGGTTAAGTTTGAGCTGCTCTGTGGAGAACAAATGATGAAACTCCAGCTTATATTTCTGTTTGGCATACAAATATGATATCTGAATATTTCCTTTAAATATAGAATAAAATGTTAAATGTGATCAGGAAGTTTTTTTATACAGAATGGAAGTTGACAGCAGCCATTAATGTTTAATTTATGGCTTAGCTTTCCAGACTGAGACACTTGTTCTGAAGGTATAAAGCCAGAACCAGGTGGGTTTATGTGTGCATTTAGATGAAGGCATTTTAAGTTCCCATCTTCTGATGGAGCCTGCCTCTTCCTCAGTACTGTGCCCAGAGTTAAATGCCTAGTATCTGACAGTACATGAGCCCAAGTATTTTAATGAGAAGTAGAACAGGAATTGTGCCATTTCTGAAAATGGCTTAACTTTTGCATTGAAATAGATTATGAACAATCAGGCATGATGAACTTCAGCTGGAGGGGAGGGGCTAGGAGCAGGAGGGACAACACTGTAAGCTGCTTGAGGTCAGTATGAACATGGTGTTACATACTTTATATGGGACGTATTTCTTTTCTACTAGTCATTTGTCTTTCAGGACCTGCTGTATTGTCATACTTATTGAGGTCTGGAAGCAAAAATTGCCATGCTATTGTGCATACCACTCTTTTGATCCATGAATGTTTTCCTTTTCTTCACAGAAGGAAGTTTACCCAACAGTAACTGATTCAGATATTTGCCTAGGGCTGTAGATGACAGATGCTCTCAGTGGTCCATGTGTTCTCAGTGGAATTTAAGCCCAAGTGCACATGCAGTCTTTAAAAGACTTTTCCTGGTTTTGAGTAGTTTTACCCTTAATTTTTTTTTTTGTCATTAAGTTCATAGGCAAAGTCTGTTTTGTGAAGTTTGAGCTTTGCTGCCTAAATACCCTTTGTGTACATGTAATCAGTGAAGTGGTTAAAGATCCAGAGATACTCTGATTATTATCTATATACACCAGCATACTCCAAACCATGCTGTCTGTATATGCTGTATGCCAAAGTGGGGGAGACTTGCAGGGAGAGTTAGATTATTCTGACATGTTTTCCTGTGCAGGCTCTTGTTTTAAAAGTTCCCCTTTTCAAGTGTGCTTTGAGTTACTTCCTCTACCTCATTGACAAATGTGACATAGTCATGTCCTCTTACAGCTGAGTTCTCAGTTTTAAATGACAGAATGCTTTTCCAAAGCTAGTTACGCTCAAGGTCTTATATATGGTCATTGTCGGGGCAAAAAGTCTGACAAAAACTTGAAAATTGCTCATTTCCCCTTCCTTCTCATAAGAACTTTGATGTGTCTGACTAATCTATTTGGCTATCAACTTAATAAAAGGCGTGTAAAGGGCAGATAACCACCACTGAGGAAGCAAATTGTCTCACATTTTAACCTTCTGTACTCAAAGCTTTGTGCCAAAGATATACTGATGTTAAGTACTTTCTTCAGACACCAAGAGCCTTTCCTCTTCCTTTCCACATTAGCATTTTGTCTATGAAGGCCTTTGACTATTGTTGATTAAACATTCTTGAGTATGGACTGGTATCAGTATCACGTGGTGTATTGTACTTCATTAGTGGAAAACATTTTGGGTATGTTTGGAGAGTACACCTAAAATCCTCTTGTTTTGCTGGACATAACTACTGGCTCTGAAATGCTGCCTGTATATTGGCTAGAAGAATCTAGCTAAGGCATGGTGTGGTCCTCAAAAAATCCTATTTCCTTTTTGTCAGCACCTTCCTGTTGAATGCACAATCTGTATCCCAAGCATCAGGCTTCGTGGATAAAATCTTGGCCTTCCTGGGGTGGGAGTTTTGCCATGAGCTCATCAGAGCCTAGGTTTCCCCACAAGCTTTTTAATTAGCTCTTCATTTGGTGTTATGTGATGGAGAAGTTTATCCCAAATCGGTGGAGGAAGCTGGAAGTGTTACTTTGTTGTTTTTACTCACCTTGTTGAAATTTCCATGGTCTCCCCCGTGTCTGCTTGCTTCCTGTTATATATATTTTTATATATATATATATATATATATCCATGCTCTTCATATGTGTGGAGCAAGTTGTGTTGAATTGTGGTGGCTCTGTTGCTAATTGTTAATTAAGAATATGCATTTGAAGATACAAGATATAATTCTCTTTGGAAACAACTGTATAGGGCAGTTTCACTCCAGTAATTAATAGAATTACATCATCCATTGAACAGTTAGGAGTATTGCATGCCTACTGTCCAACACTGATATTTACTATCTTTGTATAGGTACTTAAATGCTTCTAGCATAAAAATGAGTCACTGATGCATTTTGTACAACCCACTGTAAGCATGGGTAAATGTAAATTGTAAAAAGAAGCAGCTGCTTCCAGGTTTGGTATCGTGGTTTCTACCACACACAGGAAATAAATGGGTGCTACCCTCTATATTTTTAACAGTGGCACTTAAGTTTCTATCTTCTAGTTGTTTTGAAGAGAGATGACATGTCTGTTTTGATAGGGTGGGGAGATTCTCAAGGCCAAATGCCTACTG
This sequence comes from Hirundo rustica, assembly GCF_015227805.2. Classification (NCBI taxonomy): domain Eukaryota; kingdom Metazoa; phylum Chordata; class Aves; order Passeriformes; family Hirundinidae; genus Hirundo; species Hirundo rustica. Next base: position 92,205,005 of record NC_053451.1, read on the forward strand.
AGAAAATTATTTGAGACAACTGAACCATGCATCAGCAAGGGTAAATAATGTTTGCGGTAAAGGGAAAGAGCAGCTATTGACCAAATCCTGCTTTGTGGAAAGACTTCCTCCCTATGTGAATGTAAGAGCACGGTATTCAGATTTAACAGCACAAAGAGCTAAGACAGCCAATCAAGTTTTGGTCTATTACTCTTCCATAGCTGGTCTGTCACATGCTGTGGTGAGGAGCACCTACTGCTGAACAAGGAGTGTACATGGTTTTAAAGTAACGCATGTGGGTTTGTTTCTGCAGAACAAAATGTGTCTGAGGAAATGAAACCCTTTCACTTACAGCATCTATGTATTATATCCCATCAAACTATTTGAGAAGAGAACATGATAAATTTTAAGGATTTTGACCATATGGCAGTATTCTTCCTTTAGAGAAACAGGAAGGTTAACGTTATGCCCTGTGAGGTTGTTTGCCAGTTACTGAGCAATCCTGACATGCTTGCACATATGGAGAGCAACAAGCAGATATCAGTTCCGCTTTGCTTAGCATTTATGAATCCATGCAGTGCTGAATAGAGTTGCTGCACTTTCCTCAGTGATCAGCTGGGTTTTATTCCAGTTTCTTTTAAGCTGCACTCTGGTCCAGCAGGCAGGCTGTGTTCTCTAGCCCGATCCTTAGATCTTTCCCAGCCGCCCGCTGCCCTCTGCTAAAGGAAGGAGCAGCTGTTACAAGCAGCAAATGTAGACAGCTAACAATCTCCTTCCTCCTCCTACTTTCAAACCTGCTGTTAGGCCTGGCCTTATGTGAGGCTGCTGATAATACTGCAGGGCTGGACTTACCTAAAGCAGTAGCTGCCCCCTTGGTCTTTCCTCTCCCATTCCCTAAGGGCAGCATTTAGTAAGCCCTTAGGGTTTGGCTCAGTTTTTTTCTTTGCTTTTAAGTTTTACTGCTAGCAGAAAGTGACTTCTCGGGAAGTTGGCTAAAAAGGCTTCAGAGTAGACAGAATTTGCCTAATACCATTTGCTGTGTCCTGAAATAAAATTTGGAAAGACTGAGAAAGCAATGGCACAGGTTATTACCTAGTTTGGAATGGTCTCTGTGCAGCGCTGAGTTCTTCCAATGCTCATTTTTCCAGACAATTTGGAGCAAGGGAAAATAAACCAACACACCAGTGTTATCACAGTCCTGAATCTGAGATTCCAAAAATTGCAGTGCTGGCATAAGTCAGTCATGAGCTGTGGTTCATGTCACCTACTTAGCCTTGTCCTCGACTACAGCTCATGTCTTCTACATCTCTTCCCTCCTCCATCTCCAGGAGCTGGGGTGAAACTGCTTGCAGTCACAGTCTACCAGCAGGATAAAGAATAAGGAGCCAAAAGTGGGTCCCAGTCCCTCTTTCCACGTTACTGAGAAATGAGCAGTTATGTTGGGAAAAGTGTCCTCATATGGAATAAATGTTTGGAAAAACTTTAACCCAGGTGCACTCCCACCTTAGAGGGAAAAATTCCCAACAATATTGGGTTGGCTACTGAGAAGTAAAAAGGTGGTGACCACAAACCTCTTGTCCAGCAGGTTTAATAGTAAACAAATACCTTATTCTGGAGTTTTTGTGATATCAACTATTGTTCTTTTGTAGAAGCGAATTATCATGCTGTGTGAGCCCTGGATATTTAGACTGATGACCTGATACTTAATATTCAAGCAAACTGTATATTTTCTGGTTTTGTTTAAAATCAGCAGTAAAAACTTGTTCTTTTCCTTTGATGTTTTTTAAAAGTAAAAGATTTCTAAAAATTTGACAGTAACAAAAAGGATGGAGGCCTGGTTGATACTTGCTTTAAAATGATTTAGGAAATTTGGGTAGGTTTATCTCCTGTCTTGAACTTAGGCAGTCTGTCAGTCTTCTGTGCATCTTCTAGAGCCTCAGATAGGCACGGAAGTTCCTGGTATTTTTCAGTGCTTTTTTATAAACATTTCTCTGAAAAAGCAGATTGCATCTGTTTTGAGCTAGGTTGCATCTGAATCTACAGTCACTGGTTCGTGTGGGGTGTGTCAAATTTCAGGGCAAAATGTGTGCATTTAACAGCACTCTGATACAGCTCCCAGTGGTGTCCTGGTGACCTTGCAAACACTGCCTCTGAGTTCTTGTTCAGGATGCTAAAACTGCTTTATGTCAGGATGGCAGAACTTTGTCATAACAGTAACTTTAGGATAATCTGTGGTCATGCATTTTCTTTTCCTTCAAAGTACTGTGGTTAAATTAAACCACAAATTTGCAACTGCTGGAAACATGATACAGTTAGGTAGGATTTGTGTACTTTTATTTGCATTTTAACTGTTTTCTGGTGTTTCGATCCACAGTGACTCACAGCTGCATTCCAGGCAGAAAGGAGGTGGTTGGAGACAGGCTTTTCCTGTATCTATAAACCCAGAACTTTGAGTCTGCTTTTTCTTTTCTTTGCCAACTTGCAATCAGTTTCAGTTAAGTTTTCAGATAACGGAGTGTGTAGTAAAGGTTTTATTTAACAAGAATAGTATTATTTGTGCTTTCCTCAGTAAGGGCTTTCAAAAGTTTTTTTTTGTTACTGATTTCCTTTTGAATGCTGTCTGCTTCCCTACAAGAAATTCAGTCATCCGATGGCTTCTTTAATCAATAACTGCAAACTGGAAGCTACTTGGCCCCATTATGTGGTGTTAGATGTGGTTAGGAAGGAGGTGTGACCTGTGAACCCACCCTCCGTATCAGCCGGAGCTGATGGAAAAGGAAGCGTTCAGCAGTTGGATTGGCACTCCTTCAGCCTGTTCCTTGAAAAGGGGTCCTACCCTTCCAAGGGAGAAGGTTATGCTAATAAGCATAGCTGCTTCTAGGAACACCCTATTAACAAACACATATGTTAATGGAAATGTTTTGAGTAATTAATGAATGCTACTTCAGAAATGTCAGACCTCCAGATTTTTTTCTCAGAATTTTTTTGCTCTGCTAAAGGGAAGAAAGCATTATAGGCTCATAATGCAGGACTGAGCTGACTGGCTCCGAAGGAGGGATTCTCTCTGAGCAGGATGAAGCCACTGTTTCAGCTTCCGGTAAAATGGAATTTTCTTTTGTTCTGTTGCATTGTCTAATCTTGCCTGCTAGTAAACTCTGCACACCTACTACAGTAGAAGGCTCTAGTTATTATTACAGTAGTTCTTCTAATAATAAAAATATAAACTCCTTTCTTAAGAACTGTCAAGTCAAATATCATGGCAATTCTCTGTTTCTGTGGTAAGTTTAATCCATTATAGGTTGACCTTCTTGTTAATTAGATTAACTTTTGATCTTATGATATTGATTTATTGCAGCTTTCTGTCTTCCCTTTGCAAAATGAATTATCTGGTATTTTGTAAACCCAGCTAATGCCATTTCTCAGGAATGAATTTATTCAGATGAATCCTTATGTTTTGAGTAATGTTATAATTGACTTAGGAAAAAACATTCTGTTTATGTAAGAGTAACATTTTCTGTAAATTAGGCCTGAAAGTGTGTTACTGTAGCCTTATTTTAAGGTATTTGAGTTTTTAACTGGAAGTAAAACACTGGAAGGTGTTTTGGGAATAGCTGGAGGCTGCTGGTCCCAGTGATTCCATGACCTCTGTTTTGCTGTAGGAAGCTTGGAGTCACATTTTGAGCAGCTGACCATTTTCAAAGCTTTCACAAGATAAAGATGAAAGCTACGAGAATTAAATGGCTTTTAGCCCAGAAGAGGCATCACTATAATTTTATTCTTAATGTAGATAGGAAAATGTGTGAAATACTGCTGATTTTTGGAAATATTTTTTCAACCTAATTTCTGAAATGAGTAGCTTCCATTTTATTCAGTCTGTGTGAGATTGAGCAAATGGCCACTTCAGATTTGCTCTCAGGCTCATCTAAGTGCATTGAAGCATTCTTTCCTTAGAAGGTTCCGTTTCACTTCTGTTTAAAACCAGCAGAAATATTTCTATAAAAACATTTGTATACCTTGGTATTTTTCTACAAAGGGATATTTTCTCTCAAATTGCTGAATCTCTGTTCTTGTCTCTTAATTTCTTCAAAACTTTTATTAATGTTGATTTCTCTGGTAGTTAGCAGGATATCAACAGACAGCAGTAGTGGGTTATTCAGGTTCATGATGTGAATTTGTTCTCCAGAGACTAATGGTTTAGATCCTGTAATAGAATAAGCAGCCAGTGGGAGAGAGAGAACAGTAAGGAGTAAGGAAAATATAGTAACACAAAAGCAAGAAAGTTGTTCTGCTTAAGCAGAGTTCTTGGCTGATTATGTGCCCAGCCCTTGTCATGTACAGCTACAGTGGGCATTGCAGTGGTACTGAGTCCCTAAGAGCTGTGTCTGGAAGTGGTTTTAGGCATTTGTGCAGAGAAGTTCTGCTCTTATGCGTGAGGACAGGCTTCAGTTTGGAAGCCAATGACAGATGCTGACTTTGGCACACACTGACAGGGTGAAGGAGAATACCTGAAACACAAATCAGGAGTGACAGCTGAATGCAACGTTTGGTTTTTGCATTGGGGGTGGTGGTGGTTTAATTATTTTGTTTAAAATGATGCAAAAGACACATGGCAGAAGCCTTGTTTGAAACTCAGACACTCATCTGGATCCTTCCTTGTTCAAAATGCCAGCAAGCTGCTGTGATGCCTCTGCAAGTTTATACAGGTTGAAGAGCTTGTCTTCAGTTGGAGAGGTTGTCTTCCTTGTTTCTGGAAAAACACCAGTATAATCTGCCACATGTACTTGTGTTCCAGCCCTCAAAAGTGTTACTGACTCAGAATACTGAAGGTACAAGTAGATGATAAAGGTTTGGGGAGTGAAAGCATGAAGTGCGCATTCAAGGTAGTGCGGAAAGAATGGTTCTGAATAAGGGATATACACTGGGATATACAAGGGATATGACTGTAGCGTAAGAAACAGAGTGCCTCATTGGTGCCTTCAGGACAGGTATTCAGGCACTGAGTCCAGTGTCTGTGCTTCTTAGTGTGAGAGGGCCAGGGAATGACCTTGGACTGAACTTCTCAGTGTTCATGCTCCTTAATTATTGCTGCACTCCTTGCTGTGCTTTGGACTACCTTCACCAGCTTTTGTCCAGACAAATCTGCTGTAGGGAAGGGAATCTTAGCAGCATAGGTGCAACCTGAGGGCAGGGTTTCATCTTCATTCTCCACTGTTGCCCAGGACAGTCATCCCCATGAAGCAGGAGGTTGCAGTAGTTAGTCACAAGAGATAGGGAAGTTGCTGGGAAGAGTTTTGGTCCTGTGCAAAAAGAGCAAAGTTTGAATCTGGAAGATCTTATAAAAGGGGTAGCAAGAGAATTTTGTGTGATTTGAAGTGAAGATGATAACCCGTGTTAGAGCTGTGATGAATTAGCAGGGTGGGTTTTAGTATCCTTTAGTACAAAGGGTGGAGGGGAGAGTTATGAAAATGAAAGACTCAACTTTGGCTATGGTAGTTTGCAGAAGATGACTGGGCACTGCTGGCACGATGCATTTGGTCAATAGCAAAATGCGTTTTGCATTTGTTGTATACACGCTGTAAAAGTGATGCTGAGTTTTTGTCAGTGGGAGTGGCTAGTCACATTTTGAAATAAAATGGAATTAATCAGAGGAATACAGTTGGTAGCCATGTTTGCCTTTATTTTCTTAGCGTATTGAAGGATAGTATCTTGGCCCAAGTCATACTAAATGATGTGATGGTAAGGAGTTGAAGACTGTAACAGTAGGTGCTGTGAATGCTAGCAACATAACTGAACATTTTTATGTGTTTTTTTAATAGCTGTTTGTTTTATTGATACTTCTGGCAGTTGAAAGACCTTAGCTATACAGCTCTTATTTAGTCTTTAGACTTCTGGAATTACTTGCACAAACTGGCTTGCTTTGGTTGAAGTTGGAATGGTGTGACTGCCTATGCATAAAACTAACTTTTCCTATGGTGTTTTTGGTGTGTTTCAGGGGAAGGTCCACCTGGAGCTGAGACTGAGTGAAGTCATAACAGACACTGGTGTCGTCTGCCATAAGCTCGCAACACGGTAGGACTTGAAATGCAGCTGTGAAGTTATGAGAAACACACTGATTGCAAACAGTGTGCAGTGCTTCATTTAAAAATAATTGGAGGAATCAACACATTTATTTGGACACTGAATGTTCTTAATCAGAGATATCCTTATGAATTTAGAGTGTGTGAGATTTTTTCATTTTCCCTTTTCATTCTCTCTACATAATCTATGTAATTTTCTTCCTAATAGGCTTAAATGTTAATAAATCCCTTAGCCAATTTAGTCATGGCATAAATGCTAAAAAGACATCAACAGGTAATATTAATGTCCTTCTAATTTGCATTAAGGACCTTCCCAGCTAAGTAAATTTGTAGCATAGCTTGTGTGGTAAGAGAGTGGTACAGAGCTGACTCAAAACAAAAATTTGCTGTCCCTTACTAAGGCAGCCTTAGAATCAGCCATCCAGTCTCATTCAGGTCGAAACAGAGATGGCACAGGACTCAAATAGCAGTAAAGATTTTTCTGGCCTCTGAGGAGGCCTCTGACCACTGCTCTCTGGCCATACCAAAGCCTTTCAGGTTACCTCAGAAGTAGTGGCAGAGCTGGTTGGCTTCTGTGAGCAATGCTTTGTGTCCTCTGGCAGAAGAGCTGTCAAAATCAGACTGCTGGCATCATACACTTCTATCTGTTTGGCAGTCATGTCAATATGATAAATGCTCTGCTAGGAAAGTTCTGATCAGCCCTATTTTCAGAGCAGTATTAATTATCATTTTGTTGCTGCCTTTGATAAGGCTTTATCCTGGTAGTCTTTACATCACAAGTGACCCATATGGTGACCTCCATCACTATAAGCCCAGTCTTAATATGCGGGTGTGCTGGGCTGTGTGGTCCTGCCTGTGCATGTCCCCTCTGGCCATGCAGGTCCTAGCAGAGCTCTGCAGCAGGAACATTGGAACTCTTTCTCTCTGCAGTCTGCTGTGATGAGGCAGCACAAATACCAGGGCATAGTCTGCTGCAAGTCGTTGTGTGGGCTCTGAGCTCCAGTGAACATGTTAAGCCAGGGCACGATGCTGCTGGAGCACAGCTGTACCTCTCTGAGAACAAAAATTACCATGTCAGTGTTGCTGTGGACCACCTGGAGGGTCCAGCCTTCCTCTGGCTGCCACCTGAGGGTTCTCGTTATGTCATTTTCCATTGCACGATTTGAATGGGACCAAGTGATGATGGTCACACACATTCTGAGAAACCAAAGGTCAAACCTGTATCTACCAAGTCCTAGGCTGGCATTTTTAAGTGTTGTTTGTATTGCTGTTGGTCCTCAGGGACCGGGAGATAGAAATTGCGTTTTTCCACTTTCTTTGTCAGAGAGGGTGTGTGTGTGTGGGACATAAAGGACAGTGGTTTTTTTACTGAGCTTGGACCCTTCTTAAAGCAAGCCTGGAGGATAGTGTGCATAGAGTGGGAAAAGGAGCACAGTTGTCCTGATTGCCACATTGAAGATTTTTTTGCTTTGGCCTTTCTGAATGTGTGTACTGCCACAGAGGCTTCTGTCAATATCCTTTGAACTCTAATTGTGGGTTGAGATCCTGTGATGTCCGTGACTCTGCAAACACAGATTAACTGAAATGCCCTTCTGCTCTTAGCTGTTTTGAATGGTTAGGTGGTGTACTGAAGGATCTTCAGAAGTGTTTGCCTCTGTTTTATTCTGTGAGAGCATGTAATACCACAGCCAGCTGTCTTTAAAAGGTTTTGTCTTCAGTTAAGTGGAACCTGGTAACATTACAGTACCAATGCATTTTTCAGTGAACTTCCTGAAATGTGAGAAATAGGTGTCTGGAAAGGTCCTTCTTAATATGTAATATGTGCTGCTGCTTGCTTCATGAGTAGCAGTAAGGCAATGCCTACTTTAACAGTGTGGTTTTTCTGTCTTTCTATTCATTTGGCCAGATAGCTTTTAAATACTTATTCAAGTTTTTGCTTATATCCTTGATTTGAAGACTATTTCATTAACTCTCTACAATGCAGAGAAATGTTCGTGAAGCATTCTATAACCATGATTTGCTAGGTATTGTTCAGTGTATTAGCTGCAATGTGTAGAAAAATCATGAGGTTTTAACCACTGAATCATAATGAGCCCAGGTGTCTTAAAAACAAAATTTGAGAATCAGACCTCAAGCAAGCTTTTGTCTACTGAAACTGTCTTTTTCCCATTGCCACCTTCTCTTCGGTATCTGACCTGGACACTCTGGCTTTGTCTAGTTTCCACATCTATTTGCTATTTGAGGGGTAAGTGACAGTAAAGCTTAGCAGTTCAAATAAGAAAATTGGGAAAGAAGAATGTTTCTAGAGCATGTAGTTCCTTTGATGCAGGTTTTCATGGCAGTGTGTGTTAGCTGTGAGAAGGAAGAAGGGAATGATGAAAGGGAATGATTACATTGGGGCGGGGGGGGAAGCACTTCAGAATGTAGTCCAGCATTTTCTTCATGCCACACTGCTTGCTTCAGGAAGGTCTACAACAAACTGCAGCTCTTAACATTTTTCCACGTGATCTGAAATATCTTTCAGATTTGTTCATAGACATCTTAGTTCTAGCACTTCAGCATATAAGAAAAGAGTGTGGTAATTAAGTGACGTTCAGCTAAATTACTGTAGCTGGAACCTGCCAGTGAGGAGAGCAGCAAAGGCAGGAGAAGCCGAACCTTTGTTAGAGGTAGGTCATGGGTGAAAAGCAGAAACTAGGCGTTTTAGAGAAGTGCAGCTTCCAATTGAGTATTGTAAAAAGAACTGATTTTCTTGTGAGTATCTTGTGGATGCTACAGTGAGCAAATAAGGCTGTAAAAATATGAGCAAGAATCTAGAATCACTTTGTCTTAAATACTGACTTATTTTGATGAATCTAATGCTTGTCTTGTAAACTTCTTTGAGTTAGTTTTAAAAAATACATATTTAGTTGTTTTTTTGGTTTTTTTTTAATTAAGCATTAGCTACAAAGATGAATAATACCCTGGAAATGACCTCATACATATAACTGGTTGAACAGTTCAGATTTGCAGGGAGAACAAAAGCTGCATCCAGTGGGCAGCTGTTTAAAAATACCTTAGAGACTTGCTTCTTTAAGCCCCAGAGTAGTGCTTTTTTTCAAAGACCGTGTATGTAGGCTAAATGAAGACTTGGCCCAATTAGGAAACTTTTTTACCTCTCCAGAAGATATGAGCTTACCCGCAGGTCTTTTTCAGTGTGCCCTCTGAGCCTATTCACATTGCTGCCACCTCTGCATTCCAGAAAGCCTAGAAAGCATCTGGGGCTGAGCCAGCCTGCAGTCCTGTGGAGCATGCTGTGAACAGTCAGCTGGATGAATGGATGGAAAAATTCATCTGAATGAAAGGGCAAATTAAAATATTGAAGTGCTGAGCTCTTGAACATTAAATAGTAGATTATTAAAAAATGCAAAAGGCAAGTGTGCTTCCTTAGCCCCTGAAGAGGAAACAAAAAATTCAGTTCAAAAACTGTTACCTAATAGCCCCTCCTTAGGAAGCATTCGGTACTTTCATTTAGTCTTAAACCACTAAGCTGTTGTGCTTCATCAGAGGCCATAGTCTCAGCCAGCTGCTACAGCACAATCTCCTGAATCCCTGCAAAAGAGATTAAAAGGAGAAGCATTAGTGGATTTACAAGTTACACTGACAGTACAGATGTAGGCACCACACTCACACTGCTTGTGTCCCCCAGCAACTTCTTCTGTCACAGTCTGTAAGAATCACAGCTCTCACTTTGGATGTTCCTTCTGGGAAGAGTTTGCTACTTGTGGGTTCCCCCTGTGGGACCTGGTGCAAAACCTGGTGGTCCTTGTGACTGGCCCCCATAAGTCTCCTGTGTCCCAGTTACAGGACTTGGGATGCAAGCTCTTGATATGTATGTTCACACCATACAGAGAGAGCAGATGTACAGCCTGCTGACCACAGACCCTTGCCCAAGTGTGTCAGATAAAAAACAACATGTATGGACTTCCTCTATCTGCATTTGTACTAAATACTGTTGTGTCATGTAGTGAGTCACCTTGAGTGCTGGGAAAAAGAAAGTCTTACTCAGTGGGTCTGGCTTCTCCCCTTTCTGTCTTTGACTCACAAAAGGTCTTGCACTGTGTTCCTCCACACTTTCTATAGCCACAGCCTTCCTGGCCCTCTGCACAGTGAGCCACTGCTTGTTGTGACTATCAACATCTGGCCTCACCTTCCACTGGCTGTGCAGTGAGGGCTGTTTGTCACCTGCCAGAAATCTATCTGTAATTTTATGAACATTTTTTAAGATAGGCCATGGAAAGAAGTGGTCAAGACTTTCCCATGCTTCTGGCTGCTTGTGTCCATACACACCCCTTTGTGCTGACACACAGCTTCTGGCAGCTGCTTGAGCAATGTTGTATCTTATTTTTTTTCCCCTCGTGCTTTTTAAGCTGAAACAAGTCTTAATCCTGTGTCTCCTAGAAACTGCACTTTTCTTTTTCTGTAATGCAGAGGAAAGAGAATGGCCAGGGAAAATTTCTCTTTCTGCAGCCATGCTGGGTGGAAGTGTTTGAACTAAGCCATGAACAGTGTGTGTCTAGCCATATTACATGAATACATCTGAAAATCAACGGTATGTACTTCTACCTTTTTTTTATTATTATTCATGAGCCACTACTTCCCATATACAGAAACTTTTCCTGGTTTACTACTGAAGTACTTGGAAAGAATCCCTAGACCTTTTGTAAACCTTTCCCCACGATTGCTAGAGCAGTTTTTGGGCAACATATTTGTGTTTAGCACAGAAAGGTGGTTCCTCAGAGGCTTCAAGGCCTCTGGGCTGTCCAGACAACTTTGTCTCATCTGTCAGAGCCACACAGGCAAGGAACGGCAGATACAAGCATTTGTATTTTTTTAATAAAGAGGAGGGCTCCTGTAGATAGCTTTGTAGCAATCTGTAGGCTTTGCTGTGGTTAAGCTACCAGAGGCAACATTTAGAGGCAGTGTTCTGTATTTAGCAAGATGACATCTTGCAGCATGCCTGAAGGAGCAGGCCACTGAACTCCTGTTGAAAGTCAGAGTGAGCTGGGAGCCTGGCTCCCTGATCATCCTTTGAGAATTCCAGCATGTGTATGTAATTAGTCACATTTAAATGTCTGTATTTATTCAGTGTCCCCAGCTGCTCCTTCAAGTGTTGTCTTATGTCTTGTCTCTTAGTTTTAAAAAAGCTTGGAAACATCTGCTTTGGAGAGCTCACCCCTCCTCCCCTCTGCTTCTTTTTTTCTCCCACCCAGTAAATCTATATATCTAAATAACACCATATGTGCTTCAGAGGCCGCTGCTGTCTTTCGTATGTAGTGACACAGTTTTCCAGTAAACAATTCTTAAGTCTACAAATACATGATCGATGCTGAAATTTTATTTGGTAGTAAAGCTTTTGTAGCTCTGGTATGGAAGATGAGGCTGCTCTGCATTAATTTATGAATTAAGTGCTGTGCAACTCTCTTGAGGGCTCTACAAGATGTATTTCTGACCACGTGGAACAAAGTTGAATGGGCAGGTTACAAGAGCAAATAGGAAAGGAGACAATGAGTAGGTATGACATCCCTAAGAGGAACCCTTCAGGGATTATTGAAAGAACAGTGACTGATCTGTGGGCTTTAAAAGCCTTCTGAAGAGGAGGAGGGAAGTAAGGAAGAAGGCTTCATTTGTCAGGTGTGGTTAAAGCTGAAGGTCTCTCTGTAAGGGGGTTGTCCTGGGACTTGGTGATGGTTCCCTAGCCTTCCCTGCTATGTGAATAGAGCACAGAGCATGCAGTGAGCAGGATTTGACCTTCTCTCTGATTGCTCACATTATAGATCTGAATTTCCTTGTGCGTGAGCACTGCTGCTCACTGGTTAGCAATCACTGCCCCAAATCAGATTGACTTTATGTAACTATTTTAAAGTCTCTTCTGCAATATGGTGTTTCTAAGGTTAAGGTAAATGATGCCTCATTTTGACAATTTCAGAGGCTCAGCCTTTTTGTTTTGTTGTCACAACTCATGAAGGGCAAAGTTACATATATCAAGTCTGGTTGGAAGGGCTGAGATAAAGGCCATTCCTGCTTTTGGATCAGCAGTCTGGATCCTAATCTAAAGCATAAGAGGAAAACATGATCCCATCTTATCTGGTGCAGATTTGCTGTTTCCCCCTGTGATTGCATTTGGAGATGGTGAAAAACTGCAGGAGTGTAGCTAGTCCTTCAGTCGTGGAGTATGCTTAAATGCATTTGTGTAAATGTATAGGCATCATCTCTGAGTCATCTGAGAATTTCCCTTTGCTAACTAGCTTGTTTCCTGCTTTCCTCATTTACATTGGAGCTAGTTTACTTTCTAGTACATAACTATCTTAATCAAATACCAGGAATAGGTATATAATTTGTCTAAAGGATCTCTTGGATTAAAGAGAAAGCTTAGAAATACGTGGCTGTATTTACCTACTGATGCTGAAGACCAGATTTTGTTGGCTTTCTGCTGTGGTCCTCTCTAGTGCTGTTAAGGGCAGAAAGCAAGAGTGCAGGAAGAGTGACTGGTGAAGTTTCAGATAATATTTTTCTCTGCTGTTTTGTTTTCTTTGGGGAGGGTTTTATTTCTTTGTTTTTTTTCTGAATTCAGTTTTAATGCAGAAAACACTTGGACACATTAGCTTGATGAACTTTCTTAATTCTCTCATAGTAATCTGGTTTTCTGTAATAGGTGGTGGTGAAGTCTAGTTACTTGTCAGTGGTGTAGAGCAGGGTTTGCTCCTCTCTTTTGAGTGTGGTGTGCCATATATCGTATTTTCCTTTTCCAAACTGAAGCTGGTGTTCCACTAAAGTGTCAGCAGGAACTAGGGGGTCTTTCTTCACGGAGGCAATGTTATGTTACCCTGTGAGGCACTAGTGCTCAGTCTCAGGCTCCTGATGCTTACGTTGGTGTGGTGCAGGACTGCAGCTCCTGTTGAGTGTGGAGGTAGCCTGAGGCCAGAGCTGGCAATGGCTGCTTTTCATGTGATGTTACAGCTCTCAGTGCTCTTTGTCTATACCCAGAATGGGTCCATGAGCCACCCAGCCCTCTTGGATTTAATGCTTCCAGTATCGAGAATAGATGTTTGTGTTCCTGTAGAGAAGTTTCCATTCCACTGCAGAAACACACAGCCAACTTTGAACTCACCTCAAGGTCAAATGAAGCTTGTTTTCCTGCCTAAAATATGACCTGCATCAATTAGAGGAAAAAAGGGTATTGCTAACTACAAGAAGGCCAGTTTAATGTATGCATCAATCAGGTGAACTCACAGTAGGATTTTGAAAAATTTCAACTTCTGTTTGCTCCTGGGAAGCAATGAAGGCTAATGAAGGCATAAAGTGGTTTCATGGCTTCATTTTGAATAAAATCATGCATGCATTAAATGTGTTACAATCTCCTTTCTCTGGAGAGCAAGCCCTGCATCAAGCTGTGCCTTTTCCTGCAGGATTGCAGCTGGATCATGCTTTTAATCTTGTATGAGTTTCATAACAAACTGATGGGGGAAATGTGCTCAGAGGTTAAATCACATAGTATCTGGTACTTTTATCATGAAGTGCTGTGGGTTTTGGGAGTACAGAGGGGAAGAGATATGTATCTTTGTAAGGCTTTAACATAGTGCATCAATCTTTTCTTCTTTCCTCACAGCTCTCATAACACTGAGTTTACACTGTCTGTGCTGTGCTTCTCCATCCCCACCATAGCCTCTGTTGACTATTTTGTAGCCTAAACCAGATTTCAAGTGTTCTCCATTAAACCTCTGATGTGTAGAAATAGTCTTCTGTTACTGCTGCGTTTCCCACCAAGTGAAGTTTGTTTCCTGCTTCTTTGTTTTTGTATTCTGTGTTTCTTCAGTGCTTCTCCTCTGTTTGTGAAATTCTTTATGCAAATCGCATACAAGTGTCATTTTATCTGTAATCCCAATCAACAGCAACTTCAATTAGATTCTCCTCCAGCAGAACATGTTTTAAAGTGCTCACCATGTTGAGATTGGATAGTCATCACATGACTCTCTGGAATAGGTATAAAACTCAGTTTGTAATTAAGGACTCAAATATTAGTCTTAAGCCATTCTGTTTCAGCAGTAATGCTGCTGTGTAAATAACGTGACAGTACTTCCTGTTTTAAACAGAGTAGACACAGACTGGGATTATAAATGGAGCCAAATTATTCAAGCATAAATCCGTATGGTAAATGATTTCATTTCTGAATGTGCTTGAGGTCACAGTGTTAGGGTGCTTCTGGGGCATTAGAGAGCATTCCTGTAGCATCCACGTTTGTAAAAGGTGCATGGATTTTGAAACCTGTGAGTTACTAGCACCTTCAGCAGGCTGTCAGTGCCCCAAATGTCTGCAGTTTTTACTTCACTGATGCACTGATGTCCTTTAACGATGATCAGCTGGAGGAGATCAATCACATTTGAGGAAGGGCCCTAGAAAAACCAGCTAGCTATCTTGCAACACAACCTGTATCAAAAGGTTCTTAGGAGTGCAAGATATTTAGAATAATACAAGGGTGAACTTGTACCCTGTTTCTTTCTAAATGACTTTTGGGATTTCTACAGCTTCTGTGGCAGGCATCATCCAAAACCAGTGCTAGAGAAGTCTTTAAAGGAGCAATGTGATGAGGCACAAATTACAAATTACAGTTGTCTCCACAAACTTTTTATCTGTTTCTCCAAGAGCTATACTTGCCAATGTGATATTTAGGTAGCAGAATGGAACTAGAGACAGACATAAAGGTAGGATAGAAATAGGAGAAGCTGGAGGGTAAAGAGGAAGTTGCAGGGCCGCAAGTGTTGAGGCTGGACAATTTTTTTTCTTGGTTGTTGTGGGTTTTTTTTGTTTTGGGGGTTTTTTTGGTTTGGGGGTTTTTTTTGGTTTTGTTTTGTTTGTTTTTGTTTTGTTCTGCTTTGTTTTTTTTTTTCAGCTATGAGGAGAGTAGAGACATGGTACACAATACCTAGGAAACACTTGTCATTAACTTCATTGTTCACAGAAGGACTTGTTGAGAGGAAGTTATTGCAAAAAGTCATACAGTGGATGTGGCAATAATGAGAAAGTGTCTCTTGCCCGAGTCCATCTGGAATCATGTTCCTGCTTCTGGGTACATTATTATACTGAGAATGCAACTAGTTATGTGCTATGACTGAGTACTTTCCAGAATCCACGGTAAAATCACCAGGTATCGACTGTATGTCCCCTGCTTGTCTGTCTTGGTGTAAACCTTTGACTTGGATGCCATTTTTTTGGAAATTTCAGTAAGAGTTGATTGTGGAAAAATTTACCTATTTTTCTAATTATATAGTTGTAACATAAAAAGCACTTATGAGTCAGATTAAAAATCTTTCAATACACAATTTAATTTAGTAGCACTTTGAGACCTGTCATTTTCACTGTCCCACTCCCTTCTGTCCTACAAGGTAGATTGCTAGTTTCTCTAATCGTGTTGTTCTCATAAACACTAAGAGAAAAGGGAAATACTCTGAAAGAAACTGCAATAAGCACGGAAATTGTAAAGAAGTCTGTGCTTTTGGAGGTATTAATCTTTGCAATTAATTTTAACTTATTTTACTGTTGACTTCCTCCCAGGCTGATGGTTTTGTAATAATTTCATACAGGCTTCAAACAGGCAACAACTCAGACTGTGTACTACTACACATGTACTTGCTGTGTATGGTTTTACCCTTTTAGTTGTTTGACAGTCACTGCTGTATTGTTCAGTTTTATGCCCACCAGCCCAAACATCATATTTGTGAAAGGTGGCAGAGTGTGACAGAAGACTCTCTATTTATGTGCTCTTCAGTCAGAAGCTGCTGAGAACTGCTGTGTGCAGCCCTTTCCTCCCTAGGGACATCCGGGGGTGCTTTTTTCTCTGCATAACCATTGCGTTTAATGAAATTAGTAGAACCGGAGTATCTTTTGAAATCTCTACCATTTATTCAAATTTTGTGGAAAACACCAACTGATTAAAAAAAAATCGTCAGCAGGAGGTTGATTGGCAAGTGTAGACAGAAATCCTTTTCTCTTAAGCTTCTGTCTTTAGGAGACTGGGCTGAAAAGCATGCTGTTAAACTCAAAAATGTTCATGGAAGAGCTACAGGAAAAATAGAAGAACTGGTAAATATGTCTTACAGTGAGTCACTGCTGGATTTATGCAAGAAAAACTTCAATGATACCAAACTGAGGGGGGAGTGTTGATCTGGTGGAGGGCAGGAGGGCTCTTCAGAGGGACCCTGGACAGGATGGATCAATGGGCTGAATCCAATGATATAGGCTGCACCTTGAGAAGTGTGTCCAGTTCTGGGCTCCTCAGGTTAGGAAGGACCTGAGGTGCTGGAGTGTGTCCAGAGGAGGGCAACAAAGCTGATGAAGGGTCTGGAGTGCATGTCCTGTAAGGAGTGGCTGAGGGAGCTGGGTTTGTTCAGTCTGGAGAGGAAGAGGCTCAGAGGGGACCTTCTCACTCTCTACAACCACCTGAAAGGAGGCTGTAGCCAGGTGGGGGTCAGCCTCTTCTTCCAGGTAACTAGTGACAGGACCAGAGGACACAGTCTTAAGCTGTGCCAGGGGAGGATTAGGCTGGACATTAGGAAGAAGTTCTTCAGTGAAGGGGTGATTGGGCATTGGAAAAGGCTGCCCAGGGAGGTGGTGGAGTCACCATCCCTGGAGGTGTTTAAGAAAAGACTGGATGTGGCACTGAGTGCCATGGTCTAATTGACAAGGTGGTGTTAGGTGATAAGTTGGATATGATGATCTCAGAGGTCTTTTTCAACCTAGCTGATTCTGTGAAATCTCAGTATGCACATTATTTAGAAGAGAGTCTTTCTGGATGTGTGGTTACTTAATCCTACCATAAGTAATAACCAAGGTTTGGAAGCTCAGGATTGGTGGGCACCATTGGGGGTGGGGAGTTTGTTTATTTTTCTGGGGTTTTTTTGTTGGAATTTGTTAGTTTGGTTTTTGTCATGATCATTAATCAGCAAACAATTTCATGTGGAACATAGTGAGGATATTTTAATAATTATGATTGCTTTGAGTTAAGCCTCAATTGCTCTTCAGAAATGTGCTTTCAAGATGAAGCATCATGAACTTGTTGCATGAATTTACTAGATATAAGCTTTCATCACTATCTCAAAAGAGGCCAGACTATGTGATCCTGAAGATCCCTTTTCATCCCAAACTATGAGGATAAACATAACACCAGTATGAACTCTTTCTGCAATAACTGGAATTAAAAACCTGCTCTGGGCTACTAATTACAGCTGGTTATACCAACATGCCTATCTGACTATGCCCTAATTTGCATCTTGTTTTTCCATACAATGAAGTGATGAGCCACTAAAAACTTTAATAAAGAGCTCTTTACATTGCTTTTCATCTCTAGAGGCTTAATGCTATACAAGCAATGGTATAACCACCACTTGGTGAAGCACATTCTTCTTTGGATGGGATATCATAGGTTTTAGCTAAACCTGTGACATGCCTGACCTTTCAGAGAGAAAGTCAAATGCGGACAGTATGCTAGGGGAAGTTGTTTACAATTTGTGTAATGCTTTGCTCCTGGTAGGGGCTACCAGGTTTAGCATTTGGATGTGCTTTTGTTGTGCAGGTGGTCACAACTGGTGCTTTTTTCCCCATCAAACAGGTCTAAGGGATTTTGTCTTCCATTAGAAGTCTGTGGCTTCCTCTCCAGGTGCCTTCTGGACTTTGCTCCAGGATGACTCAGTAGTAGGCAGTCCTTTTACTGAGTAGTAGGTGTTTTTCTGACATCTTAAAAATTGTGAAGATTAAGATGTCCGGTGCTTTATAGCTGTAGCATTGCAGAGGATGATGCTTTATTGAGGTTTCACAGCTAATGCAAGATTTTGTCTGCAGGACCTACTTGCTTTGGTGTTGCTACAGAATGGCCACAAAACATCCTTGATGGAATTTCTGTATTACATTCACCGTTTGATCCTTCAGGCCCAGAACACTATTGCATGTCTCCTTGTAGGAGGAATGATTCAAATTAGGCAAGTCACCATCCTGCAACAGCTGTTTTTGCAATAAATGGTTTGTGAATCCTGTTTGATCTCTCCTTTTGCCAAGTCAGGGACATTGATGAAGGTTTTTTCATAATTAATTTCATAGGAAAGTGTGTTACAATATGGACCTATTGACCCTTATGATGATTGTGCTTCTTTGATGGGGCTTTGAGCAACTTGGTCTAGTGAAAGGCTTCCTTGCCCATTGCAGAGGAGTTTGAACTTTATGGTCTTTTAGGTCCCTCCAACCCAAACTATTCTATGAATAGCTTTATCTGCATCAGTGAAAAAAAAAATTCGGTAAATGAAAGTTAACAACCCTGATCTGTATGTTGCTATTTAGTTTACTAAAGAAGACGCTGTTGTTCTGCTTCCCAGCTTTCACAGACTTGGTATGTTGAGTTAAATTGGAATGATGTTGGGTTTCTTTTTTTTAAATAAAGGATATGATTTTGAGGATATGATGCCTTGATTTCCATGTTAAGTACTGTGTGGGTTTTATTTTTTGCCTCCTGTGTTTGATTACTGCATTGTCCATAACTGCAGTGAGATACATTGACATTTTTTAGATATGTAAATCCTGACAGAATCAACTTATTAATATTACTTTGTGAATTCTAGTTGGAGAGCATTTTTATGTTCACTGTGACACAATTTGTATAACTTTAGCCCAGTTCTCTTATCAAAACAAATTCAGTGTGTTGGTTTCACGTTCACTAAATTCTGGTCTTAGTACTTACTCTTTCTGTGGGAGAGAGACTAGGAGAAAAACAAAGCAGGCTCAACCTTAAAAATGAACAAATAGTTTTATTAACACACACTAAAAGAATAGAAAAAGAAAGTTGGGGGGAAAAAAAAAGTAAAACAAAACAGAATGAGACTCCAAAAACACTCTTCCCTCCTCTTACAAACTGTTAACTTTCCTACAAAGCAACATAAAGAGACAAATCTTGTAATTTTCAGTCAGTTTCACTATTTGATAATAGTCTTTCATCAATTCTTTAAGGGAAGAGTATCTTCTAGAGTCACGGATCCCACTGACAACTTAGAACAGTTCTCTCGTGGGCTTTAAACTGTCACAAAAACAAATGCCTGGAGAAACCTGCCTTTGTGACCCTCCCAGGAGCAGTTTCCCAAGCTGCTGATGGGTCATGGGTCTTAGACTTTTGCATACTGGGGTGTCACCTTTTAAAGATGAATAACTCCAAAGCAAAGGATTCTTCATCTCAAGGTACAGAGATATCTTCTCACTTCTTCACTGGTGCAGAGAGCTTCTCATTTCTATCTCTGTTCAAGCATATTTTAAGGTTAATATTACTTAGTCCATCACAAACACCTTTGCTAAAACTCACACACAAATGAAAACAATCATCTCCCCAAATGCATATCTTTCCCATGATTTAAAGGAATGAGCTAAATATAGAGTTCATTTCCATGGCTTAAGTAAGAATAGAACAACCAACCCTTCAACCCTCTGTCCCAATAGTCTTCTCACTCTTGCTCTACTGACTTCATGCTGTTTTTTTTCTTTATGTTCACTCTGTCCTTTCTTACTCTCTCAGAGAAGGGCCAAGCTCTGGAAGCTTCATGTTGCTAAGAAAGAGTTAAATCTGCTCGGAGTCTTTGTCTCTCCCTCTGTAGCTCATGGTGTTGGATGTTCAAGGCTGTGCTGGTGAGAGAGGAAGAACTCACAGAATTATCAGAGATTGGAGCACTCGGGCAGTCTGGAATCACAAAAAACAGGCAGGATCATAAATGCCTTCTCAGCCCACCCCTCCGTGTAAATCGGGGTGGCTTCGGTCCAAATGGTGCCCATAGCTCTTATCAGGGCCCAGCAGAGATCTCTCCCTGCTCCAGGGAAATTTGGAGAAAGTAGTTGTTGTAAAGCAGCAACCTCTCCTTCTCGCCCCCCACCCGGGAGCTGATGGAATCCAGCCGGGACTCAGGCCAGCTCCCCCCAAAAAAGAGGGGAGCAGCAGGCCCAGCTCGATGTTACCTGTCTCTCTCTGGCCAAAGGAAAGAAGAAAAAGGACCCACCTACAGGAAAGTCACAGGGTTTTATATGGTACTTCCCAAAGTCGCAGCTAACAGTTTTCAGTGGTCAGAATAGATGCCAATATTCCAACTAACTTTCTGATAGGTCCCTGTCTTTTTTAAAGCGATTCCCAGGTCCTGACCTGGAGAATTATTCTACGTTCTTTTATAACTAAAAAACTAAACTGTACTAACCCATGTCACAGCATTACTTTGGAACTTAGTTGGCAACATAACTGCCATCAGATCTCAGCAGGACTGATGAATGAACTTAATTTGAATTCCTTAATGAAAGTATTGCGCCATGTAGCAGAGATCACTGCCCTATAATAATGATTCTTAATCAAGATCCCAGATTGTCTGATTAAATAATACTAAATAAATTAAGTAAATAATTCACATAAATGTAATTGAGAGTTGTTCTGAGTTGTTTCAAGTTGAGCTTTTAAAAGCATTAAAGGTTCCTCCTACCTCAGGTGTGCCAAGGCATTCTCATTACAGAAGATTGTAGGTTCCGTGGAGTGTTTGAAGGCACCTTTGATTGCTTTCTTGTTCTGCAAAAAATCACTTCTTTTCTTTATAAATTGCAATCTATTTTTGTTATGCTTTCATTTAGAAAGGTGTATTTGTTACTACATCTAATTAAATATATTATATGAAAATCTGTATGGAGGAGTATTCAAGAATTTATTTAGTAGAGAAATCATTATACTTGGGTTGGATAGGGATGAGAAGAAGCTGGCCGGGTTTACATTTTGTTGGTGCCACAGCTTTCATTAAACCATCTCATTCCCTTGTATTCCCTTCCTGTGTGCATCCCCCATCACCCAAAAGATGCTTCTCAGCTGATGCATTCTCTTGGCCCAAGAATTCTGGGTTGTTGGGCCCTGTGGTTCAAATGTGTCATGGTATGTGATTTAGATGCTCTTTTCCAGTCTGCTATACTTTTTGTTGTTCAAGGTGTTTGTCTGTTCAGGTCACTCACCAACAAGTCTGAATTTTTATTTAAAATATTACTGTCTGTGGCCAGCCTGGGACATCTGTTTGTCATGACCATACTCAGCACTTGGGAGGAAACTCTTGCTCACCAGCTTAGGGTAGGAAAGCCTTAGGATGAGCTGCTTCTGTTTGTCTCTTTTGTTTCTTAGAGTTGAATTACCCCCACTCTCACACACCCACACCTACCCACTCCCCACCATGATGCCTTATTTCCTTCTCTCTGTCATCAATTCTTTAAAGCTTCTGCTTTTAAATTTTCTTTATCTTTTGCTTCATAATCAGATTCCTGCCATTAGGCTCAAAAGCTTTTGGGTGATTTCTTGGTAACTTTTGCTCTGCCATGTATCACACTCTCTTAGGGGATCAGTTATACTGCTAGCTTCTTCATTTTGTCTTCCTTCTTGTCACATGGGTATCAAACATCTAATAGTTGTAGATGTTTCTGGCCTTTGCTGGCTGGTGGAGAGGAAGCTCAGGACGTGTTCTTGCAGCTTGTTTTTTTTGCTTATATGCTCATGCATGTGCGCACAGTGGCATGCAAGCGCTGCCTGAAGGTTCTGTGTGCCTGCAGCTCCTTCCTGGGAGCAGCTTAAACTTGGACAGATCTCAAGTCAGAGGTCCCTGCAGCTTTCTTTCCTTAAAACCTGTATTTCCCACACAGAACACTGAGACTAATATACCTTTCCAAGCAAATAAAAATGACATGGGAGATTTTTGTGTCATGGTCTGGCTTCATTATTTAACCATAACAGCCCTTCTGTCTCTGATTCCCATGGTGCCTTTTGGTCTTCTTTCTTTTCTTATCAGCCTGTACAGACAGGATCTCATTGCTTCCATTTAGGATTGCCACAGGCCACAGTCAGCTCAGCTAAAGCTGGTGGCTGGGCTGTAATCATTTGCTGTGTATGGTAATTGTTGCTGTTTTGTGCTTCACTCCTTTTGCATTTCTCATCACGCTGCATTAACATGAGTGCTTCTACAGTTGTCTTGATGTGATGACCCATTCCTTGGCTTCTTGATGTACTACATGAAATTCAAATTTCTTCACTTACCCCTAAAAAATCAGTATAGTACCATCATTAAACACATTTATCCTTACCTGATTGTAACTGTTCTTTGGTGTTTCGCTATTCCATTATAATTTTTATATACTACTTGTTTTGCTTTAACTTGTATTTGCATTTTTTGTCTTCTCTGAATATTAGCATGTACTAGAAGTAACTTCTCCTTGCTTAGTCTTTCTCTTTTCTCTCCTGTTGTTAAGTTCTTGTTCCCTGTTAATAGCTGGGGTTGCCAGTCTGAGACCAAGGCAGAAGGAAATGATGATGTCAGTGCCAAGAATAGTCACTACATCAGTGTAGTTCAAAATTTCAGTGAGCTTGTGTCTCTAATTAAAGCCTCAGGGCACTGTCATTGAGTATAATTTAACAATTTTTTTAATATTGACATAACTGAAGAGTTTTCTGAAGAGGCTTTTAGGAAGCTTGCAACTCTCCTGTAATTGGCTCATAAACTGGCTTAACCACTAATAGATTAACTCCTTGTTCTGTGAGAACAGGATGGCTGACACACTTCTTAGTCTGCTCTCTTTAGTACAGAGTACAGATGGTACTCTGTAAATGTGGGCTTTTAAAGGTCTTTCTGGAGTTGATGTTGGAAAGCAAATGGAATGTTTTAAACTGTAGTATGGAGGGCAGCTCCCATATCAATAGCAGAAAAAAAGTCAGTTTTTAAACTTCTAAGAAATGGGTAGATGTTTAAGGACATGAGAAATCTGCAGTTTATTTGAAGTAATGCCAGTTTTAGGGAGGCATATGTGTTGACAGTATTTCTTCTTTATATTTAATTAAGTAGGGTTTTTTGCATTGGATGTAGTTTTACTGTAATATCAGTAATAGGATTTGGTAGAATGGGGAAGTAGGGGCTGTACTCATTAACTTTCACTTGCTTTCTGTACATTATTTGTTGGCTTTATATGAATATTTGTCCCTATTTTGCTGTAAAATATCTTCAGTGAAATACCTGGGAAAGAAATTTTTGCTTGAACTAAGACACTAGCAGTCAATTCCTCTTCCTTTGCTCTCCCAGAAGGAAATACCATTGCGAGCCTTGTGTTAACAAGAGTTTTGTGTGTCTGACAGAAATTTTGATCATACAGAGCTTTCCACTAAAGACCAAAAGCTAATCTGCATGCTGCATGAGGCTGCAAAAGCTGTTGTAGGTCAGCTTGGAAAGGAATCTGATCAGGGTAACATGGGTTTTAGGAACATGTTTAAATTTGTTGGACGACGACGATTTTCAGCTGAACTGGAAATTGGGAAGAAAAGCTAGTGCTTACATGGGATTGCAGCTGTAATCTCAGTTCAAGGTTTCTATTGTGCTTTTGCCATAGGGGCTTTGGGGAGTATTCTAAAGGGGGAAAAACCAAAATAGTTGCCTGCACAGCCTATTCCTTTGATGTCCTTAAGGTCGATCAAAATTGGAGTTGTTTTGAAAGTATACAAATATTCTGTATAGAAATGTTTCAGAGTCAATTCCTCAAATGCTGTAGAAGTCTTTATTCTAAGGTGTAAAATGGAGTAAATTGCTGGTCCAGGTGAAGTGCCATTTGCTTGAATGGAGAGGATTTTGTTTAGTGCCACAGACCTTTGTGGCAGAATGAGTTGCCACATGAAAGGGGGAAAAGTAGCTCCAGTAAACTGTTAAGGAGATGGCAAGTGTTTATTTTTGCTTTATGAGCCAGAACTTGTTTGTTCACTGAAATAAACTCAAAAGGAGGAGGGTGTTATCCAGATAGGATAGGGTACTGCTGGAGTTCCTCAAGGAGAAAGGTTTTCCTGGAGGGGCGGTGGGAGGCTAGACTGGAGAGCAGTGGTGTGGATGAAGGTTGGATAAAGACTCTGGTTTCAGGTTTTCTGGAGAGATGAAATAATGTAATGGGAAAATCTTGAAAAATCATGATGATAAAACCAGTATTGATGTATTTTGTTCAGTATGGCTGTATCCACCTGGACTTCATTCCATCCTTTCCTTTCCCTGCTTCATTCAACCATGGTGACATGATCAGCGGTCACCAGACACTGCACAGTGCTGTAACGTTTTGTGTCTGTGTGGGACATGAAGGTGAACCAGGGCGCATCATTGCAGGCAGTTCCCAGGATGTGAGAATGCTATCAGAGGAAACTGGTCTGTTCCCAGTACAAAACAACATTCAGGTGAGAAGAATAGTAGGAAATCTTGTTTTGGTACAAATGGATGACTTCCAAAAGTAAAGGAACGGGGACCTTTGAAATAATCTTTTACTGAAGTTCACTTTCTGGGAGTGGGCATGATCCTTTGGCTTCAGATGATCATCCAGAGGACAAGGACTTGATTCAGTGTGTGGATTCCATATTCTTAGCCTCCTTCCCTGGGGACGGGGGCAAGTCGAAGTCAGAGCATGGATTGGTTAAGAAATTTTGAGAAGGTTGGGGCATAATAATTGTGGTGGTTTTGATGATGAAGGCAGAATGGAATTTAAAACCAGTATTGAGTAAACTGTAAAAATTTTTTTTCTTATTCCAGAAGAAACTGGCCACTTGGTCAGCCTCTTCACAAAAAAGGGTTGTGTGTTTATGTTAAATCCTCAGTGAATATCCACTAGATTACTTTGTGGAAGTGAAGGGAAGGTGCAAGGCTTGTCTAAAGGTGCACAAACAGATGTAGCATTTGGTCAGGCTCAGCCCAGGATGCTGACTCTGAGTCTGTCTAGGAGATGAAGAATTATGAGAGCAGCCATAGAGTGACACACTCTCCTGGCCTCTGAAAATTTATGATTCAGGGAATTTCTGAGCTAGACATGGCACCTTTCTGCTCATTAGCAGTGAATGCACTTTGTCTGGATTACATTCAGACAAACCCCCTCTGAAACATGAGAATATAACTGGTTTATTAAGGTGATAAAGGGAGTAAGGAGGCCTGGTAATAATTCCTGCTTGCAGTGGAAGGTGTAAGTCAGTTCACTGGTCTGAGAGCAGCTACCATGTGCCCACCCAGATGTGAGGCTGACCAAGGTGTGCGTGAAAGTCTGTCATGCAGCATTACAGCAAAGTTCCTCCTAAACCACTGGGAATGAGAAAGCAGCTCAGCTCATGGTGCAAAACTGCACCAAAAGAACAGAACATTCAGAATGAACTGATCGTTGCAAGGAAGGGACACCACCTCTTTGCTGTCAGACTTGGCAAAAACATTGGACTCCATTATGAAATTAAAGACTTACAGCCTTACTTGATGCACCATGAGAAGCCCAGTCACAAGGAGAGACTATTTAGAGGTGTTCTGTTACCCCTAGAAGACAAAGTACTCAGGATAGTACATATGGTACAAGATGACTCTAGTCAGAAGAAAAGAAAAATTGGAAAGGGAAAAAAAAAAAAAAGAGAGAGCGATATCTCGAGAGACTTAAGAAGCTAAGTCACATACCCAGCTCTGGGAAATGGACTTTACTAAAGAAGTACCTAGCATAAGCCAAAGATGCATTGTTTTGATGACAGTTCTGACAAATCTATCACAAGTTTGCTTTTAAGTTGGTACTTGTCTGGTCAGGCTTACCTCACAAAGTACTGAGTGTTCAAGTAATCGTTAGATCACTAGAGCAAGCAAGGAGGAAGTCTCTTGAATTCCAAATGATGCTGAGCAGAACCTGAGTATGGCCAAAAAAAATGTGCATATGACATGGAATGAAGTCTCAAGATAAAGAAATGAAAGAGAGGTGGAGCAAACGGAGGCTGGAAATGAAGGAATGGTAAGATAGATGAGCAAACTTGCAAAGTATCTATACTGATCTCAGAAACTAAGCAATTAAAATACATGGTACAGAAATAGAAAGCAGTCGTATTGAAAAAATGATGTATTTATTTTCTCTTGAGGAATCACAGTGAGAAAACAGTCTGATTAGAGAAGGAAAGTGGGAATGGTGTGCTGGTCCCTACCCTAGGCTGAAAGCAGGGAAACAGCTGAGCCTGGCTCAGTAGACTGGAGGTGATTTATTCTGGAAAAACTGTAAATACACATACGAGTTTTAAGAACAGCTATGTCCCTTCTGGTTTCTTTTTTGTCTGTTTTTGCCTTAATTGTCAATTCTGGCACACAAGGGGGCTGATGACACATGTGCATCTTGAACTAATCACAAAGCCTGTAATTTCTAAACAATTTTTGCAGTTCCAGGGCAAGAGCATGGAATGCCTGTGGGCTTGCATCATTCTGAGTTACTCACCTGTGTTAAGCCTGGTTTTGAGTATGTTTGCATAGGGGCTGTGTCAGAAATTACAGCCTACAGCACTTAGCTGGCAACCCAGAGGCAGAGGAAATGCCTGTACTATCAGCTACTTGGTCTTTGTTGAAAAATCTTTTTTTTTCAAGACCTTCTGCTCCTGCCACCCTCTCAGCTTCTGTAGACACAAGGGCATGCTTATGGTATGTTTAGGTTTTTGAGGTTTTCTCTTACCCACTGGGAATTTTCCATAGCTTATTTACTCTTCTGAAGCTTTGGTTATGAACCACTCTGAAAACTGAACTGCCTTGTTTCTTGGAACCTATTAATTCTATAAACCACAAGCAAAATACAGTGAGGCAGCTGCATTGAGAGGTTTCTCATATGACCCAGCACTAACCTTAGTTCTGCCCAGCTAGGCAATGAGGGATGGCTCACTCTGTTCCAGCTGGGCTGCAGACAGCTAATGCTAAGAAATTACCAGTTGGGTAGACAAGAGTCTGGCAGCCACCAGACTTGGTTTTTTGTTTTGTTTTGGTGGGTTTTTTTGGTTTTTTTTTTCCCCTCTGGGATCTGATAAGTAGACTTGTAATTCTTGAATAATCTTGATTGTCTACGCTTTTTTTCATTATTCTAGTATATGTAAGTTAAGTTATTCTGCAGATGACTAGAGCAAGGGCATTTTAGTTTTACTGGATTTGCTCACTGCTTCCCACTGTGCCCCCCTTTCCCAAGATTGTACCTTTATTACACATTTTTTTATTTTTTATCTAATCCAGATATGAACTGTCAGTCTAAATAACATGATGGCCATGTGGCATAATTGAGATTCCATTTTATTGTCTCTGAGTAGCTGACATTTTGTTCTAGCTATTTTCCTGCTTGCCAAGTAAAGCCAGTGCTTTGGTACCAGGCTGGGAGAGAGGAGCATTAATTGACTTAGCAACTTTCCCGTGACTGAAGAAAATGACTGTAACAAAAGCAGCCCTACATTACAGTTCCTGTAGCTGAGAAGCGTTCTAACATGAGTCAACCAGACCTGTGCATTGTTGAATTTTATTGTTTCTCCTCATAATAGTTTGTAAGAGACAAGAACCAGAATGAGCGTCTCTCCAAACACAGCCTTCCTTCCTCAAAATCCTGAGTCCTCAGTCTTTTGCCTGATTTCTTCAACATTCTTAAACAATAACGGCTTTTAAATTACCTGAAAGGCTTGTGATACAGTCTGTTGGTGTCTGTTTCCTGTTTTCCCACATTTTCTTTCTTTCAAGGTTGTTTTTGCTTCTTATTCCAGCTGCACACAAAGAAGCATCTAACTCTTAAGTCATCATGACTATACAAGAACCATCTGTGTATTTTGTTTTATTATTTTCTTTTTTTCCTTTTGTTTTTGCTTTTCCCCTAGAGAACAGAACAAGTACCCTACCGTGTAAAATGCCCCTCTAGTCTAGCCTAGCACTGATGCTCTCTGGTGAGTGATACTTCAAGTGGTATGATTGCTCCAGTGTTGCTCCCTTCCTGATCACCAGTTTGGGATTTCCTGAGCTGAAGGAGGCTTCTGGACCATTAAGCTCTAATAGCTGCCTACAAACCTATATTCCATGAGTTTTTGTAGTGCTGGTTTTAATCCACGTATTCTTTCAGCCTCCACAACACCCCATGGCAATAAGTTTTGTAATTTCATTGTGTAGAAAAAGTACTTCATTTTGTTTATTTTTAAACCTTCTGTTTGGTAATTTCATTATGTGGCCATAATTCTTATTTTGTGAGGAAATGTTCTTCACACCATTCATGATTTTGTAAGCTGTTTGTGGATGGGTAACTTCTGTTTTCTGAGCTGGAGAGTACTGACCTGGGAGAGCTATGAATGGTTAGAAGCCATCTGTTGTTCTTCCCCATGTGTTCTGGAGAGCACGCACAGCTCCGATTGTAGGTGCTGATGATGTACATTGCTGTGTTCTCTCCAAGCAGCTGGTGATACTGCTTGCCTTTTTAACCATTGCTGATGATGGATGCCATAACAGAGGGCTACCCACAAGGAAAACCTTAAATTCTTCTATGTGGCAATATTAGAATAGATCTTGTCATTGTCCATGTGTACCATGTCCATTGTCCATGTTAGGGTATACCTGTTTTTTGTTTGGATGAGTTCACACTTTTCATCATTCAAATTAATCTGTGATTTTAGTTTTCTCTTTTGTTTGTATAGTGATTTGCAAACTCTATATGTCCTCAAGTGTAGATTATGCTCTCTAGGATCACCTTCTATTTTCCACATCCTCTTGAAAGAACTGCTTTTTCTAAAACAGGAGTCATACTCTCTCTGGCCACATGCTCTGACTGTTTAAATTTCACGTAGTTCTTCCCGTATGGATAAGAGCTCACTTGGAATCCATTCATCGGCAGCAGAAAATTGGCTGAGTGCTATAAAGTCATCAAGTTACTATTTCATTTTAAGGAACTTCCAGAGTACTTTAGGGAAGCCCTGGAACACAGGAGTTTGGTTTGACACTGACACTTGGCGTACAGCTGTTCTGTTAAATAGGAATGTGTGCAAGCTACATCTGCCATCTTAAAAGAATTGCCAGTGGTCCTGCTGTAGGTCACTAGCAAAGTGCTTCTGCTGTGAATGTGGTCCTACTAGTGTGAAGATCACTGGAAGGAAAGGGGTCTGTCCTTTACTTGTAAGAAAATCAAGCTGCACCTGTCTCTTCATAAAAACTTTCTGCTGGTACTTAATGTTTTTTCCTCCTGCCCTGACAGATACTCTGTCAGAAGGCTGTAATGCTCTTTCTGTTCACATCTGCCCTTTTTAAGTTTAAAAAGTGGTGTTTCCCTTACAATTTTGAGTATTTGTATTTTTACATGTGCAAAATAAAGCTTATTCTATACTTTCTCTGTAAGGTAAGCTAGGTGAATTTGGATTTGATTGCTTGTAAACAGGCTTCTGGTCTATTTATGAGGCCTCTGAGAGATGGCAAATTTATGTGTTTCGTGGGTACCTCCTGCCTCTCTGGAGCAGCGTCAAGGGATGCTGGAAGAAACTAAATCATCTCAAATGACACTATATGCATTGCACTGAGGCAACCAAATCGTGTTTTGTGTGCTGCTTGATGTTGAGGGTTCCTGAAGCTTACACCATGTATTTCCAGCTGGTGCTGGGATAAAATGTTTGGCCTGAATTTCAATGTTTGTGTCGTAGCATTCTGCAATATCAGATATTTGCTTAAACTAGGTGGCTCGGAGGCTTCTAAATTCTGTCTCTGTGGCTGGTAAACTTGTAGTGAAATAATAGAAGTCCAGAAATAAAATCAGCACATGGCCTGTGCAATCCAGGCATTTTCCTAACTTTCTCTGTGGTTTTGATCTGTGATTCCACTTGCATATCCAGAAAACAGGACACAGTTTAGTACTAGTGTTAGTGAGTTAGCAATGAGGAGCTGCCTAGGTTAGGGCTGTGCCATCGAGAAGCGTGTGAGCCGGTGCATTACTGGGGGCTGTCTGTGTTGAAAGACAGCTACCTAGCTCTCATTCTGAGGGGCCATGGGTAGGACAATTTAGCTATAAAAGTAATGTATCTTTTCAGCGAGTGCCCCTTAGTGTGATCTTCCGTCTTCTACTTGTAGTGCTGTGTGAACCCATCTAGACTGTACCTTCTCTGGTAAAAAAATGATTCCTGTATTGAGGCAGAATATTACGTTTTTTTTCCTTTTATGGAGAGTAAGTAATAATAGGCCTATAGTTAAACTGTATTTAAGGTCTACACTACATGTTACCAAATAACTTGCCTTGTGGATGAAATTGTGGAGCACTCTCTGTTACTGAATTTTTCTCTCTTGCTCATCCTCATATTCTTTTGCATTGAAGTTACTGTCACTGAAAACAGGAAAGTGGCTATTTCTTTGCATGTGATGTTATAATACCCAGAATTTTGCATGCTCTTTCGCATTGCAATGAAAGTACTATTCACTTGCCCAAAGAGCTTCATGGTTTGTCTTCGCTGAAGTTTTCCAGTTCAAATTGTGCAAATACATTAGCCTAGCATGTTCCCTGTTGGAAGCGGAACTTTCTGTGGGAGGGAGAGTCCTGGAAACTGGCTTGTCTGTCTTTGTTTCCAGCTGGTGCTGCATTCCTCAGTAGGTTTTAACTTCTGAAACATGCTGCATTTTTTCACTTTTTGGGGGTAGTTGTGTTGGGTTTTTTCTTCTTATTATTATTCTTTTGTTTTCTTCCCTAAAGAGATGTTGAAATGAGAGTGCAAAAGTGTGGCTTTCCCACCATTGTGTGCAGCAAACCCCAATTTGTTCCGTTTTGTCCCTCCAATGTCTCTGTTACTACTTGAGTGCGGAGCTGCTGAGCATGGAGAAGGATGGCTGTGTCATATTGTTTCCTGGTCTGTAATTAACACAACTTTACCAAATAAGTCTGTGCCAAATTTTGCAGAAGCCCTGAGGTCTTCATGAATGTTATTCTGAGAAATTACTTAACTGCTTCTGGGATTTGTCTGTGTGGGTTTTTTTATATTTCTGTTGTGGAATAAATTCTGGTTATGTATTTTAGTGAATAAGTTGTCACAGAATTTTAAAGTGCTGACAGCTCCCATCTTGACAGCAGACTCCTACTTCATGAACCTTAAATTGCTGTGCTTGCATAATAAGGATCCTTTGAGTTAAGGTTTCTCAGAAATTTAACAGTATTTTTGACCCTTACTAAAGTTAGTATTTAAGAATAAAATGTGTTCTCAAGTTCAGGTATAAATTAAATGTTTCTGCTTAATGACATTTCAATTCCCTAGTGTGAAGTATTATGAAAAAAAAAAAAAAAAAACACCTACAAAAATGCTTCACTTTTCTTTTTACTCCCGTCGCTCTGCATTTAATTAATTTATTTGTCTTCTTCTTCTTCTTTTCTAGAGTTTTGGAGTGCCAAGGGCTGCCCATTGTGAATGGACAATGTGATCCCTACGCCACTGTTACCTTAGCAGGACCCTCCAGGCAAGTATTGCAGATTCAAGAGCTTCCATTTTAGCAGGATGGTTTCTATTTCCTTTGTCTATTAGAAATTCGCTTTCTTCAGTGGACAGCTGGGAGTATTTAGACACTGCTAGAATGTGTTAAGTGTAGGGGTGGGTGTGTATATGAGCTACTGAATTATGCTAGAGTAAGTAATTTGAGACTTGTTTCAGTTTTGATTTATGTAAAGATCTGAATAATCTCTATAAATAATTTGAATATCCCAGAGTATATAATTTGTGGTTAGTCTTAATTTATGCATCTTCTCACCTCACAGTTGGAGGCCAGTTTTTGAGCAAATTCATTGCCTGATTTTGGGCAGGGTGGAAGAGAAATGTGAATACATCAACATCTTGCCGAGTATGCACGTTTGCATGTGAATATTTAGTGTCTTCACTTTCAAGGTGTGACAAATTAATGTGTATGTCAAAAACCCTCGATGGCTCAGTCCTGTAATTTGATATATGCAGACATAATAGCATGGATAAAATTTGGAATGAGGTTTTAGTGATGAGATTCCGCATAATACACTTCAGTTTAAATTTGGGATTCAATTTTCCCATCTGTTATAAAAATTCCCTGTGCTGTTGGATGTCACTGGTTTTTTCTGCTTATCTAGTCATCTTTTATGTCTGTCATTTTGGAAACAAAACAGCTCTGCTGTGACCTCAAAGAATCAGATTTAGCAGCATGGGTTATTAATAATGTTTTACAATAATTTATTGAAAATACTGTAAATAAGAAGCATTCTTGACAAATATTGACCTTGCATGCAGAGGAGTCTTTGAGCCTATATTCTGCTTCTTTGTCTAGGTGTGTTGTGCCTTATCTCCGTTAATGGATTTGAATATTTGACTTGTACTCTTTGTTTTAAGCCTGTAACTTGTTTCAAATGACTGGCTGGATGGCTATTATTGAAACTGTGAGGAAATTGATTGACTAACCCTTGAATGTCCAAATTTACCTTTGTCTGCTTCCCTATGCCCCCCAACCCAGATAATGTATGACTACTGATAATGTACTCCCCTCAGAATAAGGAGCATAGCCTTATCCTATTCCTATCTGGGTTTTGATGGGGGGGAGAAGGCTTGCCCCCTATCTCCAGCAAGCAGCATGCAGCTTATTCCCATTCACTGCTTTGTAATTGCTCAATAATTGTGCTGTCTTAATCGCCCCCCGTTCTACATCCTGCTTCCCAGACCCCTCCCGGATGGGTTTATCTGTAAAGAGGCTGATTGGCAAGTGTGACTGATGAGATGGGGTTGGCAATCTGTCCTGGAGGAGATTAGTCTCTCTTATCTCTCAGCTTCTCCCAGGAATAGTGGGATATTCTTAATCTGTACATCATTCTCCTCTCTAGATTTTCCAGTGCCTCTCATTTTAGAGTAGGAAAGCTGCTTTATTCAACTGCAATTATGCAATGACAAGCATAAAAATTCCAACAAACATGCTGCTGTTTTATTGTGTGATTTGTGCTTAGAGTCATCAGACTTCCTGACCAAAGCTCTTTCTGTGCCTGTATTATAGATGGAAAAATATTGTATACTGGTGGACAGGCCCATTCCATTCACACAGGAAGTCTGGAGCAGTGCTGGGAATTAGACCCAGCTTTACTTGACCTCTGTGAAATATACAGAGTTATCCAGTAAATATAAGCAGTTACAAGCCATCTAAGCAGCTTTGGTGCATGAGAAATGAACGGTAGATTCTGGGATGAAATGATTAGTAGGTCAGTTTTCCACATGGCCAATGTGCCTCTCCATCTGCATCTGTTTTATCTATGCCTGCAGAGCTGTAGGGTAAGATTGGTGACACAGGACAGCACACAGCTTTTCTCTTGAAGGTAGTGAGAACAAATCAAGCATAGGTTCATAATATTTGGAAGCCATCACACAGCTGTTGGCTGGCCTGTGAGAAATGCATTGGCTGGCTTGAGCCCAGCAGCAAGCAGTCAGTGTCTGTGTTCTCAAAGGCAGGCACAGGCGGGTGGCACAGCCCGTAGGGGATGAATGGGCAGTGCTGAACTTGGACAGGCCTGCTGAGTGGTTGGGAGGAGGTCTGCCTTGTCTAACACCCACAGAACAGTAGAAATAGAGACTTCTGCTCAGCACTAGTCATAAGAATTCACCACCATATTAACTAAGTGCTGCTGGTGCTGCAGAGAAGGGGATGCTGGTACAACAGTAAAAATATTCTTACTGAAGAAACCATTCTGGATTTTTTGATTGTCACTGAAAAGCAGTGTTTGATTTTTCGGACCAGAATTATAGAATATGAATCACAGAAATAGCTGTGCTAGCTTTTGTCTCCTGTGTTTTTAGAGTATGAGGAATTTTTAAGTCATGTCAAGACTGAGACCAACCTCCAAATGTTGCTGCTCAGAACCCCATTCTTGCCAGTTTGTACAGATAAAAGATTCTACTATGTCAAGCAAGTAGAATAAGTGTTCAAGGAGTTGTGTTTAAAATAGGATAACAAAATGTGATTACCGCCACTTTAGAGAAATAGGAATGCACTGAATCTCTTAAATGTGTGCAAGTGTCTGTGCCTTGCTGTGCTGGAGCCACATGGCATTCCAGTTTTATCAGATAAATCAAGTGGATGGCTATTTCCTCCTCAGTGGCTCTATTCTAGGATCACACTTTTACTAATGTTGTTTCTTACCCTTTTTTTTTGTTTATTTTATTTTCTTATTTCAGATCAGAAGCCAAAAAGACTAAAGTCAAAAAGAAGACCAACAATCCACATTTCGATGAAGTGTTT
The DNA here is from genome assembly GCF_015227805.2 of Hirundo rustica. Lineage (NCBI taxonomy): Eukaryota > Metazoa > Chordata > Aves > Passeriformes > Hirundinidae > Hirundo > Hirundo rustica. Next base: position 92,239,143 of record NC_053451.1, read on the forward strand.
TATTTTGAGGTTGGTATTTCAAAGGAACGGGTGATAAGCTGAAATACTATACTGTGGATAGTTGGCACAGCGTGCTGCTCCATGTTGTGCCAGCTGTCATGTTTGAAGACTGTTTCAAAGCATGGTGCAGGGGAAAGAAGTACCCGGGCTCAGACTGGCTGTCTGCTGAAGGAGCAGTATCCTGCTTTCACCTCAGGTGCTCTGGAGGAAAAACTTCAAGTTGGGCACTTCTGAGCAATGGGCTCTACATTAATCACAACTCACTCCACCAGAGTTTTGAAAGAAGCACATTTAAGAATGAGTTTAAAAAACCCGAACGAACCACACACAGAGAGAAATTATATTTTGTTCTTAGTCTGTGTTTTTATAGCTGCTCCACCCTGTCTTTCCCGTCAATGGGGAGGAAGGTTATCTCCTTAGGAATACTGAAAACTACAGAGGAAAATACACTTAAACTGGTTGTTCTGGCTGTCTACCAGTCTGCTGCAATACCAGTGCCTTTTCTCCAAGTGGGTGAAACCTCTATAGCTTTATTTAATACAGAGCATTTTCAACAAGTCCAGTTAAGATAAAGTATAACTTTTATGAAAGTCCTTATTTTGGCTCTTTCTGGCAAGAGTAGCTCTAATTGTGGTATATCCATACATACTGTGCATGTGTTTATAATTTAGATCTCTCTTGAAACCTTTCATTTTGTCTTCTAAAATATGTGTATCATTCTCCTTTTCTCTTGGATATCATAGTCCTGGTCTGTGCTTCACTGCTCTATTTCAGTAGACACCTCAGAAAAGCATCTGTAATTATGAAGTTGATGAACAAAAGCTAGAGTAGCACAGTGCAGCTGGCATGGATTGAAAAGCCCTTTCTGCTCATATGGCTTGCATCATTCAGGTCACATTTGCATGAGAAATTGTTGCTGGCATAGGGATGGCACCTAGGGATGTGGTTTCTCGAATCAGTTCTGGGCCAAAGCCACATCAGGAAGGGGAGCTGGAAAGAGAGGAGCTGTACAAGTGCTGTTGCACTGTGCAGATCTGAAGTGCACATGTCGTTCTTGACATCACTGTCTTCTGTCTCCTGCAAACTACCATCATTGCCTAGAAGCCAGTAGTTGTACTGACCAATCTAAAATCTGTCGTACCAGCAGAAACATGCTCTTGTTGATGTAATGTGTTTGGATACAAGGAACAGATCTAGCAAGTTCCTGATTGGTAGGAGCACTTTCTGTAGTGCCTGAAGGGCTGGAAGCTGTGAGGGCAGGCCAGGATAGCTGTCTGAAGTGATCTTTGCTCTGCTAACCCAGCATGTCCTAGGATACAGCTGCCCTGCATGCAGTGAGCTTTTGCGCCTGCTTCCTGGCTCCCTGAGACTCTGTGGAGTTGCTGCATGGGCACAGTTAGAGGGGCAGAGATCCCGTGAGACCGGGTGCTGAGACTGCGCTGAGGTGTCTGTGTTTACCCAGGGTTTCAGTCCTTCACCTGCCCAGAGCTGTGGTCTTTGCCATGATGCGAGAGGGATGCTGCATGTCAATTAACTAAAATGGGCTTCCTTATTTTGACATAGGCAGTTCTGGAGGAGCCTGTCAGTGAGAACTTTTTAATGAGAATGTAATCTGGGAATTCACAAAAACTTCACCTGATTCCTCGGCCTTCTGTGTGCTGCAGGAACAGCAAATGTTTGGTATTTAAACACTGAACTTGGCAGGTGATGCCGTATTGGGAGAGGAAGGAGAGAAGAAACAAAGCATCTTCCAGCTAGAGTTGGGAGGGAGGGGGCTGGGGGCTTGCTTAGCTTGCCTTAATGTGAGAGCTGGGTTATGTGCAAGTACCAGCAAAAGCAAAACCTGACCTCAAGCCCATGCCCCAGTTGTTCTGCTAACTCAGAACAAAATTAATTCTGTGTTGGTAAGAGCAGAGCTTGGGAAATGACTGAATCAGCCAGAGCTGTGAAATATAAACATTCTCTTAGTGCAGACAGAGCCATCATAGGTTTATGTCATTTTGAGAGTAGTTAGTACATATCAGGCTAAATGTCTTCAAGGAGCAAGGTTCGGTAGAACTGCTATGACTGGGAAATAAATTCACTAATGAGACGTGGGCAGACCTGTGGCTGGTGCATGCAGACGAAGTGCTCCGATTCCTGTGGAGCTGAGACATTCATGCTGTTGACAGTGGTGTCACTTTCTGCTTCTGAACAGCTTCATCTGCTTTTCTGCACCCTGCTAGCACAGTGATTGTCTAGGCCTCCAAGGAAGAAGCTGATCTGTAAAAGATGGTGAATGGGTGCTTCCCTTTCTACAACAAAAAGTCACACAGATATAATTTTCTAAATGAAAGATAGCTTATTGTTAGTTTGAGAAATAGAAGGGCTTATTTAAGGGGTGTGGTGAGTGAAACTTGCACCTGATAGTTAGGAGCCATTTTCACCACTGCTTCAGCTGCAGCGTGATGTGGAGCTGGGTGTGCAGCTACAGGAAAATGGTCCTCTTACAGGAATTCAAGAGAGAAGTGCCGGGGATCTGTTTTTAAATTTGCATGTGCTGAAAAAAACTGAGCAGCTGATACATGGCTTGCCAGCCTTCCCAGATGAAAGGGACCAATGCAGCAGAAGTGTGCCCCTTTTTTTTGTAAAATGTTATGGGTCAGCTGCTTTAGCACTGTGGGCTGGGAGGTTCCTCATCTCCAGTTCCATACAGCTATCCCTTTTGGAATACCACTCTTGAGCTGTATTAATGTGCACACTAAGTAGTCATAGGGGCGAACAGAGAGATACCATACATGCAGATTCCAGCTAAACTTCTCAGAGAGCCTTTACTTAGAAGAGACATGCCATAAGTTACACCTATGCTACAGCTTTTTGGAACAACTCTGATGTTACAGATAGCAAGAGACTTAAAAGTCTGCTTCATTATTAAAAAGTTGCACCATTAGCTTCACAGTGGTAGTAGAAACTGTCATTTGCAGACCTGTAGAATACTTTGCAGGAACAGTGAAGTGTCTGCAAGGCTAGGGTGAGGAAATTTGTGTTTATCTGCTGAGGTTGTAGGCTGTATTTAAATCCACTGTGCTCTTGGGCTTACCAGGTGCATGTGAGTCCATTAGTCTGGAGCATTTGTTCTCCAGTGCTGCTAGTAGTACTTTTTAGTTTTTGTCTGTCATGGAAAATGTTGTCTGCCTCACACATACACATATACAAAAGGCTATGAGTGTCCTCTGCCAAAGATTTTCTGGTTCCTCTCCACTTTAAGCAACTGCATCTCTGCCTCCCTTAATTGCCGTTTGCATCTCATGTACAGTACAAAACCAAGTTAGTCAAGTTTTTGTGGGTGGGGAGTATTAAGCCACAAGCGTATTCAAACATACAATAAAGTTCAGCTTCTCTGTGCAACCAAGAGCTGAACCCACACATCATCATGTACCCTTGCATTTGATCAGTTCCTGCTGTGGTTTCAGCTGGGTGGGGTACCTTTTTCATAAGTTTCTGACGCATTGTGTAAAAATACAGCCACCAAAGTGTTTTTACAATCATGGTAGAAATCAAATTTTAAGAAATGTTTGTACAAAAACTTCTTATGCTAATACTCCGTGGTTCTTTTTCCCTTTTTCTTTGCCTGTGCTTTTTTGTTAATCAGTCTTGCAAATACAGTTGGTGAACTGTGCAGCTGCTTCTATATTCTGATACACATAACACATGCTAGGGTCTCTTGGTCTGCTTGGTATGGGCAGGTTGACTTCCAGGATATCAGAACAGGAAGAATTTCCCAATTTTAATTGGATACACTCCGAAATCTTATTACGAGTGGTTGTGGCTCCTTCCCCGTGCTCTGCAGAGTGCCTCAGGGCATCTGTTGTACAGCTGTATTTAAAGCACAAATATTAATTGCCCTTTTCTTTCCCTAGATGGGTTATGAAAGTGATGCTCCTTTCAATGGTATTTTTCTGTTGTCAATGTAAACTTAAAGTGCTGTAGTAATTATTAAAGATGGTCTTTCTCTGTAAAAAAAGTATGGAGTATCTGCTTACCTTGGAAGTGATTGTGTAACCACCACTTTATAGTCAGTAATCTGTTTAGTCTGCATGCTTATTCACTTGCATGAATGTTTTCAGTATCAGGACCGAAGTCATTGCTGGTAGTAAAATACTGTGCTGTTCCAAAGCTTTGTAAAAGTTATATCAGAATGTTTTGTATCAGATCAAGCTGCTAAAAGTTTTCTCCTTTTGATCAGGTTACAAGACCCAGTAGCTACAATAAGAAATCCCATTTTGACATTGAAGATGTAGATGAAGTGGACAAAATGGAGATTAGGTAATACGAAATACATTATTAGCACAAAATTGTCTTCCAGAGTTATGTAACTTTGTATAGTAGACTCTGTTTGCAAAGTGGCAAGTATAGTTTTTCTGTTCATAAAGCAGGAGGAGTTTTTGTCACTGTATCCGTATATTTATTTACCTCCACTGTCCTTTAGATTCTATCTTGAATATATGTGTTGGTTCTGATGCAGGAGAGATCCTTATTATTTTCCTTTGTTTCTCATGTGCACTGTCTGTATAGTAATATGCAATTGTCATTAACACAGCCTTTTATGTCTGGGCTCTCCCTTCCTCCCTCCCTCAGTTTCCCAGGATAGCCCAGAGGCTCTGTGATGCTCTAAGTTACAGAGTATATTTTCTTTTATCACTTAATTTTAGCAACTTTTATAAGGTCCTTCTTCCCTGAAAGGATACTCTTGGACTCAGAGTTTTTCTGGGGCAGGGACAGTTTCTCTTCTCTTTTGCCTTCCAACTTTGCCCTTTATTGCAAGATTTGGTATGATAAAAGTGAAATCAGTTGCACAGGAAAAAAGCAATTCTGATTTCAAAACCAGAACAATCCGTCCCCACCCTGTGCTACTCTGTTAGTACTATTTTAAAACCTGCTGAGGACAGTCAACAATGTCTCTGGGTACAGGTGAGTACAAAGAAAGGGGAGAAAACAATAGGGGGTGCAAAACCTGAAAGTGTCACATGTGTCTTACCATCACACACTATTGAAACTTGGAGGCTTGGGCCATCTGGTGATCTGTATACACAGTAAATGAATACTGCTATTTCTGCATCAGGTGGTGAAAATTCCCCTCTCCTTTATGTTAGTATTTGGAGAAAGAATAGTAGCACTGCCTCCCTCCCCATATATTCTCAATAGAGAGGCAGTGAGAAAGTTCCATAGTTCCTTCAGAATCCCAGCTGGCTATAAGGAAAGGAGGGGAGACCAGGAAAGGGGAACAATACTTACTCTCAGCAAGCAAAGCACATCTGTGTTTATGAATGGATTGAGGGCTGTTCTGATGTGACAGCTGCTGGTTCATGTAGCCTGTCAATGCAGTGTCACAGCACTGCTAGAGCATTAATAGATTTGTGTTTGCCGTGGCTCTGAGGCAGGAAAGGGAAACTGTGTTTGTATGTGAGAGAGGCAAGAGCTGTGCTCTTTCACAGAGAGCATTTGCGTCAGGCATTGCAGAGGTGGAGCTGGTTTAGGGGTAACCCACAGCGGGCTCATGGGCCCAGGTGCAGTGCTGAGCTGCTTGGGTGGTGTCAGTGTTGCAGCACAGCAGGTGACCTAGTCCTAGCCCTAGACCATATTTCTGCAAGGCTTTGCATCCTGGAGGCAGATGTGAAGTAACATGCCCTGTAAGGCCCGGTCTAGCCTTTGTAACCGTGGTGCTCAGCCAGGCACTGATTTTAAATGAAAGCTAGGATTCTCTGATAGATTTTTTGATGGTTTTGATGTTAGACATTGGTGTACAGCAGTTTCATGTTGCTTAATATTTCAAGGATTATTTTACACTACTGGACTAAATGAAATTATACAGTTGTTTTGCTTGCTAAGTATATTTTCTGGACAAATGACTTGTCTGCGGCGATAACGTACGTGGAGCTGAGCTTCAGAAAAATCTGTCATTCCTGAAAACCAATATATCACAGTGTGGTACAGATGAATAGTTTGAGAGGAGGCTTGCAAAATAGTTTGGAAAAGATTAAACATGTCAATAACAGGCAAAAGCTGATAAAGTGTTAGTCTTGGTTGGGCAAATTCTCCTTAGAGCTTTTGTCCCCGCTGGGACAGTGTGGTTTTGTTTCCATCTTGGGTTCCCCTTCCACCCCCGCTCACTTCCTCCACTCTGTTTAGTGAGAGTTAGATTGCCCCGAAGCCCTCTGGACAGATCATACAATTTATGGGTTTGGGGATTTGTTTGTTTTTTTCTCTCTCCTGAGAAAAATACAGTTCCACAGGGTGAAGAGGAGACTTAGTCTCTCACGATTTATCTCTAAAGCTATGAAAAGTTTTCTCTTTTTGAGTGGGTGTAGGAAGTTGTAGGCAGGGCATATCAACACTTGGGGACCAGATGTTCTGGTGAATTCATTGTTTCTCCTCCCCCTCCCTCCTGTTTGTTTCTTTCTGTGACTACAATCTGACCACTTTCAGAATAACACTTGTCATAATTTTGCCTTTTAAAAATCTTGAGAAAGAGTGATCTTTAGACTCTGAGATCTGTGTATTAACATTTTTAATAAATGCTATTTATTCTTTGTACTCCAAGAGCACAAACCAATAACTTCAGAATTTGCATGCCTGCTTTGCTTACTGTGTAGTGTGAGATCTACTTTGAACTGTTAGTTCCTCTTGTACAGATCCTTTGCACTGATTTTTTTCTATAATTTGGAGAAACCCTTTAGCTGTTATTGCTAGTTGGCATCTTGAAAGAGTTTGGATAAATTGGAAACCAGTAGCATGTAAATACTTGGTAAATTGTAAGTTTGACTGTGTAAATAGGCTTAAAGATTCCTCTCCTCCTGAAGCTGCTTTTAGCTGTCTGAACTGGTTAAAGATAATAACCCATCAAATATGGAGAAAGGAGAAGGTTGAATTTTCAAAGAAGTTTTCTTCCTTCTGGAGAGTTCTTGCCTGGCAGAAATACTGTCCAAATTATCAGAGTCCAAAGAGCTTTACCTAGCAGGCATGCAGTGTGAGCTGATGATGTGTCTACTGTATGACAGCTGATGCAGGACACACTTTTGAGAGATACAAGGCTCAGAGGATTTAAAAGTAATGTATTCTGTGCTGCATAAGATAGGATAAACCTTTAACAGGACTATCAAAATCTGTTCCTTGGCCAGTCTGCTGTGACTTGCTTGACACCAGGAGGTTTGTGTAAGTATGTCCACAACTGGATGACTTTGCGCCTTATCCAAGTTAAAGTTGCTTTTCTAAAAATTGTCATTCGTTGAAAACCTGTATTTCTTTCCATGTACCGTTTTCCCCAAAAAGTTTAAGGCACTTTCAAGCTGTCACTTAGCTGCAAAAGTCAGCTGATCTTGTTTTTTAATAGAAATAGCTGTTAGAGAAAACCTTAAAATACACACAGAAACAAATATCCTGGAGTTTAAAACCCTTACCTCAAGGTGGGCATGGTAACATTTACCTGCATGCTGGGTTGGACACCACTACTTCTGCTTTGAATCTCCGTGCAGTTGTTTTCCATCCAGATGTTGAAGAGCCTGTGAAAAGGAAGAAAGGCTCATCTACAGATAGGTACTAGAACTTCCCAAATGTGAGGGGCCAAGTGCCAAAGTTTATGTGAACTTCAGCCAATACACAGATTCTACTGAGTGGTAGAACTATCCTATGGCTCTGAATATCTCTACAGAGCTACTTTAGGTGCCATAAGGAGTCTTCATAGGAGCTAGAAACTGGGAAAAAATTGTGTAGAACTAATTCTGTAAAGCTGCTACTTAGCTGTTAGTAGTCCCAAATTAGACAGGTACTGACAGTATGTAGTCCTTAAATAACTGTGCTTTTTCCCCTGGTGTCCATTTTGCCTGTATTTTTCCATTATCTGGGATAGTCAGTTGTCTGAATCTTCCTCAATATGGACAGTGGAAACTGTACAGATGAGAAAAAGTTAATCTGAATGCTATTTTTCAATAATATTTTATGGCGATGAATTGTAAGGCTTCAGAAATCTAAGGTAAGGTTATCTCTTTATTGTTTGGAAACCATTGCTGTACAGTTTCAAGTCTTTCTAATTCACAGACTTGAGGGGAAAAACCCCAGCATAATTGGAAAAAAAAAATGGATTCTTTAATTCTTTAATTATTTTTTAAATTTCTTAGTAGCATTTTAAATTATTTGTTTTTATTACAGGGTTGATCTTTGGAATGCTAGTAACTTGAAGTTTGGTGACGAGTTTCTAGGAGAACTGAGACTCCCTTTGAAATTTCTCCGACAGTCTAGTTCTTACGAAGCATGGTATTTGACATTTTTCTTTTGGAAAATAAGTGGAAACATATGTCTGCTCTGAAGACTTAAGAGTAACTACTGCTGTGTGATAAAGTTTATATAGATTTAATTTGTATCTTTTTTGTAAGCCTGCCAAAGTAATCTTAGCAAGTGTAAGAACAAGAAGTCTTGATGGTGTGATTAGAGGTTTGTCTGCCTCTCTGTAGCATGTGGGAGTTTCTAGTATGTTGTTTTTGTATTATTTACTGCAGTTCATCAGCAGTGCGATGGTTTTAGTGTGTGGGTTTTTAATCATATCTACATAAATCTTTATGTTCAGAACTTCCCATGTTGCAGTTGGTGCAAAACAGAGACTGGCAAACTTAATTTGAAAAGTTAATTTGAAAAAAATAAAGAAGTCTGATTCAGAACTCTCAGGAGTTTGATGCATATATAAATACTCTGTATATCTGTACAGTTTCTCGATGCTTATGTATAGCCTGAGAAAATCTTGTGTTTCAGCACTAAGTTTCAGTCCTATTTTTTGCATATCAGGTATTTTCTGCAGCCCAGAGATAATGGTAACAAGTCATTGAAACCTGATGACCTCGGTTCCTTAAGGTTAAATGTGGTTTACACTGAGGACCATGTTTTTTCCTCAGACTATTACAGTCCGCTGAGAGACGTCCTGCTAAAATCTGCAGATGTCGAGGTAATTTGCTTGTGTTCTTTGCTGTTTACTTGCAGATAAATCACCTTCACAGGGCTCTCTGAATATTTGTCACAATCTTGCTGGCAGCACAGTGGTGTAATTACTAGAGAGGTCAGCTCTTCCTTTTCAAACCTCAGAGCCTTGTTAAGCTCTGCATATCCCTTCTGCTTGTTTTCAGTCCTTGCAGAGATCTTTATCTGCATTCTGTATGGTCGGTGAAGGCAGACCCAGGAACACGGTTGTTTTAGCAGAAGCACATTCTCTGTGATTTTTTAATTTTACATGTGAAAATGCCAAGTAAGCTTCAGTTTGATCAATTGTTTTCATTTACTGGACAGGAACAGGTTTATTTGCGTATTTGAGAAAAACCCAAACCAAGAACTAATCCTGAAACATCAGAGATTTGGACTATATGTGCTCTTATGTATACTTTTTACAGTTTTAATGGTGCTTTTGTTTTTTTCAGTAAAATAACTGGGTTCTGTACTCACTGGGACTTGAAATTGTGAAGGGTTAGAGTTCTTTGTCTTCACTTGCTTCCCAGGCAAATGACATTTACTGAAAAGACAGCCATTAAAAATGTGGGGGATAGAAAGAGAGTGTACTGTAATAGTTCTTAAATTGCTGCCCTCTTGTGACCAGAGATACAGCCCACAAAACCTGGGATGTAACATCCTCACACGTTATATACAGACATTTGGGTAACTGGCCATTGCAATTGTTGTGGGAGGTTCTGCGTTAAGACACTAATGGGAATAGAAAGAAAGAATGGTTTTTCTGGAAGGATTTCTCAAAGTTTTTATTTTCCACTCTTCAGCCTGTTTCAGCATCAGCTGCACATATTTTGGGTGAAGTCTGCAGAGAAAAACAGGAAGCAGCCATACCTCTTGTCAGGCTTTTCTTACACTATGGCAGAATTGTGCCTTTCATAAGTGCCATTGCGAATGCTGAAGTGAAGAGAACTCAGTAAGTACCAAAAAAACCCCCAAACCTGCTCTCAAAAATACCTAAGTTGAAATATGCAATTTCAGAAAAAAATGTCAGGGTGATTCCTGTTCTTCCTCCTTGAGTGGCAGAGTTCTTTTTAAATTCTTTCACTGCTCTCAAGATCTGGTTTATTTGACTTTTAGGAGGAGTTCCCGTCATTTTTTGTGACAATGATTTGCAAGACTATTCTAACATGAGAGCAGGGATTTTTGCTTAGTCTTAAGTATATATAACTGAAATTCTACGTTACCTTCAGTTGTTCATATGAACTCATTTCAGCTTTATTGTGTGCTAATGAATCATTTAGTGCTCAGTGTTTGTTGAATTTGTTCAAAACTGCAAGCAAGTTTCTTCCTAATCATGAATATTTAAGGCAAGCTGTATGTCTAATTGTCCCAGTTAGAGGGTGAAGGACTAAGGATGGGATTGAATTTGTCATGGGATGGCAGAAAATGAAATTGGGTTTTTTCGGCTGCTTCTTTTGAGCTCCTTGTTTGACTTACTGGTGGGCTGATAGTTCAATTGTGTAAGATCTAGTGTTTGTACCAAGCAGATCCTAAAGAATATTTGTTGCCAGAGTCCTTGTGCCTGTGTAATATGCTCTTGACTAGCAGTAGAAGAGACAATTGGGAGTCAAAAGGAATGACAGATAATGACTGTAAACTTCCTTAGTCCAAAATCAAGTCTTTGTGTGGGTTGGCTCTTTTCAGAGTATTGGAGGGATCGAGTGTTTCCCTTCCTGCAGACAAGTGTATTTTTTCTGAGCTGCACATTGACTGAAACACCATGGTTGCTGCAGCATGAGGAAACTTGCTCATCCCTAGTCAATCATGTTCCTATGATAAACCAGCAAAGATGGGGTTTGTTTTCATGGCTTTCTGGAATTTGTAACAGGCAGTGAGCTTACTGGTTTTTTGTGAAACATAATGATGAATCCAGCAAAGTAATTGATCCTGTTACTTACTGCTTGTAAATGAGTACAACCATAGTAAAGAAAAGATAACGGTGTGTATATGAGCAAGAAAATAACTTTAGATCCAGGTTTTATCCACTGTCATCAAGCCCAGGTGTTGATTGTATGTGTTGTAGACTAGATCATTGGTTATGTACCTATTTGTATAAAGTAAATTGCTAAGCAGGGAGGTACAGGTACTTGATAGAGCAGCTGGCTGAAGCTTTGTCAGTCATGGAGGCTGTATGTCTAGTACAAGATGAATTCTGTGCAAGAGATTTTTAGAAAAACCTGAAAGTCTGCAAGGTGCCAACTTACCACACAGTTGGTCAGGGCTGAACTGGGATCTGCACCGTGTTGTCACAGAACAGTGCTCTAAGTCCCTTAGAAAATACGGCTGTGCCATTGGAGCCTGTGTTTTCTTCTTCCTCCCAGCTCACGGGTACTGATTTTGTAGGTGCAAGTAGTAGGTCGTGTGCAAAGTCCAGTGTAGCTGTGAGACTAAAATCACTGCCTCTTTCCCTTATTCAAAATAGCACTGTTCAGTAGCATGTGAAAACAGATGTATTTCCCACATTTGTGCTGTCGACCTCTTTGATTTGATCCTGTGTGTCACTGTGTATTTGGATAGTGCACTGCTCACACGATGCTAATACAATGAAGATCTGTAGTCCCTCTGGATTTTCCAAGGCTGCTGCTTTCCTGTTATACCCTGGAAGTGCGCTAAATGCTGCTTGACTGCGTTTAATGGCAGCCTGGTGTCAAAGGGAGGTTTTGCTTGTGTATTCAAACCTAGGATTCTGTCACCTTTCACTGCTGCTTTTATTTCCGTGTATTAGCGGTTCATTACAAAGAGACTAAATTACAGAAAATTGTTCACTTCCAGAGATCCAAACACCATTTTCAGAGGAAACTCGTTAACTTCCAAGTGCATTGATGAGACAATGAAACTGGCAGGGATGCATTATCTGCAAGTTACACTAAAGCCAATTATAGATGAGGTAAGAACAGTTCAGACTGTGTATTTGGTAAAATGTCATTGTAAAAGCCTTCAGGGAACAAATACTGTTTATTACTTCTCATTTTAAAAACACTTTGTAAGAATACAGCTTAATAGCTGTTAATAACTTGTTTCTGCATTAAAATCCTGTGTGTTATGTTAGCCACAGCTGAGTCGCCCAATTCAGAAACAGTTGGATTGCATTAAAGGAAAAGGAAAGTTTCTATTTATTAAACCACAATACTCTGTTTTATAAAAACTAGCATATATTGCTTCTGAGAAATTAATAAATAGTATATACAGTAGAAAGCTGTTGTGAAGCTATAAGTAATGCATTCCATCCAGTGGATATAAACAGATGCAGTTATTCTTAGATAACTGTGCATGTGATGCACATATTGGAACAATGGTTTATTATCTCTCCAGTCCAGAATGGTGGGTGTGGGTGTTTTAGTGCTGTAATTGGGCTATACTTTCAGACCACAGACTTCCTTTAAATGATTTGCCATTTTCTTCAGCTGTTCTTGTCTTAATGTTTCATCAGAAAATGTCAAGTTTTAAAGAATATGGATATACTTTCAAAGTTGTCTGTTTTGGAAAAGTAGGACTTTTCTTGAACAGCCTTGCTTGAGAGAGTCAAGAACCGTTCTGCATTTCACTTGAAGGAAAGGGTAGAATGAATTAATGCTGCTTTTTGGAAAAAAAATAAAGATAACATGTAATTTACCTTTGCTGTTAAAAGAAGAAAAAAACCTGTTTATAAAGCTGCCTTTTGCCTTTTTAGTTAACAGATTATCCTTTTTACAAAACTTTTTGTACTTGTAGATAAACTTATCTATCAATTGTTCATTTTATATTTTTTTTCTAGATCTGCCAGGTCCATAAACCTTGTGAAATTGATCCTGTGAAATTAAAAGATGGTGAAAACCTGGAAAATAACAGGGTATGCAATAGATTTTGAAGACAGTCTCTGTTTATGCCATCAAGTTTAACTAAGGTCCTCAGAAGTTAGATCTTGCAAATAATTTTGTCATTCATTAGAATACAATGTAAGCTTACTTGACACCACCCTTATAATTATTTCACAACAGCTTTACATTATGCTATAAATGCAATACCTGGAGAAGGTTAATGACTTCTCCTACTACCCTGAGGACAAGGGTAACTTAGCCTGTGGCTACCCTGGAGAAAAGGAGGCTCAGGGGAAACCTCTCTCTCTTCAGCTATAAGGAGGCTGTAGCCAGGTGAGGGTTGGCCTCTTCTCCCAAGTAACAAGTGACAGAATGAGAGGACAAGACCTCAAGTTGCGTCTGGGGAGGCTAAAACTGCATATTGGGGGAAAATTTCTTAAGGGGGGTCAGGCACTGGAGTAGGCTGCCCAAGGAAGTGGTGGAATCAGCATCCCTGGAGATGTACAGGAGGCATGTGGAGGTGGCACTGGGGACATGATTTAGTGGTGGACTTGGCAGTGCTGGGGTAACTGTAGGACTCAATGATCTGAGAGATCTTTTCCAGCCTTAATGATTCTGTGATTCTGCTGATGATGTAGTAAGCAGAGCTAGGAGAAGGAATGATTTGCCATACGGCTGTAGCATTTAATGTTTGGTTTGATAAGAATGATATTTTTACTCTTCTTCTTGAATATGTGCATTTCCCAAACAGTATAATTGAGTGAGAGTTTGTTTTTCAAGTGTATAATGTTGAAAGTGGGAATCTTTTAATGATGCCATTAGGAATAAAACCAGGAATAGTACCACTTTCCACAGCAGAAAATAATACTAATTTTGTCATAATCTTTGCATTTTTTCAGGAAAATCTGAGGCAATATGTTGATCGCATTTTTACTGTAATTACAAAATCTGGTGTAAGCTGCCCTACAGTGATGTGTGATATTTTCTTTTCACTGAGAGAATCAGCTGCCAAACGTTTTCAAGGTGAGTTTATATATATTGTTTTGTTTTACATAACTGATGGCTTTTAAATACAGATGTAGTCTGGCAGTCTGCACGATCCCTGTTGGATTTAGTAATTGAACAGCAGCTTATCCAAAATAATATTTCCGGTATGTTAATGCTGTTTTCTCATCGATTATTCATTCCACAAAGGAACACGATTTTTAATGATGATTGGAGTTTTTTCTTAAACATCTTTAGAAGGAAAACATCATTTAAAAATATTATGATAATGATCTTTTATGAGTTCAGTATTTGCAAAGCATACTCAATTTTCAAATGTTCAAGATTTTGTAATGGCTTATTCTGCAGATTCCATGCAATGGAATTATTTTCTTCTTATATGTCAAGCTGTAATAAAAGGCAGTCTATAAACTGGAATTACTGCAAGCTCACTCTAGGAGCCCATGTGCTGTGAAGGTTTTCTGGTTGTCAAGAGACAGTTCTTTCCAGTCCCTCTTAGTTGTTTCGACTCTGTGAGAGTAAGTGGGCAATGTAAAAACCAGAATTAAGCAAAACAACCAAGCTATGTATTTTCATGAAGGAAAGCAGATTACAGTAGGGAAATTTTAGAGAGAGTAACCCGAGTTCAGCTTTTAAATAGTCACTTTAGAGTAGGCAAGCTCAAGTGAAAAACCATTGACTGCACTGTAGTGCTCTTTATTTTATGTTTAAATAAGTAAGTAAAATGTATTTTCTGTAACTACCAGCTGGAATAGGAGTCTGTACAACACTTGTGTTCAGGGTTATAAGTAGGCAACTCAGACTTGGCCTCTGTGCTGAACGTTTCATAAACTATGTAAATTATTCATCATACTTCAGTGCATATATGGAATAGCAGATGTCTGTGAAATTCCCTGTGTGGTGGAAAAGTGAATGGTATTCTTGCAGCTTATGTTGTGAACCTGCTTATTTTTAAAGAGGCTCTCATTGAAACTTCCTTGGGTTAGGCTAGCTGATCTCTGGCTCCAAATCCTCTATCATCAGTTAATCCTGAAACTTGCAAATATATTCATTATCCAGCACATGCTTGAGTTAGCTCTCTCAAGGCTCTGATAATTTCATGAGGCTTTTCAGGAAGGATTATTGAAATGCTGAGTAGAGGTTTGTTTATTTGTTTATTTATTTATTTATTTATCTATCTATCTATCTATTTATTTATTTATTTTAAATAGGTGACCTAGATGTAAGGTACACAGCTGTCAGCAGCTTTATTTTCCTGAGGTTCTTTGCTCCTGCCATTCTTTCTCCAAACCTCTTTCAGCTTACACCACATCATCCTGTAAGTACTGTATCAGTATTTTTCTAGCTATGTTCATGGTTCTGTCACCATAGTCTGTCTTTCGAGATTCTTTCTTTGATTCTTTTAAAAGTCTTTAGGAGAAGTACCTTTGTTAGTTCAGAGATCTATTGTATCTCTCTTGGATATGAAGCATATGTTGAATGACTTTGTATGTGAAGAACTTGGGAGATAACTGGAAGAAGAGTGAAATTTAAGGACAAACAAGGTAGCTGGCCTAAGCTGCTGTGGAAAAAAGGGTCATTGCTTCATTCTTGCTGCAACACATTAATGCTGAATTGATTGTCAGCAGTGTTGGAAATGTTGTGGTTATTAAACAACGAATGTCAGACTTCTAGTAGTTGTTCTTATTGGGAATGGGGAGGATGTGGACAGCCCTGTTTGTGTTTTAAAAGTGATTGCCTTTGGATCTCTGAAGGTCAGTAGGGTAGCTATGGAGCATGATGGCTTTTAATATAAAAGCAACTTCTTTCCTGCAGTGTTTTCTTAAGGCTCTTTCCCTCTGCAAGTGAAATAAGAAAGAAGAAATATAATTTACATTTCTCAATCCATTATTTTGAATAGCTAGTCCATGTAATATTGTTCTCCTTCCTAGGATCCTCAGACTTCTCGAACTTTGACACTTATCTCTAAAACCATTCAAACACTAGGCAGCTTATCAAAATCTAAATCTGTAAGTATGTCATTTTCATTTAATGGCTTAATTTAGGAAAGTGATTTTTTTAATCTTTTATCATTAATTGTAATTAAGCCTTTAAAATGCTCGAGTTGCAGTAGGCTCATGCAAAACTGGTTATGTTTGCTTTGCTTATAAGCCTCTCATGTTTAGAGCAAAACTAAATCTGTCTTAATGTGAACTAGATTTCAGTAAAGCAAAATCATGTGACCAATCTGGAAGTCTGTTTCAGACCTCTTCATTCCTTCCTTTGGAAGAAAGATGATGATCAGGAGAACCTGTGAAGTTCTCTACTTATCTGTGATACATTATTAGCAGCTCTGCAGGGCTTTCTAGATTGCTTCAGCATTTTAAAACTCAACTGAGAAAAGTCACCCAGTAAGGGAAGGGCTATATTTTCTTTTTCATGCCAGTTCAGTGTTCTGTTAGTGGTGAGATTAGAGCTAGATGCTCATACTCTGGATGTTTGACTGAAATAAGTGTACCTAAGGCACTGCACTCCTGTAGTTGGTGGTAATTTGGAGTGGTTGAAGTCTTGTTAGGATTCACACAGGCAGCTGTGGGTCATTGTGTACCTCAGTTATGAGTCCTTCAAGGAGTAGGAGACAGTAGAGTTCTTTTGCTTACGCTTCTTGTCAGGAGGAAAATTTAAAGCCAAAGCAGAATTTTGAAGCATTTGAAGAATGCATTATTAACTGTAGTAACTGAACATATGAAATGCATTCTGCTGCCTCTCTGGAATAAAAGTTTGGTACTAGTGAATGTGTGCTGTATAACATGAAAGTAGCACTTCACTTATTTTATTTCTGGCCAGAAAAAAAGCCCTGTCTATCTGCAGTGGCTTTCCTCCTGACCTACTGCTATTAACAATAATATTTTCTGTATAAACTGTAAGCATGGTTTTGGCTTTGTATTTCAGGCCAATTTCAAGGAATCATACATGGCTACATTTTATGACTATTTCAATGAACAGAAATATGCAGATGCAGTAAAAAATGTAAGTAATGCATGTGAAGGTTCTAAATATCCTGCTTTGCTGTTAAAGTTGAATCCTAGAAAGCAATATATACTGTTGGTAAACCAGGAAGTGTGTTGAGAAAAGCAGACTCCTGATAACTAATATTCAAGAAACTTTTTATCAAATTATATACATGTCAATAGTCAAATTTCTTTGCATCTATTTCTAGTTAATAAATAGATCGGATTAACAAGCTGCTGCTTAGGGCTTGTGAGATGTGTGTACTTTGTAGAATGCTGCAGATCTGTGATGAAAATTGCCTAGTCCAAAAGGAAGTGAATGATCCGTATAACAAAGGAGAAGCACAAGAAATATTGGGCATCTTCAGTTCTACTGCTTGAGAGCATTTGTGCTGTTTCTAGGTTACAACCTAGGAAACCTCCTAATTCCTCAAGCTTCTGCCATTGCCTTCTGTTTAACTACTTTTACGAATATTCTCGTAGCTCTGTGCTATTCAGTTGGGGTAGCGTGGTCCTGTAATTTTTACATCTGCTTTTTGTTCACCTTTTAGTTTCTAGATCTAATTTCATCTTCAGGAAGAAGAGATCACAAGAGCATAGAGCAACCTATACTGCTTAAAGAAGGGTAAGTATACATGTTCAACAAAACAATTTGCTTGTGGCAGCCCTATTTTTCTGCCACCCTTATTCTATTCATGCAGTTAGAGAAGACTGTAGGAAAATTCTTGTGTTGCAGTTTCTGCTCTCTGTGGTTGCTATAGCTGATTTGAACATATTTTCATTTGATCTAAACATCTTAATATAAATGTGTTTTGAAATAAGTGGAGGAAAGAGAAGCCCCTAGAACTTAATTAGCTTAGCTAAGACAAAATAAACTTAGATCAGCATTGTATTAAAATCAAGCTAGGGTCTTTTTCCTAACTCCAGTGAATAAAAGCTGTAAAATTCCACTGTGAAGACAGTGGAAGACTATGAAGACAGATACTGAATAACGTAATGAGAGTAAAGCCTGCAAATGGAATTTGCTTTTGCTGCCCTATGAGATAGATACATATGCAAACTATTATCATGGCCATTTTGAGGAAAATTTGACATGCATTTGGAACAGTTTATAGTTTTAGTACCTTTCCGTTTTTGGGAAGCATGTTCCATATGCTGTGTTAGTTTCAGATACCAATTGTTGACATTTTTTGTTACAAAACTGGGTTGTTAAGATCATCTAAGTGCACTGGAGAAACAGCTTCTTTGAGCTGGGAGGAAGAAAGTTAAAAAAAAAATTTTTTTTTGTTTTTTAATGAGAGCTCAGTAAGCTGAAATACTGTTTGAAAGTATGCCTTCATGGTCATTTTAAGTGATGCAAAAACTACAATTTCAGTGAAAACATGACTACCTCTTTGTTTAACCTTGACAGTTCATTTCTCTGATACACCTCTGTCCTTAGAAGCAATTTTGTTTTTTGATTCCATACATTTATCATCCTTTTGGTTTTCAAAATAAATTTATAGTTTATAACATTTACCCTCTAACTGTAAAACATTTTTTCTGCCTCTGTCTTTCTTTTGCTCCTGTCTGATTTTTTTCTGTCTTTTCTTGCTCGGCCTGTGGCTGCTGTTGTAAGGACTCTTAAACTAACAGTAAAGAAAGTTGATGGTAATAGTTCATGCAGGTAAGATGGTAGAGGCAGTTGCTGCTTTGCTGTAGCTACTGGCTGACAGCATGTCCTTTGCAGCAGTAGATTTGTCTGACTTAACTTCGGGGAGGAAGTACTCTGTTTAACCATCCTGAAATGCCTGTGTAAACCCAGTCAGAACATTTAGTTGCCCATTTCTTGATGTTGACCTTTTATTTTATTTTCCTTAAAACAAAAACATGCTGTACATAGAGAATAAAGGATTTTGATCTATAGGCAGGGTGCCAAGAAGCACTGTATAGATCCTGAAGAACTTACTGAAAGTGATGAACAGACCATACGTTTTCTAGACACTTCTTAAATAGTATTCTTGTAAATTGTTTGCAAGGTTAAGAAGTGGCCTTCAGTATCTGGGGTTTTTTTAATATTTTTCGTTATTGCCGTGTTTTGTCGTGGGACTTTACACAGCCTTTGATTTGGTTCTTCTCCAGACTGAATGGCTGTTTAGTGAGGTTTCTATTTGCCTTTGCAATATTTTTGCTTGGGTTTGTGTTTTTAATCTATCTTTGCCTCTATTAAGAGTATCAAATGGAAAGCTATAGCATAAGTACTTTTGAATGAAAAGATTAGTCATGGCCACTTGGGTTTACTGACATCAATCATGCCATCACTGCTTAACAGCTGCCTGCCTGGTTCTTTCCAAAAGAAAGAGAGTGAAAAGAAGTTTTTGGGGTTTTTTTTTTGTGGTGAAAAGAGCATGTCAATATTTCCAGGTAAAGCTAAGGCAGATACAGATTCAGGTCTACCATAAGCATGAGAAGAAACAGTATCTCCAACCACCTTGTACTGAAATGGGTTTAATCTTGGACTTCTTCTCCCTTTGTGCTTCTATTTGCTCTGACTTTTCATACATATTGCAATTGCTAGAAACAAAGAAGTTGACCTTATAACTTGTGTGACTTTGAATGCTGGTCACCTATCTCTGGAAAATAAAAGCGTGTCTTTCTCTTGGCTATGTCAGCTATGAAGAATTTAATTAGAAATGTGCTCTTAGCATTACCATGTGGAGTTTGCATTTTTCAAAGAGGGGAGGCTCTGTAGGAGTTTGCAATTTTAAGTCATCTTTAAATGTTGGCATGAGAAGGACTAGAACCTAACTTGAAGACCACGTTGTCCTGCCCAAGGGTATCAGATCTTCCTTTGAAATTTGCCTTAACCTGGAATTATGAGGACTAATGCCAGTGGGCCTGGTGATGACCTGAATCACATGGTGTTATTAAATATTTATCAAGTATTCCAGGAATGAGAACCAAGACAGTAACTGTCTGACCATTTTAAGAATGAGAGATGTGTAACTATAACCAGTTAAAAAAAAGAGAAAAATCTGCTGCTGTAGGCAGTCTTTGTCAGCTTTGGCCACACAGCTTGGAATAAGCAGCAGGTACCAGCCCAGTTACAAAATAGTTAAAGTCTGGAGGAATTTGGGTTTCTGTTTGAGCTTTAAGCAGACCTGTGGTTTGGTCAGATGTATTTTAGTTACTTGTGACTGAAGGTACAAGAAGCAAGAAGCAGTATTAGCTGTTCTATGCATTTTAGCTCTGCTATTGAAAAATCTTAAACCGGGTCATTCACTGTTCTCTCTTGTGTGCTCTTTGTGCTGTATAGTGCCTTCCTACTTGATAAAAACGACTCTGTAGCAAGTAGTTTTTACCCACTCCATTATACAGTTCTGTATTTGGCAAAATAGTTAATGTAATGTGTAGAGTAGCTGTTATCAACTATCTACTGCATATGCACACACATTTTTATCTAACAAAAGTGATGCTGAGCAGTATGAAATCACCAAAGTCACACTGAAGCTTTTGGATTGATTTAGTGCTTAGGAAAGTGGTGGATGCATCACAGTTTCCCAGTAAACTAATTTTTACAATAAAATCATTCAAGTTTGAAATTAATTAAAACTGACAGCTCACTAAATGAACACCCCTAATCTGCTAAAAAAGGGGTAGGGTTGCTCTACCTTCCAGCCATGAGATCACTCTGTTTGTTACTGAAATTGCATTTCAGCTGCAGTACCTATGTGCAATTACAAATGAGACTGTGGAACATCCCAATTTTGTTTCTAGAGCTTGAAAGTGATTAAAGCATGTAACGGTATAGTCCCTGTGCTCCAGAGGCTTTACACCTGCCTTTTAATTATTAAACATAGTCTCAATCTTTTGAGCTTCCTCACAGCTTAAAAAAAAAAAAAATAAAGCTTGTAGAGTCAACAGTCGAGCTTAGCAGAGCAGTACTAACCATGTTCTGCCTCTTTTCTGCTGTATTAGGAAACGTTTATCTGGATTTGTAACTGCAGAAAGGGCACAAACTGCAGCTTAGTTAACTAACTACAATTCAAGTTACATGTCTTGCTCCTTATCTAGGTCTGGAAAAAGGACAGACCTAACTAATAGTTGCACTAAACCTATCCAAATGTAACTCTTATCCTTGCCAAGAAAAGACCTCAATAATTAGAAAACACTCTGTGTCCCCTCCTAAAGCTTTGCAAGTGCGATGACATATATCTATATGTATAGACATAGATGTATAAATCTGCATACATGAGCATGTATTGTAACAGCTGGTGCCCTGTTTACTAGGTTCATGATCAAGAGAGCACAAGGAAGAAAACGATTTGGTATGAAAAACTTCAAGAAGAGATGGTTTCGCCTGACAAACCATGAGTTTACCTATCAGAAAAGCAAAGGTAACAAAAGTTTGCCAGTCTTGTTTTGATACATTGGAGCAAAGATTAAACATAAGGGTTGTGTAGGAGTAGAAGACTGAGGTCTGGATCTGTAACTGTAGAAGACACAGTGCAGGCATGTCTGTCAGTCTGTGTCTTCTTGCTCTTTTTTTAGTGTCTGTATTGCCAGTTAGAGCAGCTTCTTGGATAGCATAATACCCTGTAAGTTAGCAGAGTATTTGCAAATATTTGTCTAATATCAGTTATTAAAATAATCTGTAGGTTTCACAGTTACCAAGATTGTCCTAGGAAACAAAACTCACAAACCTCAAGCTGGAATTCGGGTTTGTATTGAACATTCTCAGGTATATCTCAGCATATGCTCATAAATTCCTGTAGCATTGGTACAACAGGATGCAGTGGACAGGGATTCACCTGCAATCTTTGAACTTTCAAAATATGTTCACTTAATGTTGCCTAATAGCAAGGATTTTGCTTTTTGCAAATTGCTCCTTTCTGTTCAGTAGTACGCAACAAATACCGCTTCCTTCCATCATGTAAGTACATAGGGAGTAAGAAGGATAAGGAGGTATGTTCAAATCATGCCAGTCATTATTTCACACTCAGCTTTGGGATCTTGCGTCACCACTAGTGCAGTTCAGCTGACAGGAATGATTTATTTCCTTGTCACCTTTGCAGTGAATATATTGTGTCCTGCTGCAGTGATCCATTTCTAAGAGGTTTGCTAGCATAAGGTAGTGCAGCTGAAAACAGAAATGTACTTAATACTTAAGGACTATGCTAGCAAATCCCTGCTGAGTGAAAGATTTTCCCTCTTTTCTTATGCAGTCAAAATGATCCTCAAAGAAACTTAATCAGCCCTTAGGAAAAGGGCAAAAGGTGAAGATGAGTTGTGAGTGAGTGTGATCGGGATACGCAAAGCAACCACAGGGAGACGAGAGATTTTGCAGGGCAGAGAGTTCCTCCGAGAGAGCCCAAGGCTGAGCCAAGCTCTAGAGCCCCTCTGACTGTTTATTTCTTTCTTTTTATACATTTGTGGGTCTGGCTGTGGATTGGCTTCTGGAGTTTTCACCTTCCAGCCAAATGGCCAGACCAGCTGTCAGTTACAATTGTTTTCAGGTTAGAAATATGCAAACAAAGGACAGAGAATGAAAAACAAAGGATTTGTTTATGTTACATGTGTGGGAAAAGGTAGAAACTGCTCCTAATATTGTACAGTAGCTAAAAAGTCTGACTCCATTTTATGAACAATCAAAAGGCTTTAAAAAACTCAGAAAAACCAAGGTGACAAGTGAGTGGCTCACTATCGGTGTGTCTGTGTGTCCTGCAGGTGATCACCCTCTCTGTAGCATTCCAATTGAAAACATCCTGGCAGTGGAAAGACTAGAGGAGGAATCCTTCAAAATGAAAAATGTAAGTAGGTCATCTTCATTAATGTATTTGTTAGCCTGCTCCAGATCCACCACCCTAATCGCCTTTTTCCCTTTTGTAACCTGGATTGGATTTCTGTTGAAAGATGTACGACCACAGCTGCTTGTTCTGTATATAGTAGCAGGAGTTTCCAAAAGTACAGCCCATTCAGATTCTTAACAGCCCAGTCAGCAGCCTTTGGGTTTCGTGATGTGCAGCACACTCAGTACTGAGTGCTGCTGCTCAGCTGTCAGCTCTGTAAGGTCACACACAGGTAAGATGATCGAGTCCCTGCCCTTTCTGGCAGCCCTCTCTGGTGGGAAGGAACTCACTGCTTATAATTGTGAAGGATCACAACTTTATTACCTATTAGGTTTCTTTATTGGTTCATGAAAGTACATATATATATGGATTTGTATATTTATATTTAATTAGGGTTAGGTTATGTACCAAAATAACTTCTGTGCTCTGCTAATATGGTTTTGATTTTGCCACAGTAGGGAATAAAATACAGCTGTATTTCTCATGCATGGAACACTACTGCCAACTTCTGTATTCTGTAAGAACAGACTTGATCAGTTTGGGTGATGTTGGGAGCCTTTTTCATACACCTCTGCCCGTAAAGCTGAGTCCAGTCCTTTAAAAATAGTATTTAAAATTAAACCAAAAAAGAGCTCAGGTTTTTTTTCCCAGTTCTGAACCTGCATCTATTACAGACTTATGGTTGCGGTTGATCTTCTTCTGCCTTTAAGTCTTTCCTGCCATCTACGCTGCTTGTGAGCACCATGCAGGGCAGTGCTCAATCCTGCCCTAGGTATTAGGTTCCTCAAACAGCTCTTTGTTAAAAGTGAAATACAATTTTAGGCTCTTCAGTATTTCCCAGCTTTAGGTATTATTTTGGTAGCATCTCTCTCTGCTAAAACACGGAGTAACTTTCAGTTCCACTTGCTTCTAGCACACATCTCAGTTGTATTATAGCTTGCTCTGGTGTTTATAACTCTACTACATAGGCAAATACCAACCAAGCTGCAAAATAATTTAGGCTATCAGAAGGTAGCTGTAACATGTGATGAACTGTTGCTAACTGCACTCTGCAAAATAACTTGATTGAACTGAAAGCAGCCACACAGTTGAGATACAACTCACTGTCAGTAGAGAGCAGTGAGCTATAGTTCTGTAATTTACACTGAGTCTGCTGAGCTAGACAGAAATATGTCTGTATTGTGAAGATTTATTATGGGAAAATTATACCTTTATTGTTAACATCAGAGCCCTGTGCTATTTTGGTTGCTTAAATTCAGTCCTACCTGGGAAATCAAGGTGACTACATCCATTCCAGAAAGTAAGAGTCAGTCTTTCCATAAACAGTAGAAAATACTGCTGCCACCTTCTTGTGCTAATACATTCCTGTTTTTCTTGCCATACATAAATAGATTACTGCAGCAAGATCAGAATTCTCAGAACACTACGGCAGGTGTATTTGCGATGGATATTCTCTAGTGGGTGCTTGTGTGATAAAAATTCGCATTTTGCATAAATAGTCTGTGTATCTGTACTCGGAATTACGCCATGTGTCGTTCTCACTCATGTTAAATCTGCCTGTCTGGCAAATAAGCTTTTAAGCACAGTTTGGGGAATGTGAGGGTGGCTTTAAGTACTCTTTGGGTCTTCTGAGTTGTCTGGCAACTCATGGTTTTGGTAGTGTAAAGGTCTTACGGCCACTTGAAATTCCTTGCTTATTTGTGTGCTCCTCAGTAACTGTTGCCATATGTTGGATCACTTTGGTTGGTATCCCCTTACACAAAGCCATACTCCTTAAATCTGTTCTTTTGTTGCAATGCAGGAGGCTCCATTTACCCCAGTAGAATATTACATTTTTTTCCCTTGTAGCTCTGTGTTAATAGAGGGCTGAACTGCACACTCCTGTCTTCCTTTTTCTTCCTTCCATTCCTGCTCCCCAAACTCAAATTGCCAATTATGCCCCGAAGAGTTTTTTTGCAAGGAGTCTTTGGTGTGTAGTTGGCACTGTTGGACAGATCACACCAAGTAACTCCTTCACTGCCATGGTGTATTTTGCTTTTCTAATTATTGTCTGATACCAATAGGCATACTAAATCCAGGGAAATGGTTGGTTGAGTTTTTCTTTTTGCCCTTTGTAATGATGCACATCTAAAAGTGTCACAAAGGAAGAAAGGGATGTGCTTGGTACCAGTCTGCAGCATTCTCCCAACCAGGTGCAAAATTCAAGCCAGTATTTCAGGTCTGTGTAACAAACAAAGGCAAATTTCCATGTTGTTTGGTCTGGTTTGTTGTTATTGTTTGGTTTGTTTATATGTTTTTGTTGGGCTTGTGTGTGTGTGTGCACCTCTCTGGTTTTCTTTTCAAAACAGTGTAAGGAAACAAGCTGTTTGGAAAATTTTATTCCATGTGATATGGGTGATGTAATGTCTAATGATTTGAATGATCAAATGAAGAAGCAGAGGGAAGAAAGATAGTTTAGGTGCACCTGAAAGAGAGAAGAAAATGCATTAAAATTAAGTATTTGCAGAAGCTAGAGGAAGTGAAGGAAATTCACCTTTTCAAAATTTGCAGCTAGGATCACTAACTTGAGCTTAGTAGTCTTCAGTGTGTGATCAGTGTAATAAACAATGAGGCTGTGCATCAAAAATTTCCTTCTTCAAGAGGAGAAAAATAAATACCCTTTTAGGTTGCAAGCTGTTTTGAACAGGCAGGAGAGCTTGAGTTTAGATTTTCAGTGGTCAAGCCGTAACACAGAATTAATGTGTAATTATTTAAACCACCTGATGTCAATCAGAGAGAAACAGTATTTCTGTGATCTTCTAATAGCAGCTGTAGTTGGGTGCAGAAGCATGGAAGTTACCAAAAGGCAAGGGTCATGCTGAAGCAGGTACTAAGAGGAGTAGCAAAATGGCAGTATTAAAGCAAAGCTGTCGCTAAGGCTGGATCCAAACTCCCGTTTTTCTCTTTTCTGCCTCCTGCTGATGAGCCTTGCCTTTCAGGCCAGCACTGGGTTCCTCTGTCAGCCTTCCAAAACTTGGAGTTGCAGCATTACTAAAATTGTTTCCTCGAGGCTGACAACAAATCTTGTTGAGAACCAAGCAGCAAGTTGATATTAGCTATTTGTAACTCATCTCCTACAGGAAAGATATCTTATTCCTTGTACCAGGTGAAAGGTCTTGTTCTTTTATGGGCACATTTGCTGCTTGTTTTTGTGTTGAAATGTATTTATTGGACCCTTCTTTTAGTGTGCTGCATTTTCCCTGCAATAAATCTTCACTCTGAGTCTAATCTTAGGTTCACTGACTCATTCTGGTGCTTTATTCTGTGGTTTGTTTGCAGATGTTCCAGGTGATCCAGCCTGAAAGGAGAGTCCTGTATATCCAAGCAAATAACTGTGTGGAGGCGAAGGACTGGATCGATATCCTCACCAAAGTTAGCCAGTGCAACAAGAAGCGCCTCACCGTCTACCATCCCTCGGCCTATCTCAATGGCCACTGGCTTTGCTGTAAAGCTACTGCAGATAACACCCCTGGCTGCACACCCTGCACAGGGTAAGGGTTTGAACGTGCCATCGGGGTAGCTGCTGCCTTGGGGACATGTTTCTCTGCAGGGTGACTTGCAGGTGCACAGTTAACCGAGGTTTGCCAGGTGTACAGGCGTTCAAAGGCCTTCTGTTGGTGTTCCTGATTCTGCGTGTCTTGATCAAAGTGTTGACTTTTTAGAGTCAGAGATGGTGGTAGGAGTTGACCGTGGAATTAAAAATACTTTGATTTTGATAATCTGGCATTAATGAAAATGTCTGGAATCCCTTCAATTTCCTGTTTGTAAATTCCTGAAGCACTCCTCTGCTTATAGATTTAATTCTAAACTGATCTTTTCAGGGGGCTGCTCATGCTGTCTCTTAAATGAAGATGGACAATGAAGATTGTAGGAAGCAATTTTCATCTAAACTGGGAGAAGCAACAAGACCGTAGTGGTAGTTAGAATATAAGAGCTGGGTAGTTGGAAGTTCTGTGCTTTGGCTCCTCCAGCTGGTTGTAGCTGACTAATTCACCAAAATGTCTGGACTGATACAATCTTCTCTTTCAAGTCATTGAAAGGCTGCTGGATAAATAGAGGCATAAAGAAGCTTGAACTTGTCATCTTCTTTTGGGAAAAAATGGAATATTTTGAGCTCTATTACACACAATCTCTTGGCTTTCATGAAAACTCACTTTTACTTTGTTTTCCTTGTTAAGTGCTTAATGTACCATAATACACTGTTCAGCATATAACTTCTACCTCTCTTCCTGATGCCTTACAGAGGCCTGCCAGCAAATATACAACTGGATATAGATGGAGATAGAGAAACTGAACGCATCTACTCTCTTTTCAACCTGTATATGCCAAAATTGGAGAAAATGCAAGGTGAGGATTAGAGATCATTGCATTTCCAATTCACTTACCAAGGTAAAAATACCTGTGAAAAGTGGGATGGTCTGGCTCCACCAGCCTTGCAAATCACATCCTAGAACATAGTGGCCTTTATTCCACTTGTTTTCCCTTCTGCTGTCTTGAGGCAGTTGTGTGTATTATTTCTGGTGCAGTCCCATGGTCTGTAAAAAGTTCTTTGCGTAATAACAGTTGTTTGAAATACGGTCTTAACCACATCATCCTAAAATAGCATAAGCACAGAGCTTTGCTTGGATTGACAAACCAGAGCTAGCACTGAACCAGAGCTTTACTGATCCTGACAAGAAGCACCAGAAAAGTTGAGGTTTCAGTGGAATATGGTTTTGTGTTACCAGAAGTCATGTGCATGCACATTCCCTGATTCTGATCCTAAGAACAGGCTGGATACAAATGGTTTCTTCGGAAGGGCTCTTTCAGAATTACCCATCGAGGATGACCTGTAGGATGCCTCTGAAATGTTGAAAAGTGGAGTTTTGGCTGGGAAACTTTCAGGAGCTGAGGGAAGCAGAGATGTGATGGAAAGGATAAAAGAAAGAAGAGACAGCAGAGGAAGTTGGTACTAGTAGACATGCCAAGAGAAGTATCCGGTGTACACAGTGCCAGACTTGAAATCCCAGTTTAGCACAGGGAGTGGCGGGGAAACCTTCACTGTGGCACTGATCTTTAAATAGGACTTTATTTTATAATATGAGATAAGCCAGTGGTGTCGAAAACACAGACTGGAAAGCACTTTAATCTGTTCCTGGCTGCTGTGCAATTGCAAACTCAAGATCCTCACCACTTCCGAGCTGTCTGAACTGGTGCCCAGCTTTCCCCTGTTCCGAATCCTCGCTGCCAGAGCCAGCATCGAGTTTCGGTGTTGGGGAAAAGGACGCAGGTCTGGCACAGACAGTGCAGCAAGGGGAAGGGAATTTGAAAGCTGAGACTGGGACAGCAGGAAAGCTAGAAGAAGAGACAAAGTAAAATACTCTTTCTGCTTCTTTCCCCTTCTAATACGCTCTGCTACAGTGCAGGAGTAGATCACATGGGAAATACGTTGTGGATGTTCGTGTGTAGTCAGTGTCCAGATCTCTTAGTCAGGAAGGCTCCCTGGTAAGATCAGAAGGTATAGAAGTGTAGCTTGCCACTTTGGGTATGTCAGAAAGCAGGCTGTCAGGCAGTAGTTATGGCATATTCTGCTTATACTGATGGTATGAGTCTTTTGGGGTAATGTGGTAAAACGTGACTACTTCAGCCTGTAATGTTTTCAAGTTCAGCCTATACCTGCTGCCTGGGGATGGAACCCATCCCAAAAAGTGAATACTTGACTTTGTGCAGGCCAACCCTACAGCACGGTCACAGAGGCAGGCCTGTGTAAGTTTCCAGAATGTGTGCATGGAGAGCAGCTAGTGGCATTTGAGATTAAAGCATTGCCTGTGCAGCGAAGGACAGCTTCCCACCAAGCCAGGAGCAGCTGCCAGGCTTGCTGCCCTTTCCATACGAGACAAGGAAGAGGGAATGGGCATGGGGCAGCCTCTGTGCCTCCCAACAGCCCAGTAAAAGGACAGGGACCTTTGTGGTGTCAGCCACAGTTCTGTGGTGGTCATACAGGAGCAAACCAAGAAACTGTATGAACCTCAGACTGAATTTTTTTAGTCTGCTTGTCTTCCTTTTTCCCCCGCCTGATATCTATTCCTGTACTTCATTTATTTTCTCCAGAGGCCTGTGGGAGCAAATCTGTGTATGATGGACCTGAAGAGGAAGAATATTCTACATTCATCATTGATGACCCCAAGGAGACATATAAAACACTAAAGCTGATTATTGAAGGTGTTGGAACTTTAGAGCAGGAGCACGCTCAGTATAAGAGGGATAAATTTAAGAAGACAAAGTATGGAAGCCAGTAAGTACAATGGGTTGTACAAACAGGAACAGTCCTGGAAGATGGTATTTCCCTTGCTTATGCTCTGGCTTTCAGCATATTTTGTCCAAAAAAGGTCCTGGAAATACATACAGAGTAGCACCGTGACTTAGGATTTGTATCACAATATTTTAAAGTACTGAAAGGAATTTTTTAATGCTTGTTTTTAATGCAGTTTCATTCATAAAATTTAAATGTGGGTTTGTTATACTGTTGTTTTTAAATTCTGAACCCATGCTGGTGAGCTGAGCTGTTAATAGCAGAAGATAGATGTGTTTACCAGCTTATCTAGGAGTGTTGGTTTAAAAATGGAAAGAGTGGCTGACACAGCCACGTGACTGTATTTTGTGTACACATAAAGCATTCTGCATATGGCTGACAAAAAAGAGGATCAATTCAGTCTGTTCTAGCTCAAGTAAAATGCAGTACTACCATTACAATTGCAACTTTGAAAATCTAATTTAGGGAAAATCTTCGCATGTGTTCTTTCTGTTCTGACATTTCCATGTCCTGGCAGAAAGCTCTATGTATAATACTGGCTTTTCCTTTTCTTTTAGAGAACATCCCATTGGTGACAAGAGCTTCCAGACGTACATCAGGCAGCAGTCAGAGATCTCAGCACATTCCATATGAAGTGCAAAGGAAATCACAGGACAGTGCTGAAGGATTGATTAGTGATGCTAAATAGCAAAACAAAAGGGAAGCCACACATGTAGCAAAATGTATGGATAAGTGTCAAGCTTACAAACTTTGAGACTTGGTAAACGTATTCTCTTTTCAAGAAACTGTTACAATAGTTGCTATGCACTTTATTCATCTGGTTATTGACAGATGATAAAACCCTGCCTTCTAGGCAGTTGTCATGTGTATTTTTAAATTTGCTTTGGTTTCTTGGAATCTAGTGATCAGTTCAATGATCAAGGTGTGTGGACTTCATCTTGACAACTCCCATGCAATTCCTTGTATTTTGGAAACCAAGCATGCTGCTAATATGCAGCATTTTCTAGAATGGTTGTTTGTTACTGTTTTTTGTTCCTGATTAATGTATATTATGCCACACCCCTTTCATGCTCTCTTAGGAAAAGCTTAGTAACACTTTCCTTTTAATGCCTGAATTTAGAAAAGAAGCAGAGAAAAATCCCTCTGGCGTAATCATCCACATTGTAGCTTGTATTCTGAGCAGGCCTTTTGTTTTTACAGCAGTGTAATTTTTGCTAACTGTGCACAGTTTTTAATAGAAATTCAAATCTGAATGGTACTCTTGATATTTTTGAGATACAAAGTCATTTTTCCAGGCACATTCAGCAGACTTTGGATTGGAAGATACAATCTCAGCAGTATAATAAAACTGACTCTCATAAATATGAGTAAGAAAGAAATGAACTCATGTCAAAGCTACGTGTCTCTCTTACACAGTCCAGTGAACGGCAATCTTTGAAAGCCTGCCAAAGGCAAGGTAAGCTGACTTTGATGACCTTCTATCACCACAGTGAGAAGGACAAATAGAATATGAATCTGGCAGCTGAGACATGCTGATTCCCAGGCACAAAAGCCGTCAAGATGAGTCTTCTCTGAAAGGATGTTTATGCACTGGAGTCCACGCTATCCTAGTACCACTTGCTTTTCTGGAAAATAGATTTCTACTTTTCCAAAAATGTTTTTAATTACTTTTTAAAAGAGACTTGTTAAATGATATTTAGTATATTAACATGCATAATGATAACTTGTTAATACTATGAGTGTAGTAAAAATGGATTGAGCTGTGTATCTCACTAATACCAACAAAAGGAGAGGAATAAAGTTCTTCTAAATATTCAATGCATATTTATGTATGCTGTTTAGTTTAATTTTTCTCTGTGTAAGGGTCTGATATACAAACATCTAGCTTTGATGGCTTGGAAGCCTGCATGATGGACTTTAGGCCTCTGTGGGGTAGAAGCTAGTAGAGGTTTTAAGCTGAGTTGTATCAGAAAGCGTTAATCAGTTTAATGTGAAGATGTCTGTGTCTTTGCTTCAAGTGTTAAGGAATAATTTTTAACTGTGTCCTCATTGCATCTGACATGATTTAAGATGGCTTAAGTACTTTGAATGCCTCTGTTTGTTAGTGATGCTCTTAGAAATTAAGTTTTGGTTTTGTTTGAATATATAGTAGACCACCTTCTAGTAGATGATAAATGATCTTTTATTCATCTTCACCCAGCAGACTGGGGAAAGGGAAGTAATCAAGCATTGCCAAGATGCATTTAGGACTCCAAGCTTTTAGCTGCCATGAACTGCAATTTTTAACATGTATTTGTAACTTAATATTGTTTATAAAATACTAATGACCTGTAATGTGTGTTCTATTTGCCAATTAAAAGAAACGGTTTATTTCTGAAAACTGTGTCCACGTTTGGAGTCTTTTTAAATTCACAGTGGCCACCAGCATGCCTCTTGGCACAGTATCTGCTCAGAGTGGGGCCATGGATGGAAATCCTTGTGAGTGTACCCTGCCAAGTCCCATCCTTGCTCCTTCTCCCTTCCCCACCCACCTCTTTTCTTGTCAGCATTGCACCTGTGGGACTCAGCAGGGAACCAGACTGTGCATCTGAGCCAGCCATAAACTACCTTAGCGATGGAAGCTTGCTCAGCTGGGTCAGCAGCTTGAACTGGTTCCTTGTGGTACTGCACAGTAACTGATGAAAGGACAGGAGGAACCGCTGAGTCCACGGCACCCTGCCTGCCTATGGATTGGCTCATAGACCTGTGGAACCATCACCCTTCTGATTAGGACCTGTTCTGTGACAAAACCTTGGCCTTGCTGAGGTCTGTGCTAGTCATACTCCTGGAGCTAACAGGCCTCTCTGGATAATCGTGCTCGGCACTCTGGCTCTGAGATGCGTGACGAGCTGCACACACTGGTTCTCCTGGGGAGTTTCCAGGGAGGCTGGGCAACGCCCCCCCAGCCCCCAGGATGGAAAGCTGCTGCCAGGCATTCAGGGTGTGTTCACTCAGCTTATGTGGAAGGTAACTCCCGCTGCTGGAGTGGGTGTCTCTCACCAGAGCCCAGGCGTGTGCTTCCGAGAAGCTTCTGGGGACGAGCTGCTGCAGGCGCGCTCGAGCTGAGTGACGGTAGTGGTTTAACAGATAAACCACATCCAGGAACAAAAACCAAACTGATGGTGGAAGACACATGGCCAGCATCCTGGTGAAGGTGAACTTAACCACAGTTGTGTAAATGTGGGGTTTTGCTGCGGAACTGTAAGCCTTGTTTTGAAAACAAAATTTTACATAAAATGAGGTAGGAAACTGACACAAGATTCATAAGAAATGAGAAGAGTTAAATGCAAAATTACTGTAACACCATTTCCAGCTCTGTCTCTTTTTTGCTCAGTCTCATCCAGTGTATACAATAATTTTTTTCTCCTAACATATCTTAGCTTAAGTCAATAGGAAATCTTTGAAATCTGCTTTTCTTACAGTAGAACATCGTTTGATTGAGGGAGTTGTGTTAAAACTGGGCCTTCCAGTACTTGCTTAGCCTCTATCTCCTGTCTGTCTGCAGCATATGTTTCTGATGCTATCTTCAGAAACACTCAGAAATCCTGCCTACAAGAGAAATAGCTTGATTGGGAAGCTTGGGACGGCATCCCTTGTGTCTGGAATGAAGAAAGTAGGAAAAAATAAAAAAGCATAGACATAAGTAAGCACATCAGGTCAGTTTTCTTCTCTGCTCTGTCCGAGGCTGAAAAGCAACAAAATTACTTTTGAAATAGAAAACATAGTTAGGAGCTGGGCTGTTCTCTCCTGGGACTCCTACTCCCAAAAAAGTTTCCTGTGCCTGTTTTCTCCCTGGCTGAAGCAATGTGCTAGGGCAGGACTGATGTAGTGACAGGACCCAGATATATGTAAGGTGTGCGACAGCTGTCTGAGGCACCTGAACTTCTATGTGATTCCCATCCTCTTTCTGTAGTACTCTATGCTGTTCCACCTTTTTAAAGGTCTGTGTGAGAAGCTCACCTGGATAGCAGGAGAATGTGTGAACCCTGCCAGCCCCTGTTACTAGGTCCAGGAAATGGGTGCTGCAGGAGGAATATGGTGTAAAGGCTGACAGTGGGTGGTGTTTGGAGATGAAGAACAGCATCTTCCCACCAGCCATCTTCTGTGGATGTATTGCAGCTGGGCTAGCAGGGATGACTGAAGGCACCATTTCCTTCTGGCTCTAGATCTACTGTCATTAAATGGCAAATAAATTATTCCAAAGCTCAAGTTGGTACTGAGGAACAGAGGAGTGTTTAAGACAGAAGCACTGTATTCCTATATGGATAAGATTCTGGATATGACCTGTGAAAGAGAAGATTGCAAGGGTCATGATGAATCAATTGTTCTGGATTCCTAAAATAAAACAGGATCCTAGGAGATTAATCTTGAGGATGGAAACCAGCTCTCCTAACCTGTCAACAAATTACACATGCCTTTCAATTTCAATCCTTATTTTTCTTCTGCTACTCCCTTTGAGCCACTCTGATTTACCTGAAAATTTAACATCATCAGGTTTACTGGTTTTGTGTAAAGCTGTTAAACTTGCAACCACAAAGTTGCCTGCTGTTAGTCGGTTTGCCAGCAAAAATAATATGGAAGTCTTGATTAAACAAAAGGCTCACCAGCAGCCCGGCTTATGTGTAAGAAAGGTTGAAATGGTGAAAACAGAAACTGGCTTTTTACTAGATTGAAAATACTGCTATGCTGAATCTTAACCAAAAGCATCCCCTAGATGACATCAGTCTGGTTAGTGTTGAGAGCAAATTCTCTCTGCAAGTGTGGAGCGTGTGCAGTGTCTGACTTACCTTACTAAATTCATTAATCATCTTTAACCTCTGTCACAGTTGCACTGTTCTCTCCTAAAGCTGTCAAAAGAAAGTGCACTTTTTATTGTTTACTTGAGGCTATAACAAAAGTGCTACCTAGATAGGGACTCTTACAGGCAAATGAGTTAAGTTTTGATAGAGATGACAGCAGTGTACAGGATTGCCATCATGTACCGTGAATTTGTAAATTTAACTAAGAAAGATTCTTTGGATAAATGCAGCCATTTATTTCTCTGGGGGTGGAAACTAAAACTAATCATGTTTGTGTAGAAAAATCTGATGATGGGAATACAAGAAGTGAATTTTATGAATTAAAGGTGAAGAAATAAATACTTGATGAAAATACAAACAGTGCACCAAAAAAAGAGAGGGCTGCCCTGAGACGCCTTGTGTTTTGCTTTCTTTGGCGAGTTTCTGTGCATTTCAGCTCAGCTAGAATTCCTACTTCTCATTCTCTGTAGAAGCTATATTTTTGGCAGCCATGGCAGCCTATGACTAGAGAGGATCACAGCTGAGAAAAGCAACTTTAAAAATAGACAGACTCATCTGTGGTGTCTGGAGATGCAAATGCTTTGCCTCCCGCTGCACCACAGCGTTATGAGAACAACCCCTTGGTATGTCTCCTCTTGTGGTAAGGCCCCCTGAAAGAGATTGTGCTGCCTGCCCTGGCTGTGGTCCTGCATCCCATTAATGGCACTGATGAAACTGAATCAGTGAAATAATTGGGAGTTGTTAGGAGGAGATTTTGGAAAAACCTGGACCTTAACAAGGTTTACAACAGTCTCATAAACACTTGCATCAGCACAGCTGATGAGGACAAGCCACCCAGAGAGCTTTACCACCAGAGAGAACGTGTGATAGCTGCTCTGCCGCCCTCCCCATCAGCCCTTTGCTGCCTCGAGCAGGCATGGTGAAGACTGTGAAAGGCCCAAAGGCAGGCTAGTTTTCCCACTAGATCTGGGCCTGAATCTCCTTTGTTTGAATATTGTCATACTTTTTCCTTTTGGGGAAGTCACCTTGGTATAATTTCTGTCAAAGATGCAGAAAGAGGGAACAGCAAGTAAAAAGCCTTCAAAAGGAGTAGTTTCTAGAGCCCTGTGAGGGGACTTAGCATTGAGTCTCACCAAAGAGTACCTGGTGCCCAAACTATTTTGGTGTCAGAGATGGCTGATGCTTTTACTTTATTTGGAAGTTGTGACTACAGGAGAAGAGATGAAGTTACTGGCAGGCCTGGGCAGATGGTCTCATTAAGAGGAGAAAGGCATGAAAATCCTCATGGAGTGGCAGGACCCATCTTTGCTGGGCTGGAAAAGGCCAAGTGCTCTGGTGTTTAAGGGCCTGCTCACCTCTTATGGTGGGACCTAACATGGTCAATGTAAAGGAAGAGCCAGGACGCCATGGGCAGCCTAAAGCAGAAAAATCAGAACTGGTTTTGCACCCTGGACTCCCAATCCCAAAGCTGAATGATGCTCTCTTAATCAAGTTGTCCAGTAATTCATTTTCTCTGCATGTTTCTCCTGCCTAAGCAATTCCTGCTGTGAAGGAGAGTTGGTTTTTTCTGTTGTGTTCCTTCAGAGCTGAAAACCCTATGAACCACCATGCAGCCACATGCTTATGGACCACCTGTAGCTGCCTGGGGCTGGCAAGGAGAGTGGGGCACTTCCCTGGCTCCCTGCACGTGGATGCTGCAGGAGAGGGCTGTCGGAAGTCTCCCCAGGCTCTGCAGGCAAGGTTGGCACAACTTCTTTTGCCTTCTTTCCCTCTTTCCTTCCTTCCTTGGCCCTGCCCCTCCAAAACTATCCCAATTTCTTCTCCTCACCTGATGCCTGGACAGAACAGATGGAGACAGACCCTGCTTAACCAGCACCTTCCTTTTGTCCCAAGTGCAGGCCTAGCCTGTTGCCCCTTCTGGTGTCTCGGATTTTGTGTTCACCATTGCCCTAGCCCTGTCATCACTAATCACCAAAAGACTCAGTGTGGAAGGGACCTCTTGGGGACCCCTCATCCCATCTGCCCCTCAGATCAGCTCTTCTAACTGCTCCTGATAGTACCTTTGTCTTTGAGATAGCACTGCTGTCTTCACCCAGTCGAGGAGGTCACCTGGGCAGTGGTACAATGCTGCAGTGGAGGAAGAACAAAGCTGGTGAGCTCTCTGGGAAGTTTTATTCTTCCCTTACAAGAATCTCAGTGCTGCTTGGAGGTAGTGGGATGCTAAGAGAAGGATTTCCATGACACAGGCAGCTATGCCCAGCATCCTTGCCTGTAAAACTTCACTCATCTGAGTATTTGTGTGTGGCAGGGGCTGAAGTGTTCTAAACCAGACATTAGGGGCTTTGAAATGGCATAAACCAGAAGTGAGTTTTCTTTTGCAGGGAATGGGGAACAATGTTCTGCTGAATATGGTCATACACAACTCTGACAGCTCTGTTAGTGTGTTACTTAACCAAAATTTACTCTCAAATCTCTTGTGATATTTGTGAGAGGCAAATTTGTGTTTAAATTAATTCAAAAGACATCATAAGGCAAAGAAAAT
This sequence comes from Hirundo rustica, assembly GCF_015227805.2. NCBI lineage: Eukaryota > Metazoa > Chordata > Aves > Passeriformes > Hirundinidae > Hirundo > Hirundo rustica. The sequence goes on from NC_053451.1 coordinate 92,275,498, forward strand.
AGGATCTGCCTCTCAGTTGCAGATGTCCACCATGCAGATGCTGACATTTCAATAAGTTACTCATCCTCCAATAGTCAGGGGAAAGAGAGAGGCCTCTCTAAGTGTGATTCACGACACTTTTTCGAATGTCTACTCTAGGATGAAATTAATCAAACTCTTAAAAATGTTCAGTTCCGTTCTGTAGGCTGCAAAGAACCTGACAAGATCTCTTATGGTACAGACATCTGAAGCTGGTGAGATGAAGCACAGCCAGGGTGACAGGAGGGAATCCCAGCTGCTGTGATGTGCGTTGTCACTTTACTCACCCCCGTTGTGCAGCCGCTGATTTTCTCGCAAGCTCCGGATGTCCTCTCAGGGTTTTCCCTCCCGCCTTTGGTGCCACAGCTGGGACGGCTGAGGCCACTAGATGGGGGTGCAGGATCTCCTGCAGGATCCGTCCCACAGCCCCGGGGTCCTGCTCAGGGTGCGCTGCTCAGCGGAGATCCCGAGTTCAGGAGTGCTCTCCTGGGACGCCAGCCCTGGCTCCGTGCGTTGCTGGCTCAGCTGGTTCCACACGCGGACCCGGGTGGGATGCGAGCCCATCGTGGGTTCCTGCTGACTCGCCAGAACACGCTCTGAGGGTTTAAACTGGGTTGTTTTCCCTTTGCCTCCTGTGGTGGGACAGGATCACGCCCGGTCGGGTGCGAGCTGGGGCTGCTCCAAGAGCCCCTGATGCGCCAGGAAGCTGCCCGGACCCAGCGCGCCCTCCCAAACAAACCTGGGCTGGCAGAAGCCGAGCGGGTTGGCTCAAGCCTTGCATGGCGGGTCCATGGTGCTTTCAGTTGTGTACTGGATGCCAGATAAAGCAATATTCCTGCTTGGCAGAGGGCAGCCAGATGAGAAAGGTAAATCCCTCCTGCTTCAGCACAAGGAGAGTGGCAATTCTCATGTGGTACCACTTAGTTCTAGAGCACCAAAGCAGCAATGAGTTTCCTGGTCATTGCTTTCAGTTTACTTAGTACTTCTTGTATTGCATGTGTGGGATGCTGTTCTCATTTTTAACAATCTCTGGTCCCCTGATTTGCTGCTCTGTCTTTTCCAAATGCAAAGGGAAACGCACCTGACTGGGTGAGATGCGCATCCTTATTTTTAAATTCACGCTGGAAAATGACTGTGTATTTAAGTCTCCAGTGCCACAAGTGATTTCTGTGGTGAGGATCAGAGAGCTACTGGTGGCCCTGTGGTGATTTCTGGGGTGGCTCGGAAGAAATCCCAAGGCCGGAGGCGCTGACAGCACTGATGCAGTACATCCCCATCCATATTACCATCACATCCACATTAGAGCTGGCCTAAAGGACTTGTGTTCTGAAAAAAGAAAATACTTATAAACAGTGTGAATACTGGCATTCCTAAATTTGGAACCAGGGGTATCATCCTATTGCTTTTGCAAGCACTAGCAGAACAAGAATACTGCCATATTTGATCAATCTTATGAGTCCTGAATCTTGTGAGAATTCTTTAGAGCTCCTCAGCTGACCAAGAACAACCCTCAAGCCCGTCCTTAAGACACAGAAAGCATCCTTTGTGCCTTCTGTTTTGTTTGCAGGGATCAGGTGGGGTTATCAGCAGGGTTGAGTCCTTAGTAGGGAGCTGCTGGCAAACCACCTCTGCTTCTGTCCTGGTGTCCAGGGACCAGAGAAGCTGGGCTGCCTCTCAGGCTGGACAGGGCAGGAGAGAGGAGCAGTGCTAAACAGGCACCTGCGTCTTGGGAGCTGCTCAGACCTGGTATGGGGAGGGATCTGGACCTCAGCTGGACAGGGGAGAAATTTTCTCCACAGCTTTCTTTCACATCCCCTCCTGAGCATCACACATTCAGACCTCCTCCCTGGCACTCCTTAATCAAGCCCTGACCTCCAGAGCCCCTCCTGCTGTCACAGACCTCCCATGGCATGGGGGAAGGCTGCTGGCAGCTCTCCTCAAGGAGCAGATCCTGCTCCCCACAGGCCACCAGCTATCCCTGGCAGGACTGTGTGAGCCCAGGGAGTTTGCCAGAGACGTGTGCAGCTGGGCAGGCTCTAACATGTGGCCTTGGAGCACCTCTCCAGGGCACATCCTGGAAGAGGAAACATAAATCACGTTGGCTGTGTGGCTTTCTCCCAGTGCTCTGCACAGATCAGCTGATCTCTTTGTGTTTGCTCTGTGTTTTTTTCCCTGGGACACACGTGACCTGCAGATATCCCTTCTTAAGAAATGTTTGCCTGAGATTTGAGCCAATGCTTGGACCTGGGAGTAGGGCACTTCTCAGCTTCTCCTCTGCAACACCCCTAAATGTCAGTGGTTTGTGCCTTTCCCTGGGCAGACATGGGGGCAGGGCTGGCAGGACCTGTGTGCTGGTGGCCCAGGCTGCTTTCAGCTACATTTGCCAGAGACTGGATATTTTGTGCACTGGTTAGCTGAGATGTCTGTCTCCAGATGCTGGAGTATCTCATTCTTGGCTGTGAGGGTTGACATGGACCAGCTGAGAAGCAGATGCTAATTAAAACAGAAAAACAGAGCTTCAGTCTGATTTACCATATGTCCAAGTCACCTTATACAGAGGATTTACACCATGATATGGTGCTGTGGTTGGTGCAGGGTGAGGCTGTGATCTCTAATGCTTATTTCTAAAGGGCTATGCTGAAGCCATGTCCCTTTTCCTTCAGTGTGGCTTTGTGTTTGAGTATCTGCTCTCACCCCATTTGCTACTTAATTCCTGCTGCTAGTCTGTCTCACACCCATTTTCTGTCATCTAAATTTTACCTTTTTCTTTCATCACGGTCATTGCTTTTGTAGTACAAAGTACAGTTTTGGTGGGAAGGGCTGGTGGCAAAGCACAAAATTAGGTTCATCTTGCACCAGTGAGGTGAGTTTGGCTCAGGCTGCTCTTCTCAGAGTGGCAAGCAAAAAAGCCTATGAGAGCAGAAACCCGTGTTAGATACAATATTCCTTTCCTCTGCTGTTTGTTTCTCTTATAACAAACACAGGTGAGATGGAAGATTTACAAGGCCACTTCCCACTGATAAGAGCTGTGTGCTACCAGGTGTTTGTTCAGAGGCTGGGGAGGGCACCACTGGGCTAAAACCTAGCAGAAACACTTTCCAGCACTGAGAAGCTCTCTGCTATTTGCAACTAAAAATGAAGAAAAGGGTGAATGAAGAGCCGATTCAGCTATGAGAAACCTGCTGGAGGTTAAACCTCTGCCTGTGCTGCCCTCCAGGGCATGCTGGCTTTGTGGGTGAGTGAGAGAGGTGTTGCATGCTCTTGGTAAACTTTTGCTTTAAACATTCAGCATAATGGTCTAGGTAAACCACCTCTTCCTGGCGCAGCGAGAGCCACACAGCCAAAAACTCATTATCCAGATATACTTTAGTCTGCTTTATGATAGCTGGGCTGTCTGGCAATCTAAACTCCCTAACAGAGGACTTCCCCCATCTCACTCAGCAGAGATCTGAAAATTGCTCTGGGAGATGTTTTTGGTACAGTGAGCATATGAAACACTTGTATCAGAACAAGTCACAAACCCTTTCTCTTGTTAAATGGGTTTTAAAAGCTTTACCCTCAGGGTTTTGAATTATCATCAAACAAAACAAGACTTGGATTCAGTTGTGAGGCCTTGGTGGATTATGCTTCACCTTGAGTAATAGCTCCAGCATCCCACTGTCTCCTCTCCCCTAAGCCATTCTCTGGACTGAAGGCTTTTGGGGGCACAAAGGGATTGGATGTGTATTCTCTTCACATTGTTGTGAGGTGCAAACAACAGATTCCACCTCACAGGATCCCTGAGGGCTGCGGGTGGTGTTTCCCCGTTGGGCCCTGAGCCAATCCCAAGCACTCACTCCTGAGCATGTTGTGGCTCTGCTGAGGGAGAGGAGAAGCAGAAATGATCTGTCACTGCCTGTACAGCTCCTGACCCCAAGAAGCAGCTTCTGGAGCAAGTCCAGGGGACATGACTTCAAATCATGGCCCCTGATAAAGCCTGGAGTCAGGTGAGGTAAGTCACGGGAGCTGCTCATCGTTCACTCCCCTTGAAACAGAGGAGCTGAGCATCCTGCTCAGATTTCCATGATGAGAGGAAGGCCTGTGCAGTCTTAGATCCCTTCAAATCCTACCAAAACCAAGAGCTGGCATTTTAATCTAAAAAAAAAGAGCGTCTCAAAGCCCTGTTAAGCACAGGACAGCCAGCCGTTTCCAAACGTCTCTGCCATCTGCTGCCTACTCCATTTTTTGCTGGGAGCCACTGGCCCTACAAACCCTCTGGACAACGTGAGCTTGCATCTGTAAATCTCTGAGGCAGAAGGTGCAAAAGCAGCCAGACTCCACTGCCACCGCTGTCAGCCTCAATTCAGCAGAGACAGACGCAGGAGAATCTGATGCTGGGGAGAGTGGAGGGGCCCCTGTCACACCCAGTAACCCTGCTGCCACCGCTGTCCGCGCTTGGGACCCTCAGCAGCGCTGCTGCAGCTGGGGCAGTCTCTTACCTACGGGATATCTCTGCTTTCCAGTGAGGTATTCAGAGGATTAGCAGGAACTCAAGTGTGAGCTTTCCGTCTGTCAGCTGGCCCTTCAGTGAGGGAGGTCTGAAGACACCATGTCTGTGACTATCAGAATTATGAAAGAAATCAGAAATCTGCCTCCCTCCAAAACCTCCCAGCAAACCTTCATGGTCAGGCTGCCAGAGGCTGAAGAGTCTGAGCAGTGCTGATCCCTGAGGGCGGCCACTTAGTCTTCAGTGGTTCGGGGCTGTCTGCAGCACAGCTGCTCCGGCTCAGACTGAGACTGAGGCATCCAAACTATATTCCAAGGTCACTATAGTTTTCCTTCCTGTAGGACTTGCCTCCGCGTCAGCAGCCCCGTGGTGTTTGTTGGAACTACAGATAATTTTCCATCTTATGCAGCACAGTGTTTGCTGCAGCCTAGTGGGTAGGCTGGGTAAAGCCTGCCACTTGCCCCATGATTCTCTTGCAAATTTTTTCCCCTCTCTGCCCTGCCTCCATCAATGGGGCTGACACGTTTCCTTCCAAGTTACCAGCGTACACCGGCCAGCAACTTTCCATCGTCATGGAAAGTCCTGCTGTATTCCTCAAAAGCACAATACTTTCTATTGCTGCAACCAAATCAATCGCTGGGGAAAAAAAGAAAGAAAGAAAGAAAGAAAGAAAGAAAGAAAGAAAGAAAGAAAGAAAGAAAGAAAGAAAGAAAGAAAGAAAGAAAGAAAGAAAGAAAGAAAGAAAGAAAGAAAGAAAGAAAGAAAGAAAGAAAGAAAGAAAGAAAGAAAGAAAGAAAGAAAGAAAGAAAGAAAGAAAGAAAGAAAGAAAGAAAAAAGTTTGTGTATCAGATACATCATCAGCAAATATTGGGCAACTCCTGTATTTCCCCCAGCAATACAACTTACAGGGAAGTAAATGCCATTGGATGTCAGAGCCCTAGAAGCTCTGATGTAAATCCCATTTGGGACTGAAGAATTTAGTCTGATATTCACGCAGCCTCCTTGAAAGGCTAAGGGGAATGTTACCTTGATTGCTATTGAGTGGGACCCATCAACCATGCAGCTGCAGATGGAAATAGCTTTTCATAAGATAATCTTTCTTCTTGTATTCTTTTCCCTGACATCATTTTTGCTGTAGGAAATATGTTGTTCAGAGCAATGGGCTTGCAGCAAGGCACCTCTGTAAGCTGGATTTTTTCACTCTGTTCTGACCAGTGGATTTTCTTGGCAAAGGCACATAAAAGCAACACAGAGAGCTGCCTTGGAGGAAAGTGGATGTCTTGTAGGCCATGATCTGATGTTTTCCAGACAACGTCTGGCAGCAAAGTGCACTCTTTTCCAATTCTTCAATGTCTTCAAGAGGTGGATAATATAATCAAATATAGGTGTCCAAGAATAGATTTGACTTGTCTGTTTCTATCTGTCTTTTTATGTACTTAAAACAAAAAGCATCACTAGGAGCTCAAATTGAGTTTGCCACTCAAACCTGTAAATATTTTTTTGGAACTCCTACTTTGCAGTTTGCAGTCTGAGCCTGTCTCCCTCTCTCCGCTCATCCTGGGGAGCTGTGTGGTGGGGCTAGCTGAGGGTAGTCCTGGTCAGGTGAGAGCCTGGCAGAGTCTGCATTCACCAGCACTCACCAGGAGCCCAGAGACATCTTGGTAAAGGACATGATATGAGCACAGTCCATAAAACTCTGATTTTCATGCAAGGAATTTGAAATATCGTAGAGGTGGGAAATGGCCAAGAGAGGTTGGCATGGCCTGACTCATCACTACATTAGCGCAGTGGTAAACCTAATAATCTCTTGAGATGGTCAATGGAAAATGGCAGGCAACTTGTGCCTGCAGAAACACTGTAAAATGGAGGCAGGTTGGTTTTGGGTTTAGCTGTGAATAGCTCAATGGTGCTACCTCATGGCCAGAGAGAAAACTACTTCATCCTGCTATTTCTTTTTAAATTTTTAATTTATCCTGTAAGTGACAGACTTGACTGGAGTCTCTTACTGCTGGACAAATCTTCCAAGTACATCCAAGTATCCAGCTGCATACACGAGAATTTTTTTTATTTTGGTGGAGGCGGAGTGCAAACTTAAATGTTGCAAGGTTCACAGAGTACTACTGTTGAATAAAAAGTTTCTGTTTGTCCTTCTCCTGTTACCTAGCAGTGTTGTACCCATCTCAGACAGGGAGCTCTTTGGCACAGGGGCAGCTTCTGAACTCTGTTGCCCAATTCCTTGCAGAGGAGGCCACAGTGGTGCAGTGACCACAGCTGGCTGGTATTGCAGCTGGCCCCTACACACCATGCCCGATCTTGGGAAAGATAAAGTTAGGAACAAGCCAAAAAGAATCTGCTCAAGGCCCCTAAAAATGTTGCCAAATGTTGCCTGATTATTTTGAGCCTTTTGTTCCTTCCCCCTTTGGATTTCTTCTTTTCAATACTAGCTGGAAAAGATCAAGCGCCAAAGCGCACTAGAAGTGACTCATGATTTGGAAAATTGATTTGGCATGAGAACCCCTCGTTCCCTTTCTCCACCTTGTCTCCAGCCCTGACACAGTGTATTTCTGTGCTGCTAAATAAAAGAGAGCTGGGGACCCACGGTGAGGCCCCTGGCTCTTACCTGCCCCGTGCTAGGCAGATTTAAGCCACACTGATTGCTTTCACGCTGTATCACACCCACCCTGGGTCTCTTCTGAACCACCGGTGGTACCTCTTGGACCCAAAGACATGTTTGTGTTTTGCTGTCTCCTTTTGGTGCAAAGGGTCCGAATTACAGAAATACTGTGGGGCCTCAGAGTGCAGCCCCCAGGATTTGCTTTATAACCGGACCAAAGGTGGGAGGGAGCGCGTCCCCACAGTCAGTGCTTTTATGAGTTAACCCCAGTTGCTGCAAGAAGACTCCAAGCCTCTATCAGAGGGAGAACAAGGCCTGTAGAGCTGAGCTTGGTGTGGTTCTGCACTGACTGAGGCTGGGCCCACAGCTCTTCTGGGACCAGCACCACCTCTCCTCCACCAAATCAGCCAAGAAAGCTTCTCTGGGGCGTAGCAGACAGAGTAAGAGCTGTCCAGCTTGGGCACCAGAACTCAGCTCTGTTTGCCAAAGGCTCCTTCACTGGTTCTGAAAAAAGTTAGAGACATATAGCAAAATGAGCCTCTGATATGCCATATTGAACGTGATAAGATGTAAGATTTTGGGGTCTCAGTTGCAGAGACACATCAGGCGTTTGTAAGAGAAAATGTCAGCCTCTGGGGAAATTTGAGTTGGGACCAGTGTAATGGGTGTCTTCCTGCTGCTTTCCTGTGGAGAGGCAGTACACTCTCCTTGTTAGCTGGACTGACCTGGAGTGCAGTCCTACCGAGGGGCAGAGCCAAGCTTCCAGAACAAAGCGTTGGCAGATCTTTATTTTCCATGAGGTTTTGGTTTTGTTTGCCAGCAGACAGGAGCTGGATGGAAGAGCCACGAATTTGTTTCAGCAGTGCCACCATCCTTGGAACTGAGCTGGAGAACTGTCCTCCTCAGATGGACCCTGATTTTGATATTGACCAGTCTTCAGACTTGGGTGAGAAACACAGAGTTCTTCACACCTGCACTGGCACTACGAGCACTCTGTCCTCCTGAGCTTCCTCCCAGCAGGGGCACAGAGCAGGAGGTTCTACGGATGGGAACAGGCCTGCAGACAAGGCTCCAACCTGGTTGAAATTTGTTGCTTTTGGCTATTGTTAAGTGAAAGTTCTTGTTTGATCAGAGCTTCACGGTCTATCCTGAAAGCAGCAGTCAGCCCTGGAGATGTTTTCCCCAAGCTGGGGTCTGCTGGAGGAGCATCAGTGGAAGGGAAGATCTGTGAGGGCTGAGGAAGGATCACCTACCTCTCAGCTGAACATGAATGAATGCTTAGTCAGCTGAGAAAGGCTCCACCCCTCTGGTTTGGGACCTTGAAGAAGCGTTCAGCGAGTTACAGGAAGATTTACACAATGTCCCAGCACGGCCTGCTTCCTGGCTGTGGGGACACAGAGTTTCCAAGAATGCCCTGAGCTCATGTGCGAGGCACCGAGCTGCTGCCTGGCGGGAGAGGTGCTGGCTCTGCACATTCACTCAGCCACCGAGATGGAGGAGCTCAGCCAAAGTACTTTTTTGGCAGGTTTTTCTTGCAGAAAACATTGGGAAACAGAAATTTAAACTGGCAAGTTTGTCACCAGAAAACCCCATGGAAGAAGGTCGGTATTGCTCCTGTGGGAGCTCTTGACTGACGTGTGGTGCAGAAAGTTCCAGTCTTTGGACAGGTTTAATGTTAGCTTGACTTCTTTTCTGTGGTGGTGCTGCAGAGAGAAGCGGTAATTGTACAGCTTTTGCATAAGTGCAAAATTCTGGCAGCCTCAGCTTAAGAAAAAACATTAAAGTTTAGGTTGCAAAATAGGATCCAGTTGCTCTTGGTATTAAAAAAAATATTCAAGATGAGATCTCAAGTTGAGAACAGGCCTTTCCCTTTTCACCAATTTATCTGCTTTTATGTGCTTATAGCTGCTGAAACAATAGGGAGAACAAGGAGTACTAAAGCTGATTAACTGTAGAAGTGAGTATAGGACTGTTAGACAGTTTCTCCAGTATCACTGAACTTTGTCATAACTCGGGGTCCCCGAGGAGCCCTGACTGAAGAACGCACATGGAGAGCATTTAGCGTGACTGTGTGTGAAAGCCAGCTGTTTGGATATGCAAATAGCACTCTCTAGCCCACTGTTTGCCAGTGGCATACCTATTCTAACAGTCAAAACAAGCAAGATGTAAAAAAAAAAAAGGAAAAAAAAAAAGAAAAAAAAGCCTACAGGACAAACCACACAGGATAAGTAGCCAGAAATACAAACCATGTGTTGTCTGACTTCTAAACAATCATCTGTGTCAGAGTGGGTTCCCCGAATTTATTTACTTCCATGAACAATAGCCTGTCTTTTCTTAGTGTCTTTCAGGAACTCTTTATAAGCAGTCATCCTCTGAGGACCATCACCTCCAGAAAGGACCCACAGCGCAGCGTGACCTAGGCTGCAGTACTGCAGAATGACTTTCTACCTGTGTGAGAAATCCCTTTTCAAGAATGTTCCCATTTTAATATGTACCAACAGCCTCCAAAAAGACAAAAAAAGGGAAAAGTTTTAAATATTTCTCCTGTTTTCCTTTGGAAATCAGAAAAACCTGGGGTCCTAGGTTAGGGACGTGACCAGTGGAGCCAGGCTGCACGAGTGAGCCCCCAGAGATTACAGATTGCTCCCACTGTGTTCCCTATCTCTGCTGTGATGAGTCGTGTGTGATGCTACCCTGGGACAGCCCTCAATGGATCCCACTTGCTCAAGCCCATGGTGCTATGGGCATGTTTTCTCACAGTCACAAAATGTGATGCTACATTGTGCTAGACCAGCAGACTTTGATGTTTTGGATAAGAATCAGTAGGTGACAGTCTTAGTTTTCTCCTTTGAATTTCTACATCAGCAAGGCTTCCTTTCCAAGGAGCTGATGGTAGGACAACTCTCTGGGGAGCTGTCCCTTACAATCTTGCATGAGGAAAACCCTTCTGAGGACCTCCAGCTCGCTCTGCAGGAGCACCACATCGGCTGTGGTTGAGGAATGTTCCTGCCAGCATCAGATGTGACATGCTGCAGTGTGACTTCTTACCCTGGTCACTGCACTTCACGTGCCTGATGGTGTTGGAGGTGTTTCCTGAGCTCGTGGCTCATGTCCCCTGCTCATTGTAGATATTAAAAATCAGAGCAAATTTCACAGGCTAACTCTGAAATGCTGCCCTCCCATCACCAAACTCTGACATTAACTCCAGGCAGGGATGATACCTGAATGGAAATTGCAGCTTCAAACCAGTTCCTAATAAATTCCACACAGAGGAGTTTCCCTCTGGATTAGAAAGTTAGTGGTGACAGGAGCAAAGGCCCCACATTATCCACATCCCACTGACTCACTAAGCTGGTTTTCTTCAGGGTCACTGCAGGAAGCTGCAGCCTTGCCAGAGGGTCAGTGTTGAGCTTTTGTCTATGCAAGGTCTTCAGAGATGGTCAGGTGGGAGTCCTCAGCATACCTGCATATTCTCATATGCACATCAGTGAAAGGAACACTGTGAATCAGAAGGTCATGTTTGACTGCAGCATGCAAATGCATTTGTATCTTCAGCAGTTGTCTTGAGAGAGGACATTAATCCTCTGCAGATTTTACCAGGAGGAATTACTCTCCTGTGAAAATTTTTGGTCTTCAGGCCAGTTTACCAGATGCAATACTGAGCCAAATTCCCTCCATACCTGTGGGCTGGCAGCTGCTGTGGACTGTGTTCCTCTGCATTCACATGGGTTTGGGCTCATTTGGCAGACTTCAAGTTTGAACCCCTTTTTAAAAAATATGCAACATAGGTAATTTCCTCTGTGCTACAATGAAAAAGTGTCACTTAGGAAGTGTTCTTTCAAATTCATTTTTTTGATGTTACCATCAGTTTTGTTTCCCTTTTTGGTTTCATTTATACTCGCTACAGGCTGTTTTTTTTTTTTTTTTAATCATGTCTGACAGAAACAGGCAGCACTCCAGGTTAGGATGGGATGCTATTAGAAAGCAGCCAAGTTAACTGTGCAGCATTTCTTAGTGCCAGACATTGAAAAGCATCCTTAAAACAGTTAATTATCAGATAAAACTCAAGGGATCAGCCTGAGAGAGCCACCTCTAGAAAGTGCTTTGTGGCCATGTGTGTCATGCATGTGTCACCATCACTTGATCCCTCTCAATGACCAGGTGAATTGGTGACACATGGATGTAAAAAAAACAGAAAAAAAAAGAAGTTTTAGTCAATATAAGCATTCTCCTTCTCCTGACATGAAAGCTGGACCTGGTGCATGTCCTGGCCTAGGCAGGAGAAAGCCCAAAAGTCAGAGAAGCATTTCCATCCTGCTGATTCCATGCCACACACCACCATCTCTCTCATTTTATCACCTCAGGCTTGGTTTGTGTTTAGACTTAGTTCAGCAAAAAAAGGATATTTTGTCAGGAAGGGCTCTTCTCTCTGTCATGCTGGTCATGAACCATCTCATCTGATTTGCCGGCTTCTTGAGCAGAGAGCGAAAGCTGTGTGCAGGGTACTGCAGGAAGACACTCCTTATAACTGTAGGGAAACAAAGTTCATAGAGTGCTTTAAGCTGCATGTGTCAGCTGATTATTTTTGCAGAACACAGTGTTATTTCCTCCTAAGGACTGAATCTGCTTTTCTTAGTCTTGTCTTGTGTTATTTGTGCTTCGTTGCATGGTATCCTTGCTGCTTTTCAGCCTGTTCTCTTAGGTTTATTTGGGCTCTCTTGACAAAGAAAGCAGGTTTGTGACGACGAGTATTTATTTGCAACACCCCGATAAATGTGGTTTTCTAATATCTGCACTGGTCGTGGGAGGAGAGGAAAAACTAATACCTATGGGGTGAAATCATGGTTCGGTGGAAGCCAGTGGCCGCATTCCCACCGGCTTCGCTATGGCCAGAATTTTACAACAAAACAGCTTGGGAATCCAAATACCTTCACTGCCTCCTCTAGCTGCCTGCCTCGATGCTGAAACAGGAACCCACAGAAACACCTCTCAGCTGCTGCTTCCCTACTGTTTTATCACAAAAGAGATTATTTAGGAACAGGGGACTGCCCAGGACCAGGTGTTGCTCAGCCATCACCACAGCTGCAGGGTAGGGCTGACACCCACGGCCTCACCTCACATGCTCCTTGTCTGTCAGGGCCTCTGTGTGGACCCACCTGCAGAATCACCTTTAGCTCTGCAGGGCACTTTGGCACTTACTGCTAGAGAGTGGCTTTAGCGGGCACCCAAAACTCATGAATGCCCTCAGTACCTAGATCAGGCCCACTTTGTCCCATCCTTTCTTCCCATGCTTTTCTCAGCAGATGTTTTCTTGAAGAAGCCTCAGAGCACTGAGACATGGTGATGTAAGTGAGGGTTTACGTGGCTCTCTCTGCTGGAAAACGTGAGATTAAATACTGTAAGCCTTTGGCCAAAGCAAGCTATGCCGTCCTCCGGGACTGATCCTGCCCTTGTTGAAATCAAAGGGAACTTTGTCTGATTTTGCTGACTGTTGTGAATTATTGTCTAAAGTCAGGATTTCAGCTTTTATCCTCATGCTCTGAGGATGGGTCACAAACCCACATTCAAGTCTTACCGTTAAGGACTCTACCAGCCTGGACCTTGTCTACTCAATGAACATGGAAAGCAGAGATTTGTGTGCAACCATCTCACCCCACTGGCTGATACTAAAGTGGGAATTACATGGGAAAGAAGCTGCTCATAGGGAAGGTACCCAACTGGTTTGTGATCAGAGTTTGGTATTTTTCTCATCTTTGCTATTTTCCAGAAACGAAGCATAATGACTTGGGTGCGCTCGTGCCCAGGACATAAAATTTCTATACAGAAAATTGTCATAGAAAATGTGATGCAGACATTTACTCCTCTCCTATGTTCTTGCTGAAAATTATCTCATCTATGTTCCTTCGACCTCTGATGCTGATGGGCCTGATCCAAAAACCTCAGTGGCACGATTCCTTAGGATTTCGTTTTGACAAAGGCTCCTAGCAAGCATGTAGCTTCCTTGGAAAGGCCCTGTAACAATCCAGCATTTTATCTGAGTGAGGTTATCCCACAGGGCACCCTGGGCAAGTGGCCCATGCTGGGCAGGACCTGAAAGTAGAATTGTTCCTGAGAAGGAACCTCCCAGATAGTACTTCTGCTTGCGGATATTTAATTTATCTGCTCGTGTTCTGGCACTGCTGCAAAAAATGTCCTGGCCTTTGAAATGTCAAGGTATGTAGTGAACAAATGATAAATCAATAATCTAAGTTGAGACATGTCATGAGAGAGGTTTGTCTGCAGTTGCCTCCTGGCAATCTTTTATATTAATTCCTTTTAACATCTCCGTCATTGCTCTTTACAGAGTCGAGAAAAACGCATGTGAACCGGGAAAGGCATTGTCTTCAACAACTTCAAAATTCACGTTACCGCTGTGTGCTGGGAAAGCTTGTCATGCAAAGGCAAATGCTAGCAGCAGATACCTGCATTCCTTGCATTTGACATTGCTTGGAAGCATTTTGTGGCTTCAAACCTAAGGCCTAGAAGGCTGTCAAGAGAAAAATAACCCTCTGAGTGGGTTATTTATGAGACTCACACTCTCGGGGAAGGGCACAGAGAGCATGGCTTGTAATGACAAAGGCATCAGGCTGTATTTTCCTCGACTCACCCCAGCTGTTCTGTCTCTGGTACACAAAGTCTCATGGAGCCCCTGCACCCCAGAAAGTCCAGTGGTGGTCCTTTCAGTGTGGCATGGGCAGCAGGAGATGTGTGTGTGTGTGTGTGTGTGTGTTGTGTGCATGTGACCTTCCACCCCAGCAGGACCTTCAGCTGGCACTGGTTTTGTCTGGTGTGCCCAGCCCTGCCTCCCCTGCTGCTGTGGCACCAGCCTCACCTACCCCATCGCTTCCCAGGCCCCTGGCAGCTGGTTTCAGTATCCATCCCAGCAGCAGGAGCACCCTGGAAGTGTGCCACCAACCCCACACCTCCCACCCACTTCCAACTGGCAGCAGTGGCAGCGCCCACGGGAAACATTGCTGCTCACCCCCACAACCAAGTGCACTTCAGGGATAACAGTAATTTGACTTTGTTATCTGTAAATACAGCTGCTCACTGCTTGGGACCTTAGAGGCTGCTGCCCCAAATCTCAAGAAGAACCAGACATCAAGGGGAGTGGGTAACATATCCGTGAGGAGGGTTCCAATCCAGAATTGACATGAATAAAACCAGGCAGTTGCTGGATACCTCTTTCCTGGTGGATCAGTGCTCACAGCAATTAAACACGGCACAGGTGGAGAAGGATCAGGCATCCAGACCTAACAAAAGATGGTGTTTCCTGACAGAAAAAGAGCTCAGGCTCAGCAGATACACTCTGATTTTCAGTTTCTGTGGTTACTGGCAAAGTCACTTTGCATGATCACACCAGGGCAAGCAAATCTTTCCAGGAAGGGTTTCATGTGAAAAATTTTTGACTCCTGATAGAGAGAAGACTGCTTGGGTTCAAGATCCCCTGGGATAGAAAGGTTTTTATATATGGGACTTCAAATCAAAAACTGCTGCTTTCCACTCCACCTTGCAGTTCACTCTGGCAGGGATCTACCAGATCTTGGGCTTTTCTAGCTGTAGAAGGAAAACCTCAAGCACAAAGAGGATTTGAGTACAAGATAGATTCCAAAAGTCTCCTACAGGAGGATGAGCCAAACTGGAAAGCTGCAATGTAGTCTTCTGTTGACCCTCACACAAGCTCAGCACTGCTTGGGCCACAGCTTTTAATTTGTCCCATCTTACTTATTATTCCTGAAAAATAAAACTAAGCATTCTAAGAGAGTTTTAAAATAGCTCAAGTGTGACTCAAGTCCTGCAAAAATATGTAATTTTAAGCTTAGAGAAAGCGTTTTATCCTTAATTTGCCCTGCAACGTTCAAATCCACAAAATGAGGTGCTATTCACATCTCTCTTGATGGTGACTCACCATGCCTTAACCTCCCTGTGCTGGGCCCAGAAGCAGATCCAGGTTTCCATGGGTGGAGGCAGGGACCAGCATTTGGTGTCTTCAGTGTCTGTGTGGCGGCCAAGGAGAAAGCATGAAGGGAGCAATTTGCACTTGCATCTCCATTTGAGGGATGTTGAGGGCAGTGAGGAGCAGGCAGATTACTCAGAGGGGCAGGAGTGGCAGCGGGGCTTGGGTAAGGCGTATTCCCCAGCCCCGTGCTGTCCACTGACATTTTCCAGCAATACTGGGCAGCCCTGCCCTGGTAAAGGCTCTCCAGGGACATGCAGTTGTTGAGACATGATTATTTTGTCTCAGTAGCTTTACTTTTCATCTCTCCTTTTCTCAGTACCCCAGAAGGAATTGTGCTCATGTCTTTATTCACTTCTCTTTCCTTTTTGAGTGTAATTACTTTTTTCCTCTTCCCCCTGAACACAAATAGACCATCTCTTTGCTGTAGCAGTGTTCAGTGCTGGCTCTTTGCTGCAGTTCATCACAGGGTCACCCTGAGAACCAGGTGTGGTTCTACAGATGTGGGGCCAGGTGTGTGGCTTGAGCACACCCTGGTGAGACTTCATGATGCACTTCTGCCATAACCTCTCTCTCTCTGTATAGAATCTATATAGTGACAAAATCTTAATGCCACCCCTAGTCCCCAGCCATTTGAACACTTCTTTCACACATCTCCTGCCACATGACAGCTGTGGAGTTACAAAGCTTGATGCTGGCCCTAAAGAAAGGGGGACATCCCATATGGTCAGAGGTAAAGGAGCAGAGGGAGAGCTGTGTTTTGGTTCCATGTGGACCTAACCCTGGCAGGGCAGCCCAGGTCAGGACAGAGCTACAGCTGGTGAAGCACCTCAAATAGCCACAGCAGCCACAGCAGCTCCGTCCCCAGCACCCACTCACATGGATATCATGGGTGATATAGTGGACACAGATGCCAGGAGTAAATCTGGATGGACTCAGGACTGCATGGACGACCTCTCTTCACAGCCCCCCACCAAATCCCTTGGCTGCCTTAGACCAAGCCATTGCAGTTAGGGTGTAGTTATTTTAAACTGGGACATCTTTAGTCCACTGGTGGAAGGTTGGATGAAGTGCTTATTTCAGAAACAGAAACACATTTAAGGAACTATGACTCTTTTGCCTCCCAAGTGAGTATCACTGTTCAGAACAGCTGTGAGAAGGGGAGCTGTAAACGTCTCCCAAGCAGCCTGGCACAAGTCAGGCACAGGAACATAGAGACAATCACTATGATTCTCTGCTTAGCAAATGTGGCTAATCATTCTCATATTTTTCCTCCAGGCATGGACAGCTCAGAGATTGCCATAAAGACTCTGTTTTACAGTCTCCCTGAAGGGTAATTAGCAGCAATAAAAATATTTTCAAAATTGCTGGCTGGTTAATAGTGTACACAACGCAGGAGAGCCCTGAGCATCGGCTAATGATGAGGCATGAAATGCCTCCAAACCAGTAAGCAGCCCAAAACAAAAGCCTGTGTTTTGCTTCTCCATCGTACAGCAATCTGGGACACACAGGGGAGGTGTTGTCTCAGGCAGGAAGCAACATAAAATACAGATATTGTTTTTAACCATTATCCAAGTAAAAGGAAAAAAGTTTCCCTTGTGGAAACTGAATTCAGAACTGTTCTCCTATGCAAGGATGACTGGAGCCATCAGGAAGCATCATTTCGCCTCTTCACTTGCTTCAGGAGATTTGCAATGGGAAAAAGCTCAGTGTGAAGGTGTTTTACTGATCAAGATCTTGTCCTCTCCTGAACCCCTTAACTGTCTCTTCGTGTTCAAATTTCAGAGTGCTCCTTCTCACCTTACAGGTTCCTTCAATGAGTCAGGAGGGAAAGGATTGAAAGAGGTGGAGGATATGCCATAGGTTGATGGACTGCAAAGCTCCCAGGCGACCTACAGCTCCACACTTGTGCTGCTCAGGGATCACTGCCTGCAGCCCTTGGGGGCAGCAAGTCCTTCCTTCCAAACTGATCAAAAGAAAGAGCAAAAGAAAACTATACAGCACGAACATGAGCTATAAAGTAACAAGGGGCATGGCGATGCCAGAAATGAACATGCAAGACTGAAGAAACAGAACCAGTGGTGAACCCATCTGAGCTCTAGGTGTGCCCTGCTCATTGCCCCTTCCTGTGATTTTGATCCTTGCACCTGACAAAGAAGGCAGCTTTGAAATTGCTTTCCACATATTGCAGACTGCACGTTATCTCTCAGTCTGACATTGACCGTGGCATGCAAAGGTTCTGACTGACAGTGAAATAAACCACTTTCTTTTGAAAGAGCTACACCATGACCTTCTCACTCTAATATTGTCTTAAAGTATAAAAGGCTTAAAAATAGCTACATTAGCAGTTGTACGTGAACAATATGTTCGTACTGGTTATTTGGGAGTTTGTAGGCTGGTCAGTCATACATCCTCTGGAATGCAACTCCATTTGAGGAAACACTGGAACATCACGTAATGTTATGCTTAAAGACCCTTTGCTCTGAATACTCCTTTACTATGATGTTCTTCACATCTGTTAGTATCATACATAAATGAGAAAAAAATTTGGAAGTTGCAGATTTTCTGAGATCAGAAAATATTTGTCCATAAAATCATAATCAAAATTATCCTCCTTTCACTAACAAGTATCTAACTGTAAAACTGACATCTGGAATGGTTGAGGAGAGTATTGTGACTCTTTTAATAATATAATGTATATATTATACGTGTATATGTGTATCATATATGTAAGTATATATACATAATATATACATATGTGTATATGTATATAAATACAGTCTTGTGACCTTGCATTTGTTCTGTATGAATAAAACCTTCATTTTAATTCCCGACATTAGTTTTAAAAAGGGCACTTATTTTTAACCTAATCTATTAATAGTATTCCATATTGAATTACCCCCAAACCCTTCCAAGTTATAGAGGGCATTTTTTTCAGTACAGAATCAATGCTTAAATAATTTTCACATGAGTGTTCTGGATGAAAATGAATTTCTGCAAGGAAATTATTTAGAAAAATAGTCTAAGTTATTTGGCCTAAATTTCAAGTTTGTATTCCTGGCCAAGTACATTGAGAGCTTTAATGGGTTTCTGGTTGGCATTAAATATAAAACATGAAATGAGTTACGAATGGAAGCGGGTGGAAACAATTTTGATCACTGATTGCAAGGTTGCCACCTTTCTTTGGCTCATTATTGCAAGATTCACTTCTACAGAGACATTTATGGCAGCAGAGCAAATCTTGCTTTACTGAGCTGGTGCCATGCTCTCTGGCTATAACAAAAAAATCCCACATGTTTGGGGGTTGAAACGTTTCCAGCTCTACCCTTTCCTGGTGCTGGAAGGTGCTGGCTAGGACATTGGAGAGAAAGAGCTTTCCTTTGGACCACCAAGACTGTGTCTACCCCTCTCTTTTGCACAACAACATAGCCACAGAAGAAGCAAGGTTATGGGGTTATGTGGCAAGGATATTTGGAATTTAAGGCCTCTGAGGAGCCCTAAGCTGCCAGGCAGCTTTGGACACTCAAAAAGGAGCATGGTCAGAGCCCTCCCTCTCTCCTCTCTGTTGCTCTCCGGCCAACCATGCACATACAGGGCTAATGTAGTGTGCAAGAGCACTTGGGAAATCAAATTTCTGATGAGGGATCAGAACATAATAATCGGAGGTGGGTCAAAAAGTGTTGCCAGAAAGATCCAGGAACACCCTGCTATGACTACAAATCACCACCAAAGCTCTGAAATGGCTGGTATGCTCATACAGCAAGAAGGTAGTTTGTACTTGGCAGTGTCAGAGTTTGGAAGCTATCAGATGGCAGCCTGTTTTTCCAAAGGCTTTTCTCATTGAGGGATGCGAGCCACTCTCATAAAGCTGCAGGCCAGCTCAAAATCCTGGGAGCCAGATCCCATTCTAATTCCTCGTGATTGTAACATGAAAGAACAAAGGGCCATATCCTGCCATTGATATATTTTCAGGCCTTTTAATGGACACAGCTTAGAGACCCAGATATAGATCAATGGCAGGATATAGTCATAATGACCAAAACTGAGCTAAAAGAATAGTGTCTTCCTATTTCAAGTTTATATGACATAGCACTTGCACATAACAGAGACCAGATTTTTCTTTTAAACAAGCTGTCAAAGTATCTGTTGTGTCCCATTGAAGGAATGCTTGAGTAGCAAATTCCAAACCTAACACTTCAGTAAATCTAAAAAATTTGTTATACTACACCACACAGAGAACTCTCTGCAGATCTTTTCAGTTCAACTTTTGCAGATAGAATATCTTGGCTGAGACCACAGGTGGAGTCATTACCAATAAAATGAGCCACCCTAAAAGATGATGGGTGATGATGTCTCTCCGGAGCACTCGGTACCAACCATGCCATATCTCTCAGTTTAGGCAGGACAACATTTGTGTGATGACTTTGTCTTAGAGCTAAATGTGCCTATCAAGTTGCTGAATGTTTAATCTTTACAGTGTGTGCATTACTGCATGGATCAGTAAAAATACTCCTCAAAGCCAGACACAGAGGTTTCAGCTGCACAGTATTTTTAGAAGCTAACTTATTCTTCTGTTGGTGGTTATTAGTCTAAATAACTCATGACAGCCTAATTTCTCTTTAAACTTTTTCTCCCTCACAGTCAGAGGTAGCATTTCAAAATATTTGGAAGGGTGCTATTTGTTTTTCTTCCCAAAATCTCCACAAAGATGTGGTGGATAACCGCAAGAGTATCTTCCACATTCCTTTATGGTAGTACACAGGGATATGATTCATTCAAACTCAGAGTACTTTAAACATGTGCCAAGCCAAAGCGCACTGAGTCTCAGAACGGAGCCCTGGAGCATCCACCTAGACTGTTCACAAACCTGGCTCAAGAAAGCAATCTCTGCACTGTCCAAGAGTAACAGGGTACATGACAGTGCTGCTAAAAACCTAGGAGGATAATGTGAACCAACCAGCCCATCTGGGGCTATTTAGCTGTTCTTGCTGTGTGATAACATAACTTGGCGTGAGGGGCTGGAGCCTCCAGCAAAATCAGACATGACAAAATACTCTGAGCTGAGTCAGAAACAATAATGGTTCTTTTTGCTGCATACAAGCAGAAATCACTGACCTTTGCATGGCAGAGAGCAGGCTGACAGATAGGAGTGGCTGCTCAGTGGTGCCTTTTGACTACTGATCACCTTGAAGATGCTGAGAAATGGAGGGCTCCTTAGGCTTATTGCAGTGTAAACATTTACAGTGTTGATTCTTGTCCAGAAAATGAGGCCACATCTGCGTCTAGAATGAGAGGGAGCTACTGAAGCAGCTGTAGCTCAGGATGGATTCCCAGGAGAAGCTGGCAACCATGAAGTCACCCGGAGATGAAATACATAGTATTGTAATTTTTCAGCCTTTTCCCG
The DNA here is from genome assembly GCF_015227805.2 of Hirundo rustica. Taxonomy (NCBI): domain Eukaryota; kingdom Metazoa; phylum Chordata; class Aves; order Passeriformes; family Hirundinidae; genus Hirundo; species Hirundo rustica. The sequence continues at coordinate 92,296,016 of NC_053451.1, forward strand.
TTTTTGAGGCTAAATGTGAATGAAGAGTCTTTCAGTATTTGTCTCACAGAGAAATAACTATTCCTCCTGCATGCTGAGATGAGACAAACTTGATCCTGATGTGACACAGAGGAATGTGGAGTGGGAGCCCAGCTTCCATAGCTAGGGATCAAGGGATGGACATCTGGGATGGGCTTTCCCCCACCAGCAGCACAGATTAACAGGAATATCAGCAGCGTTTGCAGGGGTGGAACCATGTGGACCAGATGCACAACATGATGCAGCCTCTGGTGCTTGAGGTGATAGTTCCTCTAAACTGGGTCTGCTGCAATGGGCTGTGCCTGAGGGAATAAAGATGTCTGAGATTACACAATGAGGTAGCCTGAGGTAAAGCTGAACACGCTTTTTAACCTCAGAAGAAGGCGGACTGGAGCTGGACCCTTGCACATTCATCTGTGCATAGCTGGCACCTGCCACCTGGGAGGAAAAGCAAACCTGAATTTCCCTTTAGGTACTGCTGCTCTAGCACTTCGTGAATGCTCCCTGGAAACACTGCCCCAAAACTGCTGTTGCTTAAGGATAATTTTTGCAGTAGGTTTAAAAGTAGGTGAATTCAGGACAGCTTGTGACTACAGTGGAGAACTGCAGCTCAGAAGAGGTATAGAACTTGCCCCAGGCTCTCTGTAGTTTGTTTCTCACAACTTGTGAGGCTTCCAGCCTCCCCTTCACCCGGGGCTAGGGGCAATGCTCTGGTTTGGTAACATTTTTTACCCTTGATCTCTGGGACACAGATGACCCCCAGTGCATGACAACGATGCCTCTGGCCATTTTGGTTTTGGTGGGTGTTTTGCAGCTGACATCCCCATGTTGCAAAGTCCCAGGCATGACAGGCTGAACTGTGCAAAACTTCAAGCAATGACCTCAGCTTTGTGACTTAGGAGTGCTTGGTGGTGCTGGAGAGGAAAACAAGAGTGTGTAATTCTGTGACTGCTGAGACAGATATGCTCCTGTTGTCACAGTTTGCTTTTGAATTTGAAGAGTTACTGAGAAATTTAACCATCCTGGAAAGTTATAAAAAGAGCAAAAGAAGTCCCAGAAAATAACCCAAGCTGGTTCTGGCAGCAGAAGAGTAAACAAAATCTGTTTTCACTCTTCTTTTTTTTTTTTTTCTTTTGTGACCTTTTGCATCCTATTGCTATAACTCCAGGTACTGTTCCAGCCTCTGCACTTGCTTTTCTTTCACTTTGTTTTATTTTTATGGCTATGCTTACTGCCTATCCCATGTACAGATGAATTCATAAATCATTATTTAAAAAAACAGCAAAACACCAGAAACACCAGGGTGAGGGAAAACAACTAGAACCCTAAACCAAACTAAACTCTAATCCAAAGGAATATCACTGTGTCTTTCCCAAGCCTCCCTGCCTCTTCCCAGTTCCTTCCTGTGTCACCTGTAGCTGCTTGTGCAACCCTGCCAGCTGTGCTGCCTGACACCACGCACATCTGGTGTCAGCAACAAGGACTGGTAAGTGTGGAGCTCCCTGGTTTTTCTCTCATAAAATCAGGATTTAGAGGATGGTTCTTCTCAGCTAAACAAGGGCCATGTATCAGAGCCAAGGATCACTGAAGAACTCAGGTCACCTTTGTGCTGCTTAAAGCTCTCTAGGTCAGGTTCATGCTGCAGAGAGCTGTGCAGAGCAGCCCGGAACACAGCTAAATGTGAAGCATGCAGGCAGTACAGGGCTCTAGCTGACCCCCTGCCCTTTTTTTCTTGAGTAGAATAGCTATGAAGATCCCAAAGTGAGAAGCTAAAATGAGAAGATCCTGTTGGGGAGATGGGAGGAGCAGAGGGAGGAGGAAGAGGTATTACTGCTTATAGAGTTTTTAAGAGCAAGGGAGTCATCCTGTCTGAGAGCAGAGGTAAAAGCAAAATCAGATTTATCCATTGAAGTCTGAAAGTTTCTGCATGTGTTTTATTTGTGTACATGTCTCTTCCTTCAAATGGAATTTGGACAGTGTTTGCATTGAGTGATTTCCAGAAAGTCTTGTTCTTCATCCTCATGGAATTTTTAAGGAGATATTTGCCCAGGCTGTCCACATGAGTGTGTCTTGTAATGTTGATCCCTCAGAGAACAATCATGGATGAAATCACAAAAAATGTTGTGCAACATTGTTTTTCTGAATTAGGAGCTTGGAAATAACAAATATACTGGAATTTGGTTTCAGTCCATTCCCTTCTTTATTTGACCTCCTATCAAAAAGAAATAATATATTCTTCTTCTGGAATAGGAGCTGTGTCAGTCAGTATATTGGCACATCTGTGAAATGCACAGGCTTACTTCAAAACAACATTTTCTTTTGGAAAGGAAATTGCACTGAATTTTTCTGAAGTCATTGGCCAATCATGCAATGACGGGATCAGAAATTGTCCTTCTTTTTGACGGATCACGGCAGCCCTCAATCGACTGAAGCCCTTTCAGCATGCTCCCCTTTGATAGCGCTGTGGGTTACAGCACCCCAATCCTTCTGCTCCAGCAAAGCCAGCCCTCTATCCCGGCTCCCAGAGAACTTCTTCTCACATCCTCTGTAACTACTGTATGTCCACCAGCCCCTCCCCTCACAGTGCTCACACAAGGACTGTGCTGTCCACCAGTCCTGGGACCCCTTGGGGAACCAACCTTCATCCCACCCACCTCTTTCCACATTTGGAATCAGATCTACTGCTGCCACGGTGAGCTCCAGAGCCTGTGTGGAGAAGCTGCCCTGCCTGCCTCTATCTCAGCTGCAGCCTTTGTCTGCAGCTCCTGCAGTCCTCTCCTCTCCTCCAGGTTTGCTGAGAGCAGAAGGGGAAGACAGGGAAAAGGGAGTCCAGCCAAAGAGTCCTCCTATGGCTGCTGCGCCTTCTCCTCGCCTGCATCTCATGGCCTCCACACCCACATGAGCCTCCCTTGCCGCACCTGCTAGCACTGGTGAAGTCAACAATTCCCAGACTGGACAGCTTGACAACCTCACCATCTTCTCAGGCACCCTTCACCATGGCCACACACACCCCAGTCCCCTCAGATCTGCTCAAAACATCTCCTGCTCTGCATTCCCCTTTTCCCACCGGCAGCACATCATTTCGGAGCTACGCTTCGTCCTCCCTTGCCTCTTGCCTCAGAGGAAGCTTGCTCCCCCAAGTCAAACATCAAGATGAAGCAGATCACTGGGATGTTCAGACCATCTCAGGGGGCTTCCTTGCTTGTCTACAAGGATATGCAGGCAGTCACTGCTGAGGTTTTCGGGAATGGCTATTGAGACAAGAGGAGGCCTGGAAAGGAGGTGGGAAGATTATGTCTACACAAGCAATTGATCACGGTGTTTGGCTTGCTGGTTTTATGATTGTAGTCCTAAAGGCCAGCAGGACTCTGTACTGGGGTTTTTTAAAGTTCATAGAGGCCATATTTTTCCTACCGATTTTTTTTCCAATTCCCAGCCTGCTTTTAAAGCATCACCAAATAACATATAATCTTTTGTGAAGTCTTCCTCTCCTCCCATTTAAAACATGCTTTCCAAACAGCACTATCTGCCTCTTAGTCATTGAACTGGGAAAATGCTTGTGTTGCTAATATTTTGATGTTGTTGTTGTTGAATGGTGCAATAGAAATCGTGCCTGCATAAGGCAAGAATTTAACATAATTCTGAACAGACAACCTAAATACAGAGCCAACACGATCACAGACTCCTGTGTTCTCAGGGAAGGTAATTTCATCAGCAGACTGATCACTGAATGAGCAAAACCTGACTACCTCTCATTACAGACCTGTTTTGAAAACACTGACTGCGTCTTGAGAAATCTCTATGTTCACAGAAGAAAATGGAGGTGAAATAACTGGGAGAAGAAGCACAAACTCCTATTTGCACAATTCATCCATGTTAATCAGCCTCTTGATTTACCCAGCATACAGGAGCTGATGTAACGGCCCTGAAATCCACTATGGATGTAATTGAAACCTACTACAAAACTGTGCTTTTCTTACTGAGTGCTTACTCACTTTAACTGTGACGTTTCAAAATTTTACCAGTGTATTCTATTGCTTGTCCTGTATAGTAAATAGAATGTCAAAAAACTGGCTTTCTCCTCAGGTTTGTTGGTTTTGTAATGATTCCAATAACTACCACATCACTCACTATCTCTAAATATGCTTGCACAGACATGAAAATTTATGATAAATAGATGGATTTTGAGAAAATAGTACAGAAGCAATTACTCACAGATGTGTCTTTACATGTTCAGCTGCATGCTTTTTTATTATTATCATCTATATGCTTTTTCCAAGCTATCTGTTCCCAGAGAAACACACAATCCTTTCAACTTGGAACCGTGCAAGTGTAGCAAGTCACCTAACAGGAATATATGGGTCATGGTACTACATGACTTAACTCTGATTCGATGATTTAAGCTCTTTTTCAACTACTTCATCACCAATAGCTGCTGTTGAAGGAGCCAAAATGAATACAAATTGGAAGAACATAAGAAACGGTCTTTTTCATTATGTAAATTTCTATTTTAAGCCCATTTTTAAAGATATTTCCATTTATTTTCAGAAGGAAAATGTTACATTTACTTAACTTTTGTCAACTGAAATGAATAGGCCGTATTCACTTGCTCCCAAAGGGTGTATTTGGAACTGCCATTAGTCCCGTTAAAATCAGAACTAGACTTGAAGTGACCTGCAGAATGGAGCACTGTGGTGTAAAATAAAACTGCAGAGGAGTCTTCAGGAGATGCTAAAGGCATGAACATTTCCCAGCAATGTACCAAACTTTGCTGTTCCCTCCAACGACAGTGAAAATTGTCTGAACAGTACAGAACCACTGAAAGACTTCATAGGTTATGCTATGTATAAAAGTAGTTACAAACTTTCTATTCCTCCTTTGTAGGAAAGAGAGTGCTTAGAGTAATCTCAGACAGTCACTGTTGTCTCCTCTCGATATCTCCTTGACATTTCAGGTTGTTTTTTTTAAACGTGCTGCAGTCACAGAGACAAAAACACAAATGACCCACAAAACTCCCAAATTTTAACCAAACAAGAATGTGTAAATATAAACAGGGCTGATAAAAATTCAGTCAGTTCCATTTTTTATTGCAGGAATCCAAAAGGTCCTTTGACTCAAGACAGGCTGCATGAGTTTGAATCCCACATGTGAAATTAACCCTGACCATGCTAGTATTGCTTGTGGTAGGAAGGCCTTTATTTGATGCCAGAACCTTGTTCAGTGTTTATCTTTCCATGGCCTAGCCTTTCCACTCTAAGAGGTTTTCATGCTACAATACACTGAAGTACCAGAGAATATGGAAAAAGGAAAAATGAGTGGGTGTAAACAAACTTGAAGTCCTTCAAACCACCCTGCATCCCTTTTCATTTTCCCCACTGCAGACCTTGATTCCAATCTCAGCCCTCTGTACGCTTCCCATAGATGAAGAAACAATAGCAAAGACTGACCCAATTTGGGCTTTCTGCTACCACTGTCTGTGCCACTGCCAGGGCAATGGGTGAAAGCAGTCAGACTGCTGAGCACGACAGTGCTGGCTGAGAAAGCCCAGGGGGCCTGGTCTTGGGAATTCCTGCCGATATTTTAGCTGGATCCATAAAATAACCTATTGAAGCTGACTGTGCAGTGTCCAAACACATTTAAAGCAGAGGGCACTCCATGCCCCTCTCCTAGCTTCACAAGAGCTCTGAACGGATGTCATGAACTGAAGTGACACTGTACCTGGCAGGTGGAGCATGGTATGGATGTGGGGATGAGCTGTTTCCACGTGGGAGCAACTGCCCTATCTCCACAGAAATGGCGAATAGCTTCTCTCTTGGCTTGTTTGGCTGAGTTCTATCTCTTCTGCTCTTACCACAGAAGTGTTGGTGTCCACAAAACTCAGTTTTAGATGATACATAGACGTGCTTACAAACACACTAAGAAAAATATCCATCTCCTGTTTATCCTATCCTTTTGTCCTATTCAGACAAGTCCCACCATAGCCTATTGCAAACCTCTAACAATCCCCATGAGGTCTGGAGCCTTTTATACTGCAGGGGCTTATTCTATCTTAATTTCTAGAAATTAGTTAAAGAAAGAGAGCAAGAGACTCCTTAGACTAGGATTTTATGTCACTGAGTCATTATTTTTTTTATGAGTTTTAAGAAATTTAGGGTTAGAGGTACCTTCTGCTGATTTCGCCATACTCTCCCTATCATGTTTCATTCTTATGAAATAGGAATAATGGTTGCTGATTCGAATTTCATTAGACTGCAACTAGATTCAAGATTTGTCTGGTTTCTTTCTTTTTAATTTTTAGTTTAGAGGATTATCTGGAGGAAAATATCCAGGACTTGACTGAGAGTTTTAATTTTGCAAAGGCATTGATGTTCTCAACTCTTGTTTAGGGTCTGGATCCCGCTCATAAATCTAGATGTTTGGCATCACACCACAAAAGAACTTAAGTAGTCTGCCTCAAATCAAGATGTACAAATGACTTTCTATTTTGTCTGGTCTGGGTCTAGTACAGAAAACCCCATAAGATATTGCTCCACACCACTGTGAGACAACGTAATGAAATCCAAAGCACCAGCTTCTAATAGACACTCAATGTTGATTGATGTCATTCTGAATCAGGACTTTCAGCATCATGAATTAAAACTGTGGCTCTCAAGTGGCTACTGGAAAATGTACACATGTTTAAATATGTATATTGTTTATTGTGTTCCCCTGGACTTACATGTAGGCTACAGTCTTCAATATGTCACTTTTTTCCCCCTTCTGCATGTATAGATCCTTACATACACTTTTCTTGGTGATTCTCAGCTCCAACTAAACTCAAGAAGCCACAGGCAGTCTTGGATGACACCCCAGGATTGCTGGCAGGGAATGAGACAACCCTACAACTCTCTGTTCAGCCTTGAGGTTACTTGGGACCTTCTGCAAAACATGTTTTTTGCCATCAACACCTGTTTGTTGTATATAGGGGTTAGCAAACACTTTTTTTTTTTTTGCTGCTGTGCCAGTGAAAGTCCTAGTTTATGAATCAAAATATGCTGTTGAAAGAGGCTGTGTCTCACCCTGCACAATTTAACTGAAAAAGGTAGAGGCAGGAGCTGTATTTTAGCACGTCAAAGTACATTTTTACGTGCAGAAAGGATGCAGTGGCCTGCAGATTACCAGTGAGGAAATGATGTGCATTCATGGTTTACCCTCCAAGCAATGGGAGGGGAGGCAGTGTGCTGACACAGCCTTACCTGAGCCAGACTGAAGGTCAGCTGAGCTGTCATTGCTCCCTCACACAAAGATTTCACAGCCCAGAACTTGCTCTGGACATTCAGCCAAAGCTCTGCTCCTCATCTTCCAGACATGGAGATAATGGGATGCTACCACACAGAACCCCTGTCCCCACACAAATGTATTCTAGTCCTTCATCATGGAAAATCCCTTTGGTCCTTTGTATGTTATTTCGGCTGTATAAAACTTCATCCTAACAAACAGCTCTGCAGCAAAACTGCTGTACTAGAGACTAGTTTATAGCGGTAATTAGCAACATTTACTGTACCATATACTTTCTCTTTGAGATTTTTCTGCAAGTTCTGGTTTTCTCAGAGACTTCTGGTCTGGGATAAACTGGAATTATCCAAATACTTCAGCTATGGGATTCAAGGTTAAAGGGATAACTACCTGTGAAACTGCATTATCTGGGTAGGCAATCCTTGTTGCAGTGCAAATTCACTCATTTTCTTTGAAGAGTTAGGATCTTACCCATAGAAAAGAAGGCTTCTGGTTTCCTGTCCCTCCCTTTGTCTGCAAATCCATGCAGATCCCAGTGACCAATGATGATGTCTGAGGGCAACTGCCACGAGGAAACCTTGGTGAGGCCTATGGGCTCTTTTGATGAAATATTGATAACACAGACATCTACTATGGAATAGTCTCTTTTTCACCAATGTATAGTGTATTCAGGGCGTGAGTCATTTACTCCCAAATTACACACCTGAAGCGTCAGATGAGCCATGCCCTCAATGGTATCTGCATCCCTCTGCTTGTCATGAGGAAAGCCTGGAGTGGGTGGATCAGACACAAACATTGCTCCAGACATATCTAAAAGCAGGCAAGATGTTTGATTCCTCCTGTGCATTTCCCAGGCCATGAGATCTGGGTCACCCTGAGTCACACCCTCTAACCTTGCTCAGAGGGCTCTTCCTTTGCAACAGACTGGGGCTCCTCGAGAGCTTTTGGCTGCTGGACAGCCACTTGCTCTGTGCTTCAGGCTTCCTTCTCTGATGGAGACAACTCCAATGTAGGAAGCAGTAGCTGGGCTCTTTGAGGAATGCTTAATTTTATCTCCTTCCCCCTCCACCTCTGCTTCCCGTCATGGTAAGCTAAAATAATTAAACACTTGGGGTTTGTTTGCATGCATTGTTTATCCATCCTTGCTCTTGCTTCTATGTTTAACAGAGGAAATAACTCTCTATGATGATGTATGATAACTACATGCTGGTAACATCAGATAAGCTAAGCTGGACAAAAATGTTTTCCTTGGCAATTCTCCACTTTCTTCAATTTGACAAGAGAACCCACTTTACTTCTGGAATTGTGATGTTACACTTGACTGTAACACAAAGAGTTTCACGGTTTTTCTTGTTAAACTCCATGTAGGACTAGGAGAACAATCCTGCCATTCCTTTCCCTGCAGTATAATTGAGCTGATAAGCATCAAGCCACACACATCAAAACCCACAGTGAATGTCATTTGCATTAGTTTTCTGCCTTTACAGAAAAAAAAAGCATTCTACTTATCAGCCCCCATTGGAAGCTACACCATGCTATAGGGGTGCCCATCAAAAATGAACAGGGAGGGGAGAAGGCAGTGCACTTGTGCACTTGGAGGGAGCCCTGTTGGGGTGGAGGCAGCATTCCCAGGCACAGCAGGAGGAGCTGGGCGAGCGTCAGAGGAGCCCTGCCATTTACCCACAGGGAGTGGCATGGGCACACTGCAGGAAGAGAGGGGGAGACGAGATCAGGGTTCAGGGATGGTCACATAGGAACAGCTTGTGCTGCAGCTCCTCCGTGGCTCCCATCAGTGGGTTTCAAGCAAAGGGGTCAACCTGGAGATATCTGGTCACACAGAGAGAGAAGGACAGGGAGGGCTGTTGGAGGTTCTATGCCTCTGCCCTCCAGGTAAGTGTGTGCTGGTGCTTGGGGAGGCTCTGGGCTGAGATTTAATCACTCCTTGCATGGCACCCTGGATGCAGCCACAGCTTTGAGCTGAGACACCTGAAGCACTGCCGAGGGCAATCACCTTCAGTGTGGGGAGAGTCTATATAGCTGTGTAGGATGTATGCACGTGGGGCCACACAAGCTCCTGTGTTACGGGTTAACACGTGCAGGATTCACACCAGTGGCATTGTCACAGGGTTTTACCTTAAGTTTGGCACCCAACACAAAGTTTTGGCCTCATAGGCCCTTTTCTACCTGAAGGTTAGAGCGTGGCACTGCCCATGGGAGACACAGGACAGCAGCAGTGCAGCAGGTACAACATCCTTCCCCTTCATGTCCCACCGAGCACCTCAAAAAGCACTGTCTGGCCTTGATGCAAAGCCCACCACTGCACAGCAAGGGCAGCTCCTCTGCTCATGGTACATAACTCATTCAGCCCACAGGCAGCAAGTCTACTGCTTCAGGATACTGCATGTGAGATTTAGGGGCTTCACCCCCAAAATGTGCATTCCTGTGCATTTACTGCACTTGCCCCAAGAGCTGGTGTCTGTGCAAGCAATGAGCATATTGAAAATTTCTAGTTTCAACAGAGTGGCAAGTGCTATGGAAAGCTGAGCTTTGTTTCCAGGCAGCAAACACAACTGGCAAATAGTAAGCCACGCTGTTGGAATCTTCCTTGAAGCATATGTACAGACTGAAAGCCTTAAATACGCTGGATTATTTGTTGGGTTTTTTTCCCACCCTTTCCTCTCTCCCTTAAGCCAAACATTTATGCAATAAAATATTTCTAGAGCACAATATATAAACAATGCACGCAGTAAAAATAAGAACTGAAAAGGTCTAGTAAGAAAACAGCTGAACTTAATTTTATAGCCAGATAATAACTTAAGTTTCTGTCCATTTTATTTTGGGGTTTTTTTTTCAGATATTAAGGTGTTCTTCTTGCAATAGGTTTGACTCAGGAGTATTTTGCTTAACACCATTTTCTTAACAGAATACTTGAATTTTTTTCTTGGTTGTAACCAATATGTAATTTCTGGAACTTAGAATTTGGCCTTCTGGTCAAATAACTTAGAAGCAGACTCTAATTTTGTGCCTTTTCCTGGTGCAGCTGGTGCCAAACCATAGATGAAAGCAAAGTGATTGTAGACAAAGAGCAACCACTTGGTGACCGGGTTTCCTTTGAAGAGAGTCAATACAAGTAATCTCTGAGTAAATCTAGAGAAGAATCTTCAGCAGAGGCCAGTATCCAGTGTTAGGATGGGTCTGTATGCAATATAAAGTCACTCTATATTGAATATAATATAATGTATTAAAAAGTCATTAAAATTCCGAAGGAGGCTAATGTAGGAGACACCATATTCCCTCCTGAGTGTCCTCTCCATGCACCACAGTATGACAGGTCCTTCCATCATCTCCACTGCCTCACAGTCTATAAGAAGTGATGGTGCACTCCTCAGGGACAAGGAGTCAGCACCACAGGCTGAAGAAAGCCCCAGCCTGTGCCCTGCAGCGGGGGTGGATTTATTTGCCCCTTTTACCAGTCTGCAGAAGGGCCTGCTGCCCTTCCAGACCTGCTTTGCCCCATTTATTCCATTAAAAGCAAGGTGCCACTGAGTTTTTATTATGCACTGGACTGCCCGCACCAAAATGCAATGGTGCTGGACTGGGTGATTTGGACCATTGTTTTTCTGCTTCCAGCCCTTAAGATCCTAGAAGGGCTTTAATTATTGTGGTCTGAGTATAATTCATTCAAGTTTTCTCAACTGTTTATTCATCTCTTCCTGTGGCAGAGCTTGCAGACCCAGCTGGCATCAATGTTAACAAAAACAAATTTCTTTTTGAAGAATCAGCACTTCATTTTTAAATTATCACTCTGATACAAGCTAAGATGAAGGAAAGATTTTTCCCTTCTCAACTTAAAAGGAAACAGTAATTTTTTCCTTTTTTGAACACTGTTCTATTTCATGATTTTTCTCTCTTTGCCATAGAAAATTTGAAATCAAGTCAAACAACAAAAAGAAAAGATGATATTGTAAATCTTGGACATTACTCCCCTACCTTGGATTTTAAAAAATTAAGTCAATTCCAGCTCTTCCTGGGTTTTAACTTAGAACTTCCCTGAGACTTCTGCTTTCTAATCTGTAAACAGGAATAACACCTTCCTGTCTCAGAGGACTGTTGTAAGAATCTTAACTGATTCGTGTTTGTAGGATTTTGAGACATGGCAACACCTGCACGGATATGGAGGTACATATATGTGCATACTTGTATGCATCTATGGATGGGGATACAGTCTGGTGGGGTTTTTGTGTGCCTCCTGTCTTTCGTTTTCACAATATCACTATCTTCCTAAAGCACAAAGGATTTCTCGTAGAGAAGAGAATGTTGGTACGTTTACCTGAAGATCAGACTGTAAATGAATGGAACGTATTTTCTTGACATAATGTTAGAATGTTTTGGTATTTAAAAAAATCAGCACAACACAGGCTCAAAACGAGCTGTCACTAGCAATGTATTGTGACATTACCATATCTTTCAAAGCAATCTGTAATGGAAAAGGGAAGTCATACTTCACTTAGATATCCCTCTCTCTCCCTAATTTTCCTGGTTAAAATAACATGTTTCTGGATGTCATGGTTGACCAGCAGGAGTAGGGAGGTCATTCTTCCCCTGTACTCAGCACTGGTGAGACCACATCTTGAGTACTGTGTCCAGTTCTGGGCCCCTCAGTTTAGGAAGGACGTTGAGATGCTTCAGCGCATCCAGAGGAGGGCAACGAGGCTGGTGAGGGGCTTGGAACACAAGCCCTATGAGGAACGTTTGAAGGAGCTGGGGTTGTTTAGTCTGGAGAAGAGGAGGCTTAGAGGTGACCTTATTACTCTCTACAACTTCTTGAAGGGAGGTTGTAGACAGGTGGGGGTCGGTCTCTTCCATCGGGCAGCAACTGACAGAACAAGGGGACACAGTCTCAAGCTACGTCAGGGAAGGTACAGGTTAGATATTAGGAAAAAAATTTTCACTGAAAGAATAATAAAGCACTGGAATTGTCTTCCCAGGGAGGTGGTGGAGTCACCATCTCTGGATGTGTTTAAAAAAAGACTGGATATGGCACTTAGTGCTATAGTCTAGTTGAGGTGTTAAGGCATAGGTTGGACTTGATGATCTTAGAGGTCTCTTCCAACCTCATTATTCTGTGATTCTGTGTGATTCTGTGAACTCCGGCTCCACACAGCTGCTCACTCATTCTTCCCCAGTGAGATGGGGAAGAGAACCAGAAGGGTAAAAGTGAGAAACTTGTGGGTTGGGATAAAGACAGTTTAACAGGGAAAGCAAAAGCTACACATGCAAGCAAAGCAGAATGAGGAATTCATTCCCACTTCCCATCCACTTCATGCACTGGATACCATGGGCAGGCAGGTGACCAGTCACCCCAGGAAAGACAAGCAACATCATGTGTAATGGTGACTTGAGAAGATAACCACCATTAGCTGAAACATTCCACCCTTCCTTTTCCCTCCCCCAGCTTTATATGCTGGTCATGACACCGTATAGTGTGGGATATCCCTCTGCTCGCCTGGGGTCAGCTGTGTCCCCTCCCAACTCCTTGTGCACCCCCAGCCCCTCACTGATGGGGTGGGAGAGAGGCACAAAAGGCCTTGGTGCTGTGCAAGCCCTGCTCAGCAAGGGCTAAAACAGCCCGACTTATCAACGCTGCTTCAGCCATAGCCCCACACCGGCACCTGTAAAGACAACTAACTCTACCCCATCCAAAACAGCGCACTGAACTATGATTTTCTGAATTTAAACCAAAGCTGATGTTTTCTCTCTGTTCTTTACAACCCTTTTAAAGAATATAAGCAGGCCCCATGACTGCCTTCCCTGCCAAAGCCCATATCAATGCCACCTTTTGTTCCTAGGACTTCAGAGGATGGCTCACCCCTCCTTTTCATTTGCTGCTTTGGGTTTTGTAAGCATTCTCCTTTCCTCCAGCTTTTGAAGATGGAAATTTCACGGCAGTCAACACTGGTTGCCCAACAACATATCTGGAAACTCCTTCCCTCAATGATGACAGTCTTACAGTGGGATAACCCTCTGCCCTGGCCTGGCCTGCCCTTCCATTTTTCTTTGTCTCCCACAGGGATGTTAACGGGCCTCATTCACATCTCATTCCCTCTCAAGCTGGATAGCTAGGATTTCCCTTAAAGAAGAGAAAGCAGAACAACTGTTTTAGAATTAAACTCAGACCTTTGGAATGATGATGATGATTAACAACAATAGGCAAATATACACATTTCCATTTGGTTGGAGAAATCAGCACATCAGATATTGTATTTTCCATTCAAAACTTAAATATAAATGTTGATATTTTTATACATATATTTGCATACATTTTCAAAAAAATTACTTTTTGTTTTCTTGGTTATTTCTGTTTCTTGTCTGCTCTGTTAAAATCCTGTCCGCTATTACCTTTACCCCAGCCTTTACACATGCCACTAACAATTCTTATTGGAACAAGAAGCTGATCAATAAATAATTACAGAAAGTCCTTTTCCTGTTTTGCAATATGGACCTACTAGAACTCTGCCACAAAGACTTGTGTCCTAAACCATTTAGAGATGCCATAAAATGACTCCTATTTCGTTGCATTAAACCACAAATTACAAGCTAAGTTTCTATTCTGGTATTATTCAGTTCCTTCCAATGCAGTTTAACAGCTGGAAATGAGAAGGCAGCAGCTCCTTGTTACCAGGCAACTCTTCCCAACTACCAGCATCTTGCCCCAGGGATCAGGGTTTGAGAGCTGCTCTGCACTGACAGCTCTTCTGCCTTCTTCCAAGCCCAGACTGATGCATGGAGGCTGCTTAAGAGCAGCATTCCCTTCAAAGCATTGGCAAGAACTACATCTCATTAAAACTCTGTTTTTGTCTCCCACTGTCACATTATACTGTGTTACACGGCTGGGAGTTTAGCCACTGTCTTCCAATAAGCCAATTGTTTTTTCAATGCACAAGTAATTTTTTCAGTTGTGGAGGTTATTTCTTTGAGTTAATGAGGATGATAAAGAATGCATCATGCCCTTCTGCTAAGAAGCCCTTTTCAAAGGCAGCAGTGGGTATCAGTACTCTCCCTCCTGCCTTGGAGAGACAGCTCCAACTCAAGTAATGCCTCAGCAATTCCACTTGCCATCTTGGTGTTTATAGCGTGCCTGGTGAGGTTTTCTAGGGTAGAATGCATTGTATGGGCTTATATTTGTTCTTACTGTTTTGCTGCAATATTCTTCTCCTCCTCCTGTCACCCTTGAATATATTTATCCTTATTTTAGGCTTTATTCAAGCAACTAAAAATCCCCTAGGACACAAGCACATGTGGAACACATAGGAGTAGAAGCCATGATGACCTCATAGTACACTGATACACCAATGTCCTAATAAAACACAAATCCCATCCACCAGCAATGCTTATGAAACACCTTACATCACTCATAAGTTCATTCCTACTCAGAGTCTGGTTTAGGATTCAGGCTTGTTGAACTCTTGTCTTCAGTATAAGTCAGAACTGGGCTCCATCTGCTGACTGTTGTGTCTTCTATCAACTCTTTTCCAACAATCACGCAGGTCACAATCATTTCTTCATCGTCAGGGTGCCCCTTGTTTTAACTCAGCACACTCCCACTGGGTCGAGGATGTCAGAGAAAACAGAAGAAGAAACGTAAGTGTCCATGTTGGTGCAATGCTTGAAGGCAAGGCTCAGTTGTCTCAGCTGCAGAGCATCCAGCAGGAAAGCTGATGGCCCTGAGGAGAGATTGGTCCTTTGCAAGGTATTTCTCTGGTCATTCAGTTCAGCATATGGACATGATCATGACCAGCACCTGTAGGAAAAGAAGCTTCTCTCCTTCTCCCTCCAGCATAACGCATCACTGTCAGAAAATAGGGTTTGGATCTCTTATTGAAGAGAGACATTAATTAGAGAGTCTTTTATGAAATTTCTTATTGAGTAAATGACATGTGTGAAAGACGAACAATGTTTCTTCTACATTTCTCTCCATGCATTCGGCCCCGCTTTTTACCCAAGTCTTTGTTTCTCTCTCTAATCTACATTTACTTATTGTTCTCATCCATTTCATCACCACTGGAATTAAGCGTATTTTGAAAGTTAACTCTTTTCTTCTTGAGTTAATATATGCTAATCACTTGAAAGAATTGTGCAGTATAAGGGCACCTTTTCTGTGATTGTTTTTATTAAAAAATGTTTAATTTGAACACACCAGAGAAGAGGAATTTTATGCCATTGACATTATTAAGTACCTCTGGATGAAATTTCACATTCTCACACAGAAATATTGGCTTGATCTAAACAAAGGCGCATGTTTGTGTAGCTCCATGAAGGACGTATATTTGAAAGAGGAAAACGTAGTTTCTCATATTTATCCCTGAATCTGAAAATAGCCTGGATCTAAGCATGGCTTCTAATTGCTTTTAGTTGCAATTTCTCATCCTTCTGACGTTCTTTTTCATCACCACTTTCATTCTACATCAATGTGTGTCTTTGTATAAGGTTTCACGTATGCATTGGTAATGTCTTTCAGTGGAGCTGCATGACTATCCAGCATCATGCTGAGTGCCTGGAAATGTTCTTAGAAGGCTTGCATCCCATTTTTGTTACTTTACAACTTTCACATCTCATCATCACAAATACTTTACAATTTTAATTTTTTTTTTTTTTTTGATTCACTTTACAGCCAGGCATTAAATGAAGCTGACATGTTCAAAACTCTGTAGTTTTTAAAAAGGAAAGTGCAGGCTGTGCAAAAAGCTCCAGCTCATCTGCGGCAGTGGAACATTAGGAGGAGGTCCAGGTGGACGTACCAAACAGGTTTCCCAAGCAGCAGGGATTGCATTGGTACCATGAAAGGTTCCTGTCTTGCAGTCTGGGTTCAGTTCCTGCTGACAACAAAAAGAAATCTTAAATTTTTAGTGTGAGAACCAATACTTTGTCTAATTAACCACCTGGGCAAGCTACACATGCTGTTACAGGAGCTTTTTCATCTTTGGGTGAAACAAAATTACAAATCCTCAGGTCTTCAAAATGACACTGCTTCAGTAAGAAATTTTTGTGTGATTTTTCCATACAATCAAGATTTGTGTGTGTGTGTGAAGACAGTAGGATATTTGGGGCTCTACTTCTTTTGATGTAAATTACCTGTCAGGGGCATCCTAGAGTGATTTTTGGTCTGTCTGCCCACAGTAGTTCCAGTTTGTGAGCTTCCTTCATCTTGTCACATGTGAGTGAAAATCAAGATACCTTTCTACCTGTACAAAATTCTATTGCAAAATGGCAACATAAGGAGACACTAGAGGAACATTTAGTCATGATACAACAAGCACTTAATCATCAAGCAAGAAACCCATTACAACTGAATTTAACATCCTCAGCTGGATAACAGACACACAAAGGCAGGAGTGAGATAAAAGGAACTGGGCTTCCTTCACATGCAATTAACTTCACAATCTATTGCTTGGATCCCAGAGGTGCAGAGGCTGTTTTAAAAACGGAGAAAAGCAAAGCTATTATTTTCAAAGGGAGTAAGAAGTAAAAAGCAGAGTCAGTTATGGAAGATTCTCTTCTAGTTTCTCCTTCTCCTCAACACCTTGTCATGATGAATACAACAGCCCCCCTGGGCTCCCCACCTCCAGGTGCTTAGTGATGGCCCAGACTGCACAGAAAACAGTCCCTCTGGTCCTGCATCCCCACCTCAACCCTTCGATGTCCTGCAGACATACATAATAAACCAGGAGCTGTGATGTCCTGCAGGCTGTGGCCGGAGGTCTGGTGTCCAGTGCCATTTAGTCTGAGAGATCAGCCATGGATTTGCTCGTTGTCTTGCTTGCTGAGGGAGCACCACTCTCCAGATAAGCAATTTGGTTTTGCTGGTGCCTAAAAAGCCATTGTCAGCCACCATTTTAGCCTCTAATGAAAGGAAACCTCATTCACCTGGAAGAAGTCAGGCACAGAGAGAACAAGATGGCAGTTCTAAACTTCCTTGTCCTTGAAACTTCCAGTTTATTTCCTGGCATCAGCATGTGAATTATAGTTGACAGCTAAGCAGCAAATTCCAGATCTTAATGTGCTGAGTATATCTGGCATATGGCCAGCTTGTACTGCATTCAGATCAAGGATCATGGAATAGACTCTCTTATTCTCAGAGGCATTTTCTTCTGGTTAAGCATGCTGCCTTCCACAATCATTTAATTTCTTAAATATTCTGATGTGATCTCGTATCCTTCCACTTCTCCCTACTCATAGAATAAAAAAAAAAGAAAAAAAAAATTATATATATATATAAAAATTACACCTTAGGAACACTTACACTTTCAAAGGAAAAATAACAAGAAGCGAAAGTGGAATGAGCATATGTATCAGTCGTTTGCTCTAAAATCTGAGATACTTTGGCAATGTGGGACAACTCATAGGATATGCCTAACCAATTTTTCCTTGAGATCAAAAAAGTACTTTACACAGAAGAGAGGGTCCCTCAGGAGTCAAGAACTGTGCACCTAATATTGTCCCTGGCTAGAGAACTGATAAAAGGAAGGGCAGGCTCAGGAATTCCGTCCCCTTATCCACAATGAATATACAGAATTATAGAATTGTTTAGGTTGGGAAAAAACTCTAAGATCATCCAATCCAACTGCTAACCCAGCACTTCCAGGTCCACCACTGAACCATGTCCCCAGCTGCCAAACTGTCACATTTTTTGAACACTTCAGGGCTAGTGATTCTGCTATTTCCCTGGGCAGCCTGTGCCAATGCCTGACTGTTCTTACAGTGAAGAAATTTTTCTCAATATCCAATCTCAGCATCCCCTGGCACAACTTGAGGCCATTTCTTCTTGTCCTCTGTCTTGTTGGCTGGGAGAAGAGACTGACCCACACCTCACTACAACCTATTTTGAGGTGGTTGTAGGTGCCCCCTGAGCCTCCTTTACTCCAGGTTAAACAACCCCAGCCCTCTCAGCTGCTCCTCATAAGACTTGTGCTCCTGACCCTCCACCAGCTTCATTGCCCTGCTTCTTCAGCTCTAAAGTTGTGAAGCCTATATACTCCTCTCAGGTCATCTTAGTTTCATTCTGCAGTTTGGTGACTACAAATGTAATTAGCTGCAGGAACCTAAAGGAACTTTGCTCAGTTAAACCTTCTTCTGCTACACCTCTGCAGCTTGGCTACACGCTTTGCTCTGGTTTCTCTTGGGAATAATTACGGAAGAGAAGCCAAAGGACATTCATTGGAATTTGGAGTAAGTGTCTCATGGTCTGTTAACCAATGAATCACTTTTAGATTTTTGATCCTTAACCAACACCTTCTAGTTGTATTTTTAGTTACTTCTCTCAGAACTTGTTAAATTTGGCACATATTTCTGGTTAGTGTCTGAAAACCAAAGGAAACTAATCCTACAGGTTCAGATTTATATTTGAAAATCTCTGTGTCTAGATTATTCTCAAATCAAAAGAGAGTCTAAAATGGGACATGCTGAGAGTACAAGCAGTTCATATAACACTGTTTTAATATTTTCAGCATTATTTTTGTATCCTGTTTTTCATGTTCCCTAAGACATGGGAGAGCTGAGACCAGATAACAACAACAACAACCAATCCACAAGTTCTGAAGAAAATTAAACTGTTGCTTTATTCAACTCATTGCTTAAATCTGCCTTAAATGCTAGCATGCCAGAAGAATGGAAGGTGGAAAATACAGCTATTGAAAAGACTTCTGAGCTCACCAAAATCAGTGTTTGATGTCTGTGCCAAGTAACTTACTGGAAAACATAATAAAGAATAGAACTGGTGAACTGAATGATATGTTGGAGAAGAATCAGCATTGCATACCAAGAAGGATATCTTGTTTTGCAAACCCATTTGAAATTCAAGGAGTGATATTTATTTAGATAAGGATGTTTCTGATAATATTAGATACTTGGATTTTAAAAAAAAACTTTTGAGCTGTTTTTTTACCATATACTTTCAAAGAGTGATCATATGGGATAAACAGAAAAGGATCAAAAAAATCTGAAAGAAAGAAAACTCATCATTAGATTACACAATATGATGCAGTTTCCAGAACCCACAAAAATCTCTGCTGTTCAACATCTTCAGAAATTTTATGGAGAAGCTTAAATGCCATGAGGTCAATTGGCTGATAATACAAAATTCATCTGAACAGACAAATGTTTAACTGGTAATCAAGAATATCAGACGACTTTTAGCAAAAAAACCCCAACTTTTATCTTGGCTTAGTGAGTTGAACTGCCTCACTGAGAGGTCACATCGGTGACAAAAGTGTACAAAGATTGTACATCCAAGGATAAGGTGGAAGCATAGAGGGAGGGCAGAGTGGGACAACCTGTTATGGTAGAAATAAGCTGTTCAGTCGGCTTGGCTGTATCACTTGATAACACTCTCAATGTGATAGGGTAATAAATTACAAGCAAAATTTTATAAACACAAAGTGACACACCCATGAAAGACAATCCTCACCTTCTGTATTCACTGGTAAATCAGCACTCAGGACAGTGTTTTCCACTCAGGAAAGAGGATCTCAGATCTCTTGTTCATGGCCCCGTGGAAAGAACAGAATTAACCCGTTCAATGTTTGAAAATAGTAAGAAAAAAGCAGAAGTAAAAAAGAAGCAGGACACTTGTTGCTATAAAATCACATCTTGAATATTGCATGTTGTTTTATCCACATTGTCTGAAAACAAGTATAAATAGAAAACATATAGGGAAGGATGAAAATATGGGGAATGGTTTGATTTGGAGGGGCTCAGGCTGCAATCCCACTTGACACTTCTTCATGCTGTCACTGAGCAGTTTCTGCACAGTAAACTGGTAGAAAACACACACACACACACAAAAAAAAATGGAATAGTTTCCTGCCAGGTGACTGAGCTGAAATGGCACAACCACATCTGTGGACGTGGGCAGGGGGACACACAACAGAGGGAGGAAAGTGGCAGCCAGCCCTAGGAAATCTCTGCCTTCAGCTGTAGCTTCAGAAACCATTTTGGCCAGCTTTGCTGATGAAATTAGGCCCAAGCTCCTTTGCCTGCAGCTACTCACTGTCACCCCTGAAAGCCTCTCCCTTTTGGTGTTTGTGCAGCTGTTCAGCAACTCAGTGGGGGAACTGATCTGAAACAAAATTAATCATTTTTGTTGGATTATTCTGATTGAGTTTGAGGCATGCTAGCACAAGAAACGAACGTGGAAAGGACAGGAAAAAAGCAACAGGGACTGGAAGGACTACTCCTTTGAGCAATGCCAGCGCAAAGGGGTTTGGAAACAAGTAAGAGACCAAAGTTCCACAGTTCAGGAAAAAAAGATGGTTCTGAAATCATGTGAGAGAGGTCTATAAACTTGTATGGTGAAAAAAAATAGGGCATGATCATTCACTATTTCTTAGATGACAAAAATTCAAGTACCCTGTAAAATTATTAAGCACTGGATTTAAAACTAGTGAGAAAAAGTTCCTGTCTAGCCTTTGTGCAAATCTGAGACCTTCCCACCACTCCTGGATGCCAGGTGTACCAACAGATCAAAAAACTATTTGACAAATTCATAGAGAAGTGGTACATTTGTGGCTGTTAGAGTTGCAGTGGAGACAGTTTTCACCTGAGAGCTTTTCCACTGCATTCCAGGAACTGAAAACAGAAAGAAAAGGCTACTCACTGGTGATTTATATGTTTTTATACTTCTTGTCTGTATCTCTACTATTGGATATTGTCAGACAGAAGATACCAGCCTAGGCACAGTTGCTTTGATTGAGGCTGGCTCTTCTGCTTTTACCTACTTTACGTCAACTATATGTGATATGAATACATTGTTTACATTTGTTATATTTGCAGTCATTATTGTGGAGACATACAGTCTGTATTAGATATACCTAAATAACAAAGTTAAACTAGACAAGTTCTTATTCTGAAACAAATTATGCCACTGAAGTTTTCTCGAAGAATGTATAGATGCGGTGCTACCGGAGCTATCTGTCACATAGACCCTTCAACAGAGCAGCACAGATTAAAGGGGTGGCTTTGAAGCAGTGGCAGTAGATAGCCTAAGTGCAGCTCTGAGCTCTGACCCTACAGCTCTAGGTTACAGCTAACAGGGCTTCCCACAGTGGATGTGTCCTGTGTAACTACGGATGGACAAGGGGGAGTAAAGCATGACTTGCAACATAGCGGTAATAAACGACATTCATCTTTTTTCTGGGGAGTTCATCCTCAAATACTGGAACAAACTGAAACCGCATTTTTGACGAAAACCTGCGTCGGTGTGTGGGGAGAACCCAGGGTTCTAATTTATGGCAGGACCGGATTGGGTTTGGCGCCAGCTTCCCTCTTCCTAGCGATGCGCCCCGGAGCTATTAAAGAGATGTGCCCGGAGGTGAGGGCGCAGTCTCCCCGCCCGCTCCCGCCGGCCGCCCATCGGCGCGACTCCCCGTGACCGCCCCCGCCGCTCGGCACGGCCGCTCCCGGGCGGCGGGGCAGGTACGCGGGGCCGGGCCGGGCCGGGCCGGGCCGGGGGGCCGCTCCGCCGCGAGGTGTGTCCCTGCTCGGCGGCTCGGCGGTGCCTCCCGAGGATTGGGCAGGGCGGGCGAGCGGCTCCGCGCTCCCCCGCCGGGCTCCGCCGCCCGCTCCCGCAGCAGCAGCGCGCTCGCCGCCCGCGCCGCTCCCTCTCCCGCTCCGCGCCGCTCCCGGCCCCGGCCGCCGCCGCATCGCCATGCCGCATCCCGCGGCGCCCCTCGGGGCCGCCCTGCTGCTCGTCCTGCTGGCGGCGGACTCCTCGCAGAGTGAGTACCGCGGCGGGGCTCGTCCCTGCCGCACACGCCGCCGAGCATCCCCCGGCTCCCCGCGCGTGTGCGAGCGCGGGCCGGGCGGCGGGCGGCGGGGGATGCGCGGCGGAGCGGCCGCGGGGTCAGCGGGATGCGGGCGAGGGGCCGCGCCGACCCGCGGGCGGCGCCCCGAGCCGGGAGAGCGCTCGGTGACCCCCGGAGCGGCTGACTGGGGTGCGGGGTGGGGGTCGGGGGAGCCGCGGCGGGCGAGCGGGCTCAGCTGTTGACGGCTGCCTGTCCTTCCCCCTGCTCCTCGCCTCTCCTCTCGCTCGCCCTGCTCCTCGCCTCCCCCGCGCCGTCCCGGCTGCCCAGCCGTGCTGCTGCGCGCCCCGGAAGCTGCCCAATTCCTGCGGCAGAGGCAGCGGCGAGCGTACCAGATCTTCGAGGAGACCAAGCAAGGGCACCTGGAGAGGGAGTGCGTGGAGGAGCACTGCAGCAAGGAGGAGGCCCGGGAGGTGTTTGAGAATGACCCAGAGACGGTAAGGACGCGGAGGTTTGGGGGTTTGTCCGGCTCTGCGCTCACGCCCACCCTCTGTCCGCGGCTGGATGCCAGCTACCGGCACAGCTGGGAAAGGCGTCGGGAGGAGGAGGAGGACCCAGGGCCATTCGGTGAATGGCTGGAGGACACACTAGTGCTCAGCCTGCGCAAGGGCAGTGTCGGGGCTGTCCGGTCAGGAGCACGGTGAGCGCGGTCTGGAGGAGCAGCCCAGCCTGGCACCTGCTGGCAGGACTGTCGCTGGAGGGTAGAAAGGTCCTGTTCAGCCATGGTCTGAATCCAAGAAGCAAGACCAGTGCAGCATAATGGTACAGCTTCTCTGTCTGGGTACCTTGCCATCCCTGCTCAGTCCTCCAGCTTCCCACCCCAGCTGTATTTAAAATCCCTTAGTGTTGCAGCACATGTCACAATTGGGGCTTCTCAGAAGAGTGTCCTAACAGTGTCTTAAATCCATGGGGGCCGATTCAGCTTGATCAGCATCTTAGAATCAGTAGGTTTGGGACCTGTCACTACAGCAGCAGGAGAGCACATGTATGGGAATGTGGTACTGCTGCACTTCTAACACTGTGGATTCACACACTTACAGACTGCACACCACACATGGAGCTGTCTTTTCCAGTCTTACCAAGGTTGACGTTCACTTCAGTCTTCTCACTTCGAGCAGTATGCGGATGCTTTACTAAGCTTGGCTTACTCCTCCAGTCACTTTGCACCTCCTCTCAACACTGTTTTGGATAGGCTGTTCTCATTGCAAAGGCTAGCTGGCATTGATTTAGCAGTGGGAAGTGGATTTTCTTGGTGCTCAAACTGAAGCTCAGTTCTGCACAGCGTGTTCCTGTTAATGGTATGATGCTCCAGGGAGAAGATAGGACAGAGAGGGAGAGAGAGAGAGCAAGCGAGCACGTGTGTGTACGCAGAGGCACAAACCACAGGCAAGGGAGGGACTCAGCAGAGATGTTTTATGCTTCAGTAAGGCAAGTCTTGACATGTGTGCTTCATTAGCAGCCTCAGCACTGGATAGGCAGTGCAGTAGCTTGCTGTCACACAGCAGTAGTAAGTACAGCGAAAGCAAAGTGATAGATTTTTGACAGTCTTTATTTTAGAGATTAATATGGAACACTTGCCCAGGCAGTGTTTAATGCTGCACCTTTTATGTGTATGTGTAGTCGCATCTGCATGTAGCAGTGTTTGCTTCTGTTCTGCAAAAACTGAGCTACTTCAGAATGTGGGTAATTGTAATGGGGTGAGAGTGGTTGGCACAACTACTTCCATATTCGTGTTGAGTAATATAATTTTAAACTCAATATAAATATTCACGTAGCAGTGAGTACAGGGTGATGAGTGTGATTTTGCAGCTTTCTGGAACAAAGGTGATCTAAGGTCACTCCTTTTATTAACTGGCTGCTGGCCAAGAAAGTAGCCAAAGGCAATGCATTGATAGATCAGTTTAAGGGTAGGATAGTGTACAAATACGTCAGAAATACTTTTAACAATATTTTTACTGATTTTGTAAATGGTAAAGAATATACAGTTCTCCTACTGAAATGACAATAGTGAAATAATTTTGGTTTAAAATCTTTCTATGTATAAATTCTTTAAGATACCATCATAATTTCAGTGTGTTTTGTAGGACAATGCCGGCTTTCTGTCATTGCAAGTGATTTTGATCTTTTGCTGCATTTCCTTTGCTATTGCTGCTAGGTTTCACTCCATTCTGAAAACCTGAAGAAAAGTTAGATGGGCTTCTAGTGTCTGTGCCCCCTAACATGTCCTTCTACACCAGGACACTTAGATCTGCAGTGACATAAGATCCTACCTTTTCTGAGACACAAACCTCCCGAGATCTTTGAAGCTGCTCGTTAAATGCAGTATGTCCTACTCCTTGCATTACTTTGCTTCAGTTGATTGAGAAGCAAGTGTTCCCTAATATATCAGGGGGATTTATGGCGCTTCCTGTCCCTTTTGCAGTCAGTATGTGACGTGAAAGCAGCAGCTGCTGCTCAGTAGCAGCTTTCTAATGCGTGGTGGCAGAGGTTATGAATGTGGGCTGTTGCTACTCTGCACTGGGAGACTTTGCTGTTTTGTAATGCATAGGAGACTACTCCTCCAACAGTACCTGTGGATTTCATGGACAGAGTATTAATTCACCATGGAGGTGTATTTTAAACAGTAGGGAGTTGTGCTGTCATTTCACTGATGCTGTGTTGTACATCCAGTCCTCGTGGCTGACGGAAGAAGCAAACTGGTTGAGACAGACCTGACTTCAGAAAGCCCAAAACTGTTGTAAACAACACCAAGCTTTTTGAAGAATTACAGTAACTGCGGTCATACTTCAGCGTATTGCCAGGCTGCGGCTGACCCGTGCTGGTAAAGTGAGTTTTTATTGACCAGGGAAATGCATAGATTGCTGTTAACAGAAGATGATTCCTTGCAGTTTAGGAAGGCTGGAATTTCTACGTGTACCTGCCGAACCTGGTCACAGGGATTAATTACTTAGGTTGTAGCAGAAGGAAACAGCTACAGCACTTTTTGCCCCGTGCTGAGCTCTGTGAGGCTGTGCAGGCAAGCACACAGCAGTGCAATCTGTCCCGTTGCATCTCCCAGGTTTTATGTTTTAAAGCACCAGATGAGCATCTGTGTAGGCATTTGGTTGTTTACTCTCCCACAGGGGCAATGGTCTTGCAGTCTGAAAGTTAGTTTCAGATTAATTGATCAGTCTTGATGCTTCTTGGTTCAGCCTCAAGAAAGGCTTGTGATGTCAGACTAAAAGTGTTGTCCCTCTTCCCTTTTCCTCTCCATTATGTGCTAATGAAATGTATGAGTCTTCCTTACCAACCTTGCCATTCTTGACTATTCTGTGGTGTGTGAGGAGAATTTCAAGGCCTAATTTCAAGACCTGTGACCTAAAGATGTGATAGGAAATTGCATTAACTGATTCAATAAAACAGTTCCAGAAGCTGAGGTAAGATGAAGCAGGGCTGTAACATAGCTCACACGATGCTTCCCAGGTAAAACCATATCTTTAAGCAGCCAATTGTAACATCTAGCCAAGAATTTTACGGAAAGATACCTGTTCCCAGGACAGACCAGTACATGAAATGAAGTGTCACATACCTAGACCATAGCACCATTTCTGTGCCTTCCATTGTGTCAGTGGTCAGATTTCCAGAGCAACATCTGCAGGCGGTCCGCGGGAGACGCACATTCTCTGAAACCTGAGTGTGGATCTTACCACATGTGCCATTACTTGCATCAGCTGCTAAGAATAGCGTATCAGGCGGGGCCCAAGGGCCATTCATCTGCAGGGCAGTGCAGCTTTTGTCTTTCATGTTACGGAAAATATAAATATCGGTTCGCTCAGACTAGAGGAAGGAAGATCAATTGAAACATTTTTAGATTGTTGGGTTTGTTTTTTTTTAAGAGGCAGAACAAAACTCAGTCTGTGCCGCTTGTATGACTATACATGGTAAAAGCAAGTAGCCTGGATTAATGAGTCTTGCAGCCTACCTTTTTCATGAAGCTGATTATAACATCCTTAAACATTCCTGCAGAATTCTGGGATGGTTCCTGTTTTGTAATTTCATTTATGCTAGAGGTGCCAAACAGAAAAATTAAAAGATAATATGGTGGTAAAAAGAAGAAGGATGGAAAGCGTCTCGATGGGAGGTATGCAGACTGTTTCTAAATGTGATCTATTCAAAATATATGCTAGATGTGATAGATGGGATGAAGTTGCAAAATATCTTGGATACAGAGATAAGAATGTTATCTTATTTAAGATGTTGACAAGGCCTTATAAAAGCAGCCCTGCAGAAATATTTGACCTTGGTATGCAGTCAAGGTATTACAGCTTGTTAAGTGACTGATAAACTACTCTGGAATTTGGTTGACTTGTTCTAAAAATCTGGTCATCCAAGCGTATAAAACAAAGGGCAGAAGGGAGTGCAGATCCTGATTTTCTCAGAAACATTGTATTTCCCTGAAGAAAAAAGTGTCCTCGTGCAAGGAGTTTCTCTGTTTTGAAAAGCTCAGCATAGGGAAGGCATTTGAATGCAGCCTCTTACCCTTTGGTACTATAGTATAGCATCTGTCCCTGCACATCCTGCTTGCTGCTCTTTCTGCTGAAGAATTACTGCTCTTCCTGCAGCTCGCCATTGAAGTTACCCTGCCGAATGCATTGAGGACTGTTAGGCACCCCAGAAACGCTGATGTAGGTCAGCCTGGCCACCTGTGTTTATTGTTTATGGGTTTGGCCCTCAGTAGAGCACTGTGGAAAGCCAGCTGGTTTCCATGTGCGTGCAGAATGGACATCTGATTCAAAGGCAGATACGTGAAAGTTCTGGTTTTTGAGGGACTCGCATCCAAAATGTTATTAAAATCTACAGCTTGTCAGATACACAGAACACTGGCAGAGGATCCCAGCGTAACTTGGGACTGAAGAGGAATCTACTCCACTCTGCCACTCATGGCAAGGGCAGCAGTGACACCAGATCAAGTTTTTGGGGGCTTTTAGCAATCTTGTCTTGAAAATTACTGATTCTAACAAAACATGCACCAATGTCAGCATTCTTTCTGCTAGGCTGGGTTTATTGAGAAGCTGAAATGCAGATAAAGCAAGGTAGAGGTGTGATAAGGGTCAGTTTGGCTGGTTTGCAGTGTGCCAATGGCTCACGTGGTTTTATTTTTTTATGTGTTCCATAATGTGACATGGTCTTGATAAGACAGATGAGCTTCATCCATGGACTAGGGTCATCCAAACTTCATTCTGAAATTTAGGAGGCGTGCTTGTCAGGCAGTGTTTCGATGTTATTTCTAAGAATAACAAGGTAGATACACACTTGTTAGTATTAATCAGGAAAGTATGAAGGCATGTAAAGGGAGGAGATGAGTTACTGGGAGAGTAAAGCAGTGTAAAATTTCTTTAAGTAATTTAGTGAATGTTGTGTAGTCTAGACATGAAAAATACTGATATCATCTTTAGATACAGATGTCATCATCCCTGTATAGAATATTCCTTTCTAGATCCAGGCAAGAATCTGGTTTTATTTGCTGTGACAGTTCTTCTCAATATACTGATTTGTTCTGACATTTCAGCAGAGCATGGAGAAAGGGCTATATCTATAGCTGGTGTAAATTTCTTTATCTCTTCTTGTTGGTGCAGAGAGAGAGAAAGTGTTATTGGAAAACTTTGCTGATGTTTAACCTGCTTGGACTCAATATATGGAAGAATGGATTCCCAGGCACAGTGGTACCTGCTTAATAGTTTTGAGAAAGAAAATATAGGGATATTTAGAGTTTTGTCCAGGAATGGGTTGAAGGAGAGAAAAAGGAAATAAAAATCTGAGTGCCCAGGTACATGCCACAGTGGCATCCCAGCCTGCTGGGATGAGACCTGGGTGTCCACCAGGTGTTCTCCCTTCCCTTTTCTTCCTTTTCCCTGTTTGGTATGAAAGACAAGGGAGCTTTGTACCAAAATCCAGGGGGTCTAACTGATCTGCAAGGCAAAATGATTTGGCCTGTTAACCAGGATGTACCCATCTACTTTGCAGTGCAGACACTCATTTGTTGGCAGTGGTGGTGTTCAGTAGCAGGAGGGTGACAAAAATACTCCTGCCTGCCTTAGGAGGCAGGCTGTGCATTTATTGGCTAAATGCTGCTTTATCAAAAGTCACTGAGAAGGGTGAGCAAAGTTTGCTGTTGGTGGAGGTAGGCGCAACTCCATCAGCTCTGCTGGGCTCATACCTACCTGACCTGTATCAGTTTCCACTCATGGGAGAGCAGCCCAGAAATTCAGAACAGACCTGGAAATACTGACACACCACATCCCAGAAGCAGTATATGCTAAATGTCCTGTGCAGCAGGAGGGAAGAGCAAGAGAGGACAAAAGGGACTAATACTATGCTGAGGGGCTGTTTGCAGATATGGTAGAAAAAGGTTCTAAGAATGACAAACTGAGTGGGGGGTTTATACTGGTTTCGAGATGGATGATAATGTAAAGAGTAGATGAAGTTAGGGTAAGTCAGTTTTCCAGAGCAGTACAATAAGTTTTAATAAATACGTGAGAGAAGGAAAAAGGCAATTAAAAATTTAGGCAACAGTTTTGTGTCCATGAGCTCATTTCATTTTCTTTTTCATATTAAAAAAAAAAAAAAAAAAAAAAAAAAGAGCAGCTTTCTGGGAATTAATACAAATTTTTAATGCAGCTGCTTAAGAATCAGGTAAGAGAAACATCGAATGTGTATAAATTAGCAGCTGGGATTCATGTGTGTTCCATACTCTGAGTGAGCTTAATGAATTAGAAGTAGTCACTTTCCACTAAACATGAAGAACAAGGAAGGAAGCACAACCACAGATTTAGGAGAAACTGAGAAGGAGCATAGCAACAAGGTTTATTTGTCCCCTCACATTACTTCTCAAGCCTTGGTTTCACACTGGGGATTCAGCTGACCTAGTAGAAATAAGCAGCTCCTTTGCCTGTTCTTTTCACCCTTCTTGCACAGCAATTTGGGTGCCTGCATGGTCCAGCTGAAGTAACCTAAAGAGAAGTAGTCTGCAGAGGAAAATGGTGATTTTGCAGCTGGATTGGTTTCCCAGTCCAGGGAGGTCTGCCACAGTGAAAAGGACAGCCTGAGGTTAGGGTGGGAAGGACAGGTGCTGGGAGGGAGACAGAAATGGCTGTCACAGCTCAGCCTGTCAAAGCAATGAACAACCAAGCCTTGGAGAATCTGACTGAAGTTTTTCAGCAGGTCTCCCTTCTGTATCTTTGCTTTCATCACAGTTTTGTTATGGCTGCTGATCTATAGGCTCCCCACGCGTGGACATCTGTGGGGAAATCCCCTTATTGATGCGTTTGTGTTTTCTCCCTGTTCCTTTGAGCATCAGCAGTGGCAAGTAGAAGAAGAGCAAAGCTGGGAAGTAAGGAGGATACCCAGGGAGGAGAACAAGTGTTGGTGTTGTCTTCACTCTGCACACCTGCCGGGACAGAAGGGTACATAAATGAAGAGGTGGAAGGAGAAAGGGTCATGCTTGCACTGCACAGTCATATGTACCTGGAAAGCTACCATATTTGGCTGATTCCTGGAACAGGGAGT
This sequence comes from Hirundo rustica, assembly GCF_015227805.2. Lineage (NCBI taxonomy): Eukaryota > Metazoa > Chordata > Aves > Passeriformes > Hirundinidae > Hirundo > Hirundo rustica. The sequence continues at coordinate 92,325,709 of NC_053451.1, forward strand.
TCTAGTTCAATTCCAGAAAATACTTAGTACATTAACAGAAAAGCAAAATTACTTAATTATTAAAATAATTAACAGGGAAGTGTGAGATCAGATTCTGTCACAAGGGCCTGGTGTCATCTAAGATGTCACTTCCCTATTCCTTACTTTCCTGTGCCCTCTGAGTCCAAATCCTTAAATGCCTTAATTGATTGAGTGCTGTTAGTATGAATTGTAACCTCTGCAGATAAGCAAGATCCAAAGAAACAGTGTGTTTACATTACAAGGAGGGGAAAAACTTCAGCGGATAAAATGTCACAGAGCCCATGAGAGATTATTGATATTTAAATCGTGTTTGATGGGATATATGACTGTTTTAAATATAGCTAAAATAATTACAGAGTAAATATAGATGGTGTTGGAGAGACAGCCTTTGACTTATTTATTGGCCAAATGCTGCTATATCAAAAGTCATTGAGAAGGGTGAGCTCACCATCAGAACGATATTTTATCAGATACCGTTTTCCTTAATTTGACTAAACTATCTGAGTGAGTTTTAGTTTACCCACATACAAATACTGTAACTCTTGCAACAAGTGAGGATTCAAACAAGCAACATTGAGTGAGTATTTGTCATCAGATTGAGATCTTGCACATTATTGAAGCTGGAGGGAAAGTAGCCTTTCAGTTCTGAAGCAGTGGAGGAAACCTCAAGGCATTTGTGATCAGATTTCTGTTAGAATAATTTGAAAGCACAGCCAACCAATTGGAATCACACTACAAATTATTTTTGTAAGTTTTTTGGCAGTATTTTTTGAAGCATTTGGTACCAGTTATATCCATTTTACACTGTTTACTGTCTAATCAAACCCTGCCTCAGGCCACCTGTAGAAATCATGTCTCTGTGCCTCCTGCATCTTGACAAAATGTAAAGTATCTGTGACATATGTGAACTTTTTTCCCCCTGTCTTTCCTTTCTGTAGTTTTTTTTCTCCCCTTTAATTATGCATTCCAGTCATTGGTGGGTTTTTCCTCATTGCAGAGAAACAGTTTTTGCTGAAGTGGCACCTCAGTAAGCTATTGGGAAACAGTCTTGCTGTCCAGAACAGAGCAAAGGAAGTTGTGACAATAGATGGGTTTTATTTCAGACTTGAGGATTCTGCAGAGGTACCTAATCTCTATGGAAGACTTCACGCTGGAGAGTATGGTCTTGAATGCTTTTGCTTTTGAAAATTCAGCAGCTTGGTAGAAGGGGCAGACCCAGTCATTGTGCACCTGAATTGCTGGATAGTGTGAAGTGGATACTTGACAAATGGACAAAAAATCTAAAGGCTACCCTAAGCAGCTGTAACTTGGGTGGTAGGAGATGAGTCTCGGAGGCTGCTTTTGGATTGTAACGTGACCTACTTGCTTCTCTAATGCCTCACTTGCCAAACTGTGGAGAGAAGTTCTCTTTGCTCTTTGTATAGAGACCACAGATTGCCACAAAGCAAAATAGGAAGCAAATTCACCTGGCTGAGTGATGGGTCCCTCATGATGAGAAGGAAGGTTTGTGCAGGCAATACGGGATTCTTTTGAGCATGAATTCTGTAACCACTGGTTCTATATACTTAAAATTCTGAATTGCACAACTGCTTAGTGCTCTGATATAGGTTAAGGGCCCAACCTTGCAGTGTGAGATTTTCTATGCACCTAAAGTCTAGGGCTGAGTTTTAAAAAATGGAAGAGGGCTCTTGAGCCTTACTGAGATTTGCATTCCCAGGCTGTAACAGTTGAAAACTGGCAAACACTGAGTTATAGCCATTTATGGTCGATAGCAGTAATTTCTTCAAGGATAATGCAAGCCCATAGTGTGGAAACACAAAGAACATTTATAAATGAGGTCTGGCCATGCCCAAGACAAACATTCAGTCCTGAAGGAAAGAGGAAAAGGGAGAGTCATTATATGGAAATAAGGAAAGGGCATACTGTGGGAGTTGTTGCTACTCTCTCAGATGTAACTAGGTAACTAAGAAAGTGCTTTTTAGAAGTCACCGTTGCTAACACAAGTCGGTGAAATGCTCCAGTGTTAGTGGCACTGCAGTCACGGAATCACAGACTGGTTAAGGTTGGCAGGCACCTCTGGAGACCTTTTGGTCCATCCTCCTTACCCAAGCAGGATCACCAGGGGCCAGATGTCCAGAAATATAAGCAGCCTTCCTATAAACTACATCTTTTATTTGTGGCCTCTAGAGCTCAAAATGATTTTCCTTAGATTCTGTGCCTTACAGTCTTACCTGACCTGGTACTCAAACGAAATAAACAGAAGCAATTAGCAGGCACTTATTTCTGAGGTCTCCAATGTTATGAATTGAAGTAGAGCAACAGTGAGAACATTTTCCTGGTGTTGACAGGGTCATTGTTATGTTTTCAGAAGGGCTATTTTAATACAGTGACTCATATTAATGCCTGTTCTGATTTGGTGTTTTTCCATCTTCTCTAAAAACGCAGCAGGACTAATGCATAGCCCATATAATTACACTAACTTCTGGATTTTACCGCCATGGACTTTGGCCACAGAGTTGAAAAGAGATGGTGACCCCAGTCACAGTGTAGGTTTCCTTTGGCAGGGAGGCTGACATGGGTGTTTCTGCCCCTTCCACTGCACAGCTGTGAATTCTTACCTTGGTGTTGCTGTTCTCCTCAGTTGTTTCAAGGAGAGGCGTTGTGAGGGTGGCCCCAGAGAAACTGTTCTTATCATTTGGAGGGAAAAAGCCAAAGATAAAAAATGAACAGCATGGAGTTTGGGCAGGGGTTGTTTGCTTGGGTTTATTTTTTTGAGGACACTTTTAAAATTATGCTCTCCTAGGTGTCCAGACTAAGTGTTGTCGTGGCTGTTTTATCAGGGTAATAGTAAGCTCCAGCTGCAGTTGGGAGAGGAGCACCTTAGCCCCATGAACAGAATTCTTATGCCCATGTTTGGTGTCACTCTACCTTGAAATAAAAGCATGCAGTCTTAGATCTCGCAACACTGTTGTGGAAGCAACTAATTGCATTTAATGCATCAGAAGACTTGCTTCTAGCATGTGCATCTATTTGTGTGAAAGGGGTGGGGGCTGTAGAGCTTAAATCTTTTCTGTTAAAGCACAGCTCTGTCTCCTGGGCAGCAAGAGAAAGTTCTCTGGAACTGAGCTGAAATAAGCAAGCCAGGACCTGCCTGGAGAGAGTGGCCTGATGCCGTGCCTTGCACCTCTCTGAAAGGGTGGGGATGGGGAGATGTTGGACACTTGCCAGTCTCTCCTGTTTCTTCCTCTTTACCCGAGATCTCTGCTGAGCTGTGCTTTGGGTGGCACATGACGTGTAACCCAAGGTGAGATACAGCTCTGGTGTGTAGCTCACACTACCTGTCAGACCTGTAGTGGCAGCAGATAAAAGATGTCATTTACAGAAGGACCGTTCGTGTTGCTCGGGCACCGCAGGCTGCCGGTGTCCTGCTGTCGTAGCTTCTGCCATCCCAGCCGTACTGTTGATAACGTGGAAACCAGACAGACAGAAAGTCTGGTGGGTCACAAAGAAGGGAGGTGGAAATACATGAAAGTTTCCTTGGTGGGAACAGCCACAGAAGTCGGAATTTTTGAGGCTGCGTTTGCGACGTTTGGTCTCTGGTGGAGGTCGGCGCTTCTGCAGCCTTTGTGTTCCTTTTGCCTGCGCTGGGGCATTACTGCTGGACAGATGGGTTAGAGAGCTTGGGGAGGTCAGAGTCCGTGCAGCAGCTTGTCCAGAGGATGTTTATGTCCAACGTGTATTTGTTTATAGCTTTTTATTTTAAAAGCCAATTGCTCCTGCCTGTATTTTCAGCAGTAATTAGGAAGCAGATCTAAAGGGGAAGGGTTGACCACGCTTAAACGTTGACGTTTTCTGTCAGAATCCAAGCTGAAAATTTCACACTCACATAATTCTGTGGCGATTTGCGCCACCCTAGTGGTAACAGTTAAATAACTTCCTGCGTTTTGATCCTGTGAACAGTGTGTGACTTTCTGGATGGTGAGAAGTTTATTGAGCCTGAAATTGAAGGTGGCTTGTTGAGAAATCAGCAAAATAGTAACAGAATCTTTGCCAACTCCTTCTTAGCAAGCCTCCAAGCATTTCTCTTGGCGTTTCTGTAGAATACTGAAAATGCAATTGAACACTTCTAGTAGAAAGAAGATGAGTTGCACACTTTTAACAGGGATCTAACCCTGTGTAGGATTTTTGTTTTCCCTGACATCTGGAGGTCATGAAACCTTAGTACATCACAGAAGACTGAAAAGACATTGAAGAGTCGAGTGCTCACATGAGAAATAATGTGCATCTCTATCAGGTCAGGCACAGCTTGAATTTTTAACTGAGAAAATATCTCATCGGTGTTTTTTGAAAAGGGAGCTGCAGTTTAAGCGAGTTCCTTTTCTCAAGGTGTAAGATCATTCCTCCTTCATTATTGATTAAATCTTCTCTGAATGTAAATATATTGTCAATGTATTTACAGAAGCCAGCTGTAAGAAAAATTGAGTATAAAAAAAAGTGAAAAGCTAGTCATACAAGAATGAGTCATGGTAGAACCTGTGAGCATACATCTTTGTTTTAGAATGGTAGTATCAGCAGGTTTTGTAAACCTGGAGAAGTGCTACTCATCAGCAAGTGCTTTTGTATAACATAAGCAAATGAGAAAGAGTTAAATTTCTATTAATAGCCTCCAGTTTAAATCACTTGGCTACATGCTTTGTGGAATGAAGCTTGTGGTGGTACAATGCCTTGGAGTTTCACTTTGCTGCTGTTCAACTGGCGTTGAATCAATACACAGTCAGTTTGAATTTGGAAGTTCCTTTTACAAAAGCAAATTCTATATCACTTTTCTAGCACTCAACTCATTCATCAGAGGTCAAGGAGAAAATGCCTTTGCCACCACTGCCACAGAGCAATTAGGCTGATAGCCATGAATATGAAAGCTCCTATTTATTGTCCAGTGAGTGCCAAAACAGTTGTTCTTGCCAGAGTCTGGATTACCCTTTTGGTGGTTAAATACATCGGCACATTCTTGTGAAGTACATGGAATAAAGGGGAAATAATGAAAGAAATGTTTGGAGTATTTTATTACGTGCCCCTGTCTTTTCCTCCTCAAGTGCTGGTTGAAGTTCAGTTTGTGGTTATAGCACAAATGGGCACCCATCTGAGCACTTAGACTGCTTAGATTTATTTGTATTTTGACTGCATTTTTTTTACTTGTCTTTTTGAAACTAAACCTTAAAAATACAAAGCAGGAACAAGGACCATAGTGGGTTCTGAGCTCATCACTCTGATGAAACATTTCAAGCTAAAGAAACATTTCAAAGCTCAACTCCAAAAGATGCCAAACTTATCACCCTCATGTCAGAATTGAAAATTAACATAAGTGTAAGCTGCTGCTTCTACTTCTTTGCTGATGCTTTCCTAATTTAGGCTGAATATTTACATGGTGCATTTCAGTAACTGGAGCATATTTGCCAGAAGCAGTTGATTCTTCTGGTAAATGACAGCAGTGCAATTGATTGCACTGGACAGTCCAAATCAAACTGAATCATGGTCTGTGCTTGCCTCTGTTGTTTATACACAGATCCAATCCAAACATCTGTAATAAGAGGAGAAGATAAAATAATTTCTTCTCTTGCACATTGTGTAGGCTAATTTAATTTTGTAGAATGCAGGGTATTTTGTGTTCCAATCTCACTGAAGATAGTGTTACATGGAAATTGCTCCTCTTACATAAAAGAGAATTATAATGTGCATATGTTTTCATAATTAGCTGAGAAGTGGTTTATTTAAAAAAAAAAAAAAAAAGAAAAAAGCACTGATACAATGCATAAGTTTTTCCTCATTCAATGCCCCAATTATCATTTTAACAGCACTTGAATTAGTGACTTACATATTATGAAAATCAGCATGAAGGTGGAAAAAAATGCTTTTTTCCTGGCCAGGTAGTTTTTTGTATTTTTTTTTAAGAATGTGATACAGTTGTCAGCTTCAGCCAATCTCCCATTCTTCCGTGCAGCGCAGCTGCATTTTCTGCTGCTTCCGTGTGTTGGTGCGAGCAGTCGTGACCGGCGAGGCCTCACCAGGCTGACTATTCCGACATGCAAGGCTGGATTCACATCACATCAGCAAAATGGTGCCGCTCTCCCTGTGTGGCTGCACTTTGTTGGTGCAAGGCAGGGAGCAGCAATGCGTGGCCATGTGCCAGAGAGGAATGGCAAAGCCCTTTGCAGCCTGCTTTTAGAGTAATGGCTGTCAATACCCCGCCTCTTGCAAAATGTAATTTCTCCCTTCTCTGAGCCTGCAGGATGGGATGTGTGGGTGGTACAGCAACGGGTGCTGGTTGAGTTGTAGGGTGCTCCTAGTAAAAGCAAAAGGTACTTTTTCTAGTGGCTGTGGTGTTCATGTGTTGGCCATGTCCTGCATCAGCAGAATGCCTTCGAGGAGGCGTGGGGTGGCTGAATGATCCCGTACTCTCCCCTCTAGGGTTTTGCTCCTGGATTCCAATTCCTTCCCCTACCTCATGCCAGCAGCAGCAGCTTTATCTCTTGGAGGGTGTCTTCATGCTCAGTCAATGACCAGATCAGCTGCCATCAAAAAGTACCTTGAGATGAGCTAATGTTTCTTTCCTTTTCAAATGACAAAATGCATGTACAATACTGTGCTGCTTCTGGTTCTGAATAAAAAGAAATCAGGTGTTTGGAATTGTTAAACAACTGCCATACAAGACCACTAAAGTAACAGCAGCTCTTAAATAGCATGAAAATAGAAGCAATTATGATTCTTTTTTTTTTTTTTTTCCTTCTATAGGAATATTTTTACCCGAAATACTTGGGTGAGTTGCAGCTTTTATTTTCATTTTGTGGGAGTGCTGGTATGTGCCTAACACTGGAGCTTGTCACAGTTGAAGTCTCTGCTAAGGAAAGTGATGGAAATCTGATTGCAATAAACATGCTTTGCTAACTTTTAAGATAGACTCTCTGATCTTTTTTGTACTTTGAGGTGGGTGTTTTTACTTACGTGTACATTTGCAGACAGAGATGCTTTATGTATTTTCTGCATCTTAAAATCTTGATGTTGCATATATATCTGTGACTTGAAGTGTTATGAAATAATTTGTAGTTTTCTACCTTTTTTCCCTTTTTAATTAAGTTAGATATTATCTCCTTAAAAAAAAAAAAAAGTGCCTGATTGAATTACTGGCTTTTTCTATTGACTGTATCATTGTCATGGCATCATACTGCTTTCTGTTCGTGTTTAATATGTTTTACTTAAGATCCCAAATGCCACAGTGGGAGAAAAAACCACATGCTTTTCAGATATTTTAAGAAATTTAGTTGTTCAAATTGGAGTAGCTACTACCATAGTTTTAGAATCATAGAAACATCTGGTTAAGTGATCATCCTATTCAAGTGGCTTTTAACTGCTGCTCATCAAAGCTAAATGATTTTAATGAGCGGCAGAATTTTAAGGCATCTGGGAGATGATATTATTGCATAGATATTGCATCCACCTTCCGAATCCTTGCAGGCCAGGTATCATTTTATGTGCTTTGAAAGCTGTCCTTCACCACTGTAACAATAACAATTTCATTTTCTGTTTTTCAGCTTGTATTCAGAAATATGGGTCGCCGTATACCAGAAATCCAGATTTCCTTACATGTGTTCATAGTAAGCATTTTTGATTTTTATATTGTAGTTGAATGTTCTCTCATTCTACCTGAAGGTGTGGGATTAGCTCAGCCATCTCTATTTTTGGTAGTATTTCAATACTGGTCTCCCTATTCTCTAGGCTTAAGACTCCATCCCACTAAACAAAATCTTTCTCATTTTATAACCTAATGCCATCTTGCTGTCATGTTTTAGTGCTTTGATATTTTATAGTGCAAGGTTCTGTCCCACCAGGTTCCCAAGGTTTGAATAATATGAGAAGCAAGAGGAACAAGAAATAGGAGGTACTATAAGGCTGTACACTATGTGTGGCCCCTCATTTTCTAGTCTCTTGAATGCTGGCTTTGGCTCACCCCATTAAGGAACCTCAAGAAAAGTTTAAAGTCAAACCAGGCTTGTGTCAGCCTTCTTTGCACTCAGAGATGAGTTTCATGTATCATGTGACTATGCTTTGAATATTGTTACCTTTAAAACCTCAAATCAGTTTTGAAGCCAAACTGATAACTTTGTAGAGGGTGAAGGGTTTTTTGTCCTTCACTAACTAGAGAGGAGAATTTAATGAATTCTTCTAATACCTTTCTAGCTGCCTTTTGAAACTTAGCAGTGCTAAAGGTAGAAAACTGCATAAGTATTCTAAATATGTCTTATGAGCAGTTAAAACGTGGAGAAAATCAGATGTATGTATATTTATTTTCTTTTTAGCCTTGGCTTTCAGTCTTTTATTGTGATCAAGTTTAATTAGTCATGTGTTCATACAAGTGCTACCAAAGTAGGATCAGTATTTAGTCAACTTTTCACATTTATATACTGCATTAAAGCTTTTTTAAGAGTGAATTCCAAGGTTAAGAAGTGGTGTGTGAAGAATTGCCCTCACATACTGCAGCAGTATCACTAATGGATGTTGAGTCCTTTGAACTGGGAATTCTCAGACCTGTGGTACCTGTGTTGGCTGCAGTATGCCAGCTAGTCCAAGGTGGGACGTGAGGCTGAGTGCTGACATTTACTTGTGCATGTGGCACAGCAAGGAAGAAGGAGTTTCTGCTGAAAATGGTGGTATTGACTGGGAACACTTGTTTCAAACAGCTAATCAGTGTCTCAGAAATGAGTCTTAAGGGTAGTGATGAAAAAATACGAAAAAAAAAAAAAAGCTGAGTAATTGTTTTTAGGGATTTCTGCCCATTGCAGATGCAGTGGATCGGAAAGAAAATGATAATATTTTCCCCCATTAAAATATTAAAGGGTTTTTAAATGGCTGAGTTTTGGCTAGCCATCATCAGTTCACAGGAGAAGTAACAGAGAAGGAGCCTGAAACACACTTGGAAGAACGACAGGCTTGGTGCTTGGCCAGTTCTAGTGTACCTCTTAATTTTTCACAGATGCTGCCAAAAGACTATGTAGCTCTATGGGCTTGTGCCTGCAAGACACTTCAAAAGTTTGTTTCTTAACAGCCTTTCTCTTCTCAAAACAAGGTCGTGGAAGGTTCTTTTAACTGGTGTGCAAAGGCATTGAGCAGCCTGAGGTCCGGAGGGTGATTAACTGCACTAGTTTATCCTGGGAATGAGGTAGAAATTTTAAGTATGACAGTGATTAGGCAGCTTGGACAGAATATGTGGGGATTCCTAATTTCATAAACTCTTGAGATCAGGTTACAGCTAGGATTCAGCTCCAGATTCAGAGGATTCAATGCAGTGTGTGAATAGGTATTCCCAGCACGGGTGCTTCCATGAGCAGCATTCCCATCAGAGTGAGCAGAGTTAATCTCCTCTGCTTCTAGAGGGATTCCCCCAAGCAAACTGTGTCTGCTCTGGGGAGGCCTGAGTCCCTCTGTGGGCTCTGCTTATTGCACTACCTCCACTGACTGCAATGAGCATCTATAATATGTATATCTTTGCAGATAGATGTTTACTTTACACACGGATACCTACACTTTCTCTGCATATCTGGATCTTTTTCTAAAAGAGATCCTGCAGGTTATCCAGGAATTAAGGATTTGGTTCTGCGAGGCTTTGGAAAACTTTACAGGACTTTTTGGGAAATGAAGCTTCACATGGCCTTAAAAAACAAAATGAGATTTTTGTCACATGTGCCTGCTTTTTTACTATTAAATTCCTGAGTGTAATATTATTTGCAGCCTAACATTTTATGAAGTTTCAATATGAACCATTTTGTGGGTATCAAAAAATAAATTCTCAGAACAAAGTAGTGAACTGAAAGTGACAGTCAGTAGGCACAAGCAAAATCTTGTTTCCATACAGATTCCAAAGATGGAATTGGTTGTTCTATTCTCTGTCTGCACTTATGAGCCTCATAGGTGCTATCAGACACAGTTCAGAGCACATGAAAAGGTCATGCTCATCACCAGTTGTAACAGCTTTACTAAAATCTGTCATGCAAATGAATGGAAACAAAATGGTGGTGCCTTTTTCTTTTGCAATGGTTTCAATTGGGAGCACCTTCTGTGAAGCCAGCAGAATTACACAAATGTGAAGCCACCAGAAGAGTATCAGAGTGTGTCTTGTGTTCGCAGACTCTCGTGACAGGAGGGGGTAAACAATCAGCACAGTGCTGATGTGATGGAAATCTCTGTGGTTGATATCCATGGGTTGTTACCCTGCTGGGCAGTGTTACTGCCATCTGGCTCTTCAAGGCATGTCAGAATCCAGTTTAAAGGGAAGAATCAGAAACTTGTGGATACACCAGAGAAGTTGTGCATAACCCCGTTGACTTGGATTTGCTTATCAAATTACTAAAAACACTGCCATACTTAAGGAGGCTTGGTGTGTGCTGCTAAAAGAAATTAAAATATTTGGCTTGCTATATCTAAACCATTCACCCTTCTGTTTAATGTACACATTCTGATCTGTTCAGGAAAAGGAACATCCTGGACAGACTTGCTTTGTTGTGGCTCATTGCCACCTTAACCTGGCCTCTCCCTCCCCAGCTCCTCCACCTCCAGATGTGCCAGCTGGGCAGTGATTTACTGGGAGGTGTGCTGGCAGGTGGATGTTAAGACAGTAACACAGTCCATGTAGCTGTGTTTTGTTTTTGTGGCCTGGCTTCTCTGGCTGTGCCCTGGGTCTCATCAGGTTTCATCTGAACATGAGGAAAGGCTTTTTCACTGTGAGAGTGAATCAGAGCTGGCACAGGTTGCCCAGGGAGCTTGTGGAGTCACCATCCCTGGGATAATCGAAAGCATTCTGGCCATGGTCCTGAGCGACTGGTTGTAGGTGGCCCTGCTTGAGCAGGGAGGTGGCACAAGCGATCTCTGGAGATGCCTGCCAACCTCAACCACCTGAGCTTAAATCCTAGGCAGTCAGTGCAAACCAAAGTGCTGTTCAGTGCTTTGTGAGGCGTCCAGCGGAGCTGCTCCTGCCTGCACTCACAGAAGTGTTAAAGTTCTTTCAAAGCAGCTCGTCGTGACAGTGACTTTCAGAATCACACAGAGGAAGGTAAGAAGAGACATGTAGAAGTAGAATAACCCTGGCAAAAGTGGGAGTCTTAACTTTTCTCAGTTGGAGAAGTCTCATGAGGCTGCTAATCTACAAAGAGTTCCACTCCTAAAAGCCTCCCTTCCATGCTACAAAGTCATGTTTGAGAGTATCAGGAGTACTGGACTCAGCAGAACCAGTGCATGGAAGCCAGTGCAGGTCTTTTGTGCTGCTGCTCACTCAATGTGTACACACTGGGCACTTTCACATGCTGTGAGGAGATATGTGAAAAGAAAGGCTCTTGAACTGGTGTGCTTTGCAATCTGCAGAATGAGCTTCTGCACTGTTCCTTCTGGTTGAAGTGGTGGAAACAGTTAATACATCCATGTTTCTGAAGACCACTGATCTAGAGCACGGGTGTCAGCAGGCTACTACTACATGATAGCTATCAGCTCACTTTTTTGTGGAAACAAGGGTATTCTGTCACTCTTCCTTTAGCTACCTCTGTGAAGCACTGTCCCTGGGTGTTGTGCAGGTAAGTGGGTAGGTGAATTTGGACAGGTGACTGCAGTTGATGAGTAGTTGCATGATACTTTGAGATTTATTCCTTCAGTCATTCCCAAAGTGTGGTGACTACTCCCCTGCTTCTTTCCAATGAGAAAACTCATTGCCAAATCCTGGAACTTGGCTTAAAATTCTCCATAGGAACATTGTGCTCTTTGTAAACTGGTTTGCTGTTCCTTGGCTGTTGATATATAGGTATTCCTTTTTTATTTTCATTCTACGTAATAGAAAAGATCTAACAAAAATATGATTTATAAACTTGCTAGCCAGAAACCTATCAGCCCTGGTAAGATCCTCTGCTGAACTACCAGAAGTGATTGAAAAGAGTACCCATCCTTTGTGGAGTATTTTAGTTGATACTGCCTTTTTTTTTTTTTTTTTTCCCATTAAAAATTAGTAAGAGTAGAAAAATAGGCTACTTTGGGTTGTTTCTTTCATGATGTGTCCTTCAGATGTGGGGGTGGTAGCTCACTCCCTTTTGCAATTAAGTGAATTCCACTGCATGTGATCTAGCAAGATTCTTGGCAGAGCTAGTTTGGCATGTGAGCACTGGGAATTAGCTTATAGTTTTGCCAGGTGCAAGTATTTTTGAGTGATTCCCCAATAATGTTTAAGCTTCCCATCTTCTAATGAGAGTGAAACGCCTGGTTTTCAGTGACTTCAGTGTATTTTCTCTTTTGTTTTGGTTTATTTATTCCTTGTGTAAATCAGATTTGCCAAACCAGTGTTCTCCCAATCCTTGTCATGAAGAAGGAACCATCAAATGCGAGGATCTCAAGGGGGATTTCTATTGTGAATGCAAGCGTGGCTGGCAGGGAAAAAAATGTGAAAAAGGTAATTTCATTTCATTTTCTTTTATTCTTGTAACAAAGATATTTTGGGTTTTGCTGTACTCTCAAAAGGTCACTGATAATGTGCTGCACAATTCAGAAGTCACTGAACTGAACCTGGATTACACACTGTGTTTTTACCCTTCTGGGGAACAGGTAGCTTTTTTCACATCAGCATTTTTATATGACTCTAGTGGAGCTCAGCTTGGTCTTGGCAAGGAAATCCAAGAAGTTAATCTCCAGCTTTCTGCTCCACCCCTCAGAAAGCAGCAGCAGAAACAGAGTAGTAGTGGCTTTTCAAGCAGAACTGCCTCAGCTGCGGCTGTGAACCCTGTGTAACAGATCTCAGAGTGCAGAGCCAGAGAAGCTGAACCATCTTCCCATCTAGCATCCCTGCAGTGGGAACAGTGACCTTCAGTCAGCAAGCTGAGGTCTGTCTGATGACACACAAACTGATAAAATTAGTCTGTTAAAGCCTCCTTGCTAGCAGGGCTCTATTCCATGTCCAGTTAATTCCACATATTGCATTAGTGTATTTCCATCACCTCAAAAGAGAATTTCAGACAGGAACTATTTGTGCAAGAAGTTCCAGCTGCCCACATAGCTTTCTCTACAAGTTATCTTCCCTCCTCTTGTTTTCTGGTTTCTTTGTTGGTTTTTGCCTGCGAGGTTTCCTGTTAGGGCCGCTGCTCTTTTGCTTGCCAATAGTAAGTAATGACTAGAAACCATCTCCAGCCAGTCCAGAATTGTGGAATTGTGGCAACCAAGAGAGCAAGAGATCCAGTGCTTTCCTTCTCATGTAAATACTTTGATGAGTTTATAGGATCACTCAGGCATCTTATTTAATCAATTCAGAAAGCAGACCAGTCAGTATCCAGTTGGCTTTGGGAGCTCAGACACTGATCAGCCTGAAGCATGTTTTCTTATTCTCCAGTAAGATGCCGTGACCTGCTGTTCTATCCATCAGCTAACTCTGGAGTCCCGTAGACAAGCAGGACATAATGAGCAGCTAGGGTAGATCGGGGGTGAAACCCAGGCTCTGCTGGATTTTACAGGCTTTTCTGCCAGCTACAGTGGGCACAGTTAAGCTTACAATCTTCAGCAGGTGTGAGCTTGGAACTTCCTGTGTTCTCATGAGTTCTGTAAGAGTAACAGTATAATGTTCCTGTTTTATTTAAAGCTTTTGTCCTGAGCTTACTGGCCATAGCATAATTTTAGTACTTAGTTATGATATAAAATACATAACTAGTTTGCTTCTTTCCTCCGCAGTGACTAAAGAAGTAAAGATACTTTTATGTATTCTCAGAGCTGTGAAGGAGATAAAGGAGATACTATTCAGTTACAGGTCCTTCTCTCTCCCCTTTTTTTTTTTTTTTTTTTTGTAAGTTGTACAAACTTGAGCTCATATTCCTGAAGTGTTTGAATATAATTTTTGTGTTGCATCTGTAATAACGTTTCTTGTTTGCTCTTTCTCCTTCCCAGCGCCTATTCCGCTCTCACCCTGTGGATTATTTTCAGATGTGAAAAGCTGACTGTGACACTTTCTTTTGATGCAGATATTGATGAATGCAGAACACAGAACGGTGGCTGTAACCAGCTCTGCCTCAACAAGCTAGGCAGCTACCGGTGCTCGTGCTACAGTGGTTATGCTCTTAAAGACAGCAAAATATGTGAAGGTAAGCTTTGCTGGGACTCTCACTTTGCTTCAGGGGGGATACTTCATGACTTGTGTCTGTGTTTTGGAGAGCTAGGTTGCCCTGAGCAGTCCTGGTCTGCTCCCTAGCCTGGCAGAAACTTGCTGGAAGCTCCTCTTAGCTTTACTCCACTGGGGTTGTGCTGGGTGCTCCAGCCAGTCTACATGCCTGGGCTTGTCAGCAGTTGGACCGTGATGCTCTCAAAAGCATAACACAGGCATGATTCAGGGAGGATTTGTGGCTTGGATTGTGCTAAATTGGTTTAGTCGATCAGTCCGTGTATCCTGACACTGAGAGGAGGAAGTGCTGGCCAGATGTGCTATTATGATTCTTTCCAGTCTCCAGTCTCACAGTGTTGTAGTATGTGAGCCATTTGTTTTTCTCTTGCGTGTTTCTTATTTTTATTTTTTTAGATTTCAATGTGTGCAGCAGCTAATGAATTCAAGTAGATACAGGTGGCTAAATTCACTGCAACTCAAAATTAATAAGTGTAGAAAGGCCCTAGCGAAGTTTGGCAGCTATTTCACATACCAGCTGAAAACAGAAAGTGAGGTCCTGAAGTTTCTGATTGAAACTGCCAAATGAATTTACACAACCAAAACTTAAGCAACTGAGATTTTAAAAGTGTTAAGAAACTGCATGCTGAGACAGATTCAATAGCTCAACAACAGGTAGCTGTTAAAGTTATGTTCATCTTACTAAAAACCAGGTATATATCTCTTAGAGATGATGTGATGACATATTTCTAAACAATTTGCATACGTGATCTGAACAACTTATTAGTGCACTACAATATAAGCATTCTGTTGCTTCAACGTGTGACCTTGCAGCTGCTGAGATTACTGTCAGGTGTGGTTATTGATAGCTGAGATTTATCATTGCATTTTGACTTTTTTGCCGTTTGTTCCTGTCATCGTGGGCAGGCACACAAAAGCCACCTGTTGTCTTGGTTTGTAGGCTAGGTTACATATGGTACTCAGCCAGTTCGCTCATTCGTGGGAAAATCAACAAGAGCAGTGTGTAATTGTCATTTTAACACATGCTAGAAAGCAAAAGTAAATATTAAACTCTAGGTGTACTGCAAATGTTTTGTCAACACCGGGATTCTGCAGGGTATTAGTTACCATGTGAGGTAAGCAGTCAGGTTTTTTATGGACTTCCAGTTCCAGTTCATTGCCTTTCCTTATGGTGAAACCCCACGTGGGTTGGCGTGGCTTGTTCTCTGTAACAAATTGGGCTGCTTCAATTCTCCTTTGCCACTACAGACCAGCAGATTTAGATCTTAGCTTTGTGAATATATGAAAATTTATTGTTTGCCTGTCTGACACAGAACAGAAATCTCTGAAGTGCCACGGGCTGAGTTTTCCATCAGTGTTTTGGTAAAATTCATGCTGCTGCTCCTAAGTTTCTGCTTTTTTTTAACCTGCAGTTTCAGCCCCCCTGACTGGGGAGAGTGGAGCTTTTTGGTTTTGTGGTAGTTGCTTTGTTTTAGAGTTTTTCTCCTCGTTTACTTTGCATTACTTTTTCCAACAGTGGTTAATGGCTTAAGCTAAAAAGGACCAACTGATTTTTGAAGCCTAAAGTCACTTCTTATAGCTAGCTAACCCTAAAAGTAGATTCTTAAAGATACTGTTCTTTTCAGTTTCCAAAATCACGCAGGAATCTCCTTGCCTAAGCTCAGTCCGTGTGAACAGTGAAGTGATTAAACTCCTCTGAAGTCACGTTGTTTAATTGCTTGTTTTGCAGACATAGATGAATGCACAGCGTCAGCAGACATCTGTGGAGAAGCTCATTGTAAAAATTTAATAAGCTCGTATGAATGTCTTTGCGATGCAGGCTACAAGTACGATGATGTGAGAAAAACTTGTCAGGGTAAGCTCAAGAAATATGTTAGCATTTATTACATCATTTAAATCTGTAGAACCCTAAAAAATTTAGTTTCAGGCTTCAGTAAAAGCATTTTTAATTTCTTTTTTAATCTTGCTTGTACACTGGAGTAAGCTTACTCACCCTAGTTGGGAGTGAGTTTGCAGTTTGCGGTCACCTTTGAGTTCATCGAGCTTGCCGTCATCTTTGAGTTCAGTGAGTTTGCAGTCATCTTTGACTTGAATCAAGCTGTATGAGCCCAAGTAGTGAGATTTCTTGGCATTTTAACAAGTGTAAGATCTGGTGAAAGCTCAGAGGCATCTGTGCATGTTGCTGTCTCTCTTTGTAGGACAAGAAAACTTACAAAGCAGTTCGTTTTTCTAAACCTGTCTTGTGGTATTACTCTGAACTAGGAACTTAGTGTGTACTGGAACCATGCACAGTTCTGCTGGCTACACTGCCACAAGCTCTCTCAACAGAGTAAGCTTTGAAAGTATTCCAAAACCAGCATTGTTCCCTGCCTTTTGTCTAAGTTAACGTAATGGCTCAAATCACGCTCCAACCAGTCCTGTTGGGCATTATGTGTTAAACTCTGCCTGAAGAGATCTCTGTGGGCTGTCACAGTTTGCTTTCCTGCATTTGTTTGTGAAGAAGATTAAAAAATAGCTGAAGAAAAAAAGAAAAGAGAAGGGTGACTGAGAAACTCAGGTTTTATATGCAGTCTCTGACTGCAAGGAGTAGGAGCCAGTCAGTACAGGCATAGCAGAAGGGGCCTGAAGGGAGGAGGTCTTGTCTCGAAGTTAAAGCCCAGGGCTCTGCTCCAGCAGACAAGTAGTTGAGTTCTGCTTCCAGCCTTCCCACTGACTTGCTGTGTATCTTTGGGCAGCTGGAATCTGTCTGTGAAAATAGATTTCACAGAATAAGCTGAGTTGGAAGGGACCCACAAGGATTCAAGGATAGAGTCCAACTCCCAGCCCTGCACAGCGCCATCCCCAAGAGTGACACCGTGTGCCCAAGACCCTTGTCCAAATATTTCTTGAACTCTGTCATGCTGGTGCTGTGACTGCTTCCCTGGGGAGCCTGTTCCAGGGTCCAACCATCCTCTGGGTGAAAATCCTATTTCTAATATCTGACCTAAACCTCCCCTGACACAGCTGCAGGCCGTTCCCTCAGTTCTGTCATGTTTGAACAAACGCAGTGTTTTTGTCTCTCGTCTTTGCTGGTCTCGTGTAGATATAGATGAATGCGAAGAAAAGCTCTGTGAACAGACCTGTGTCAACTCACCAGGGAGTTACACCTGTCATTGTGACGGCAGAGGGGGAGTGAAACTTTCCCAGGACATGAATACATGTGAGGTATGTCAGCGTCCACTGCTGTAACTGCAAACAGACCTTTTCTTTACAGCACTCCCTGATTCTCTTTCTGCTGTGCGAGGAGAATAATGTGAAATGTGTTTTGATTATAGAACATCATACCATGTGTGCCTTTTGCTGTTGGAAGGAGTATTAAATCCTTGCACCTGGGGCGGATGTTCAGCGGCACTCCTGTTATCAGGCTGCGCTTCAAAAGGAAACAACTGACGAGGTGAGGACAATTTAGAATGGCAGTGAAACGCTCTGACTGGCTTTGATGCATGCAAGGGAGTTGTTACAATAATAATTGATGCTAGTTTCCTCATTATTTGCTTGGATTATGAAGTCCTGTAAGGCTAAACGTTACCTAAACCAGTAATTAGGAAAGGCAGCCTTGACCACAGAGCCGCTAGGATAATTACTGAAATACAGTGTTGTATACTTTATTCTTGGTGATGTTTTAAAAGCTGTATTGACATCTTAAGGCTTTCAGGAATGCATTAAAAGCTAGTATGTTTTAACAGAGCTTTAGACCTGCTAGAATTGATGATGTATGGAAAGTACTCTGTGGTTTCTGAACTCTGCATAACTAATTTATTTCTTGGCACCTGTGCGGTCAGACTTGTGGCTGAGTTCGACTTTAGAACCTTTGATCCTGAAGGTATCCTTTTCTTTGCTGGAGGCCACCGGGACAGCACGTGGATAGTGCTGGCTTTGCGCAAAGGACGGCTGGAGCTGCAGCTGAAATACAGCGGGATCGGCCGCGTCACCAGCACCGGGCCACTTATCAACCACGGCATGTGGCAAACGGTGAGCCCAGACCCCTGCTGAGGTCTTAGCCCTTCTGGGCTTCTTTGGCATGCACTCATCTAGGGCACAGAGGCTTCATGTATTCGTGGGAAAATGCCTTTGCAACCTCTCTGTCCATTAAATGCATGCCGGTGTGTTATACATTCTGAGGTGAGAATGGGATGTTTTTTCCTAATGAATTATACTTTATATCCGTTGTAATATAGACTGCATCTCTAATTTGCACAACCAGAGCAACCGCTTGCACAAACAGTGCCTTTGAGATGCAGTAGGGCTAAGATGACTTCACATCAGCTCAAGAAGATGCCCTCTGGCTGAGGGCTGGAAGTGAGTAAGAGGGAAGGAACTCTGTGTCTGTTCTTTTAAGGAAGTTTCCAAGTGTGTTTGGTGTGGACAGCTTTGTGGTTGCTTTCGTTTATTTGTTAATTTGCTTGGTCACAGGCCTCAGATTTTCTGAGGCCTTGACAAATCTCTTATAGCGTACTATACTTTTTTTATCACATCTTCAGGTCTGTTTATATACAAAATAGAGTTGTAAAGATACTGGGGTTAATTATAGAATCATAGAATTCTGAAGAAGGTTGGACGAGACCTCTAAAATCATCAGGTCCAACTGTCAACTCAGCACTACCACTGTAATCCCTAAAGCATCTTTTTATTGATACCATAAACCCGGCAATCTCATGAGATAGTGAGGATTGTAAGGGTTCATGTTCTCCTTGGTGCTCTCACAGAACATTGACTGGTGATTTTGGGAGCATTGTGGTTGTTTCCATCTGTGCCAGGATCATGAAAAACATCCTGCTGTACGATCTACGCTAGATGAGCAGTTTATACATGCTTTCTCACTTCTGCCTCTTCCTCTCCTTTCATTTATTCTTACTTAATTAGTTCTTTTATACTTTTTAGTTGATGTGCCTCTTGAGGAGTGGGTGGGAAATTCTCACCTAACTCACATATGAGACAAATGCAGATACTGGTAACTGTGAATCATTTTCTGGTTTACATTTATTAGTATATGAAACCTCAAAATTGTGCATTAAATAAATAAGCAAGGTGGGAAAAAAATGTTTCTATTAATAAATGGAGAAGTCCTTGAATACATTCGCTGTCAACTACTGACATTTTGTAATGTTTCCAGCAGATGAGGTGATGTTTGGTTCAGTTCCTTTAATGTCAATGAAACAGTTTTAGATTCCAAATGGAGAACTGTAGAGGTTCAGTGAAACTGTAGATAAAATGTGTGACATGCTGTATCTTTACATATAGGAATAGCTTCGAGCCAGTTCTTACTGGATTTTATGGTAAGAGTTGTTCTGCTGATTTGAAATATGACAACTGTAATTGTGATAATCAACTGGAAAGAGAGGGTGGTGACAGAAGATGTGAAAAGCAGAGTGGATGCCACTGGGGTGAATTGGGAGTCACAAAAATCAGGAGTTGCCAAGCAAATTCATTTAATACAGGAGCTAACATACTGGTTAAGTGCCAGACCTCATTATGAGATAATTACAAACTACCCCATTTAGTTTGGGGAGACACAGCTGAAATGTGTTTTCTTTCTTCAGGGAGAGAAGGCAGTGATAAAAGTAAGTGTCATGTTTAGACAAGAATTGAATGTCTCCTGCTAGCTCTCAGTGTCAGGGCTCTTATCCCAGGAATCGTCCTAACCAAGAAATTGCCCAGCTGAGTGGCTGCAGCAACACACCCTGTGCATTTTCTGAGGGATTGTGTAAATCCCACCCCCCCAAAATCCTTCCCCAAGCCTTTTTGGGACAGTACAGACCAAGCTGTGGGTGCTGTGTGGAGCAGGTGGGTGGGGGCAGAGGGTGTCCCTGCAGCCAGGGGTGCTGCCCTGCGTGTGGGCTGAGCAGGGCTGGGCAGCTGCCAGGGGCATAGATAGCATGGCACGAGTGGAGGAGAGAGCATCCTGCAGTGCTGGCACTGAATGTGTGCCTGGAGCAGGTCAGTGGCCATAATTCTGGTGACTGTCTCCCAGTGTGAAACAGTGCAGTGCTGATGCTGCCCCAAAGCAGAAGGATTTACCCACGGATGCACAGCAGCAGGAGGAGGGAGCCTTTAGTCTCTTGACTTCATAGTTTACACCTTTGAGACCTGGGACCTTGCCTGGTTTGCTGGGAGGCTCTTGATTTCTCCTTTCTCGGCTCTATTCTCTCTTGCTTTCACCCTAGAGATACTTGGCTGTCTTCTGCTTGACATCTAGTGTCACACACCTCCAAATGCAATTTAATCTATATAGCTGAGTGATACAACTGCAAATATGTTCCTACATTTTATCCCCTCCTGCATTTTTCCATTTTTCTCTGTCTGGCATGGTTTTTAATTTAGGAAATCCTGTTTAAGGACTTCTTTTTACCATCTCCTATTGTAAAACATATAGCCATACATTTCATTTTGAGCATGGACTTGTGTGTACTTTGCAGCCTCACTTTCTATGAAGAACAAGCCCAACAATCTTCAGACATCACAGTCTAGGCTCAAGTGCAGTTGTGAGCTTTAGTCTGGACTTCAGTATGCACAGAATGAAGCCCTTAGTTTTGGTTAGATCTTAACCAGAGGACTTTGGATACTGGAGGGAACTTCATATGGGTCATGAAAAAACAGCAATTTTACTATTTAACTTTCAGCAGATGGAAAAACAATGAGTGTTTAAAAGCAGAATATATGAAAAAGTACCAGCAGTGTTCTCATCTCTTGAGTGAAAGTTGCATACTTTAAAGGAAATACGATGGCATTTTCAAAACTTCAGGGCAATATTTCTACCTAGGTATTTTCTCTGGTGTTAATCCTTCCTAAGGTATTTTGATATGAGCATTGAACCAGCATTGAAAACACAAACAAGCAAACTTCAGGAAGGACTTTTAATGTGGTTATTTGTGTGTAATCCAGCTGGATGAAGTGGCACATATGAAATTACGATACTAGAGAATGCACTCGCCTTCTGTTTGTTTTGCATTTCCAAAAACAGTCACAATTTTGTCTTATTTTCAGCGTTCAGCTTAGTACTCCTCTGAGGACACAGTCTGGTTAGCAAAAATAATAACTTACCTGCACTGTTAAATGTCAGGGCTGGAAGTTAAGCAATCACGAGATTGGTATTTGGTTTTAACCCTGCAGCTGCCTACAGGTCTGTCCCTTTTCAGTGCTGTCCACTCCCTTGTCAGCAGACAGTGGACGGGCTGGCTGCGTGCTATGAGCTATGCAGGGCATGAATCCAAAACACAAAGCTGATTCCCCTTATGGCTAACCATATGGGAACCTTAGCTATAAGAACTGTCCTCCTGAGTGTCCCTAAGCCGTGGTGACAGGCAGCAAGTAGCTTCTCCTTGCCACAGGAGTAGGGAATTGGAGCAGGATGCTGAATACAGAAATGCTTCCTCTTTTGGTTTAGATGTGATGGTGATGCACCAGCTGTTAAGCTTTGGCTATAAGAAGCAGGAGCTTAAACAGCCAGAGGGTATTGTAAAGTAGGCAGTAAACTGGAATCTGTTGAGAATTCCCACAGGGATTAACCCCTTCTCTAATGGAAGTTTTCACTGGTTTGGGTTTGCTTGTATTAAAGATCAGATGCAGCTAAGAACTCAGAATTTACTTTTTTTAAATGTTATTACTTGCAATACAATCTAATAAAATTTTAGAAGGCCCTGGATTTCTGGTGGCCCTGTAAGCAGCCGTATTTCTTCACAGTATGGGCACGGCTGCAGCTGGCTTTTCCCAGTCCCCATTTGCTGTGCCCAGTGTCTGTGCCAGGAGCAGGGGGCTGGTCTGTGCCAGCTCCTTGTGGCACTCCACAGCCCTGAGCACTAGGGCAGCGGTGACCACGACACTGAGCAGAGGTGTCTGTGTGAATTTTTGGCTACATAGCCTGTGTAGCTCAGCCAGCTGGGCTGTGGCTGCCAGGACCTGTGGGCTTATGTTCCCACACACTGAATGGGCTTTACAACCATCCAATACCCAAAAAAAGCCTGTTTGAGACTGGCTCGTGTGTCTCCTTGGAATGCAGTCTGGAAGTGTAGGTGCTACTTTAAACAAGCAAGCTGCAGACAAATAAATTCATGTCCTGGAGGAGATGGCACAGGGCAACACACCAGGTGTAAGCAGCCTTGTAGCAATGTAAACCAGACTGTACTAGAGTCCACAAGAGAAGAAAAAAAGTTCATGAGAAGAGGAAAGTCTGTAAATAATCTTTTCTACTATCAAATTCACTTTATCTTCATTACTGAAGATTACTGCAGTCCAAAGGGAGTCCCAGGTACAAACCTGCTCAACCCTCCTTCATGTTACAGCCACAGAGCAGGAGCTCAGAATGGCTGATAAGAGCAATTTTGGGACAGCTACTCAAAATGCAGAGAGAAAGATGCTCAGGACCTGGCCTGCTAGCAGGGAGAGGGAAGGAGACATCTCAACATCCTCTGGAACAGATAACTGGTTCTGTACAGCAGCTCACTAATGGAACCAGCATCTGGGTGTCCCAGGGAAGAGCTGTACAGATGAAGAGTGAGTAGCTGGAGTATCTGTCATAGAGTGGGAAGAAGATATGAAATAGTGAAGATGTGTTCCTTTCTTCTCTACAGGAATATGGGGATTGTCTTCTGCTACAGCCACAGAACACCCCACTGGTAGCAGGACCCACGTCCCAAGGCAGCAGAATCTTGGCTGCTGGTCAGTCTGGTGCATCAGCTTTGGGTTTCACCTTCTCTGCCTCCACAGAAGCTTTATGGTGCTTCTCTGTGCAGCCTGGTCATAATCAAAATGATGACATTTTTTAAAATTTCAGCAGTAATACAGTCTTCCTGCTGATGATTTTTTTGAGAGAAAAGTTATTGCCTATAACACGTTTTTATTACCCTCTCAAAAATTACATCCTCTGTTGTGTTTTTTGAAGAGGTTGGTATTCAAAGACTGGGTCTGGGAGGCTTCTGCGTTATCTTCCACTGATCCAACAAAAGACATCTTCTTTGTCCTCCCAGCTTTTCTTTTCATATGCAGTTGCAATAGGAAGTTTCTCAGTAATAATTCATTATGGCATTTTCATTTTGAATAAAGCAACCTACAAAAGTCATGTATTTAACCCACTCATGTTTTTCTGTAGCTGTTTTGAAGTAGATGGACTGTCTTCACCATTAAGGGTAGTCACAGACTGCTTTCTAGAGTAGATTTATGTATCAAGATGAAAAGCAACTTAAAAGGTGAACAAAGCGGTTTGGGGTCTGAAAATATTTCTTTATCTTGGGGATTTCACTGGAGTCAGTCCTGTAGCTGAGCTTGCAGATACTAAGTTCTTTTCATACTGAATTATTCAATTTGGAATTTTTTCAGATCTCTGTTGAGGAACTTGAAAGAAATTTGATTATAAAGGTCAACAGGGACGCGGTTATGAAAATAGCTGTCTCAGGGGACCTGTTCACTCTAGACAAGGGAGTGTATCAGCTGAATTTGACAGTAGGAGGCATTCCTTTCAAAACAAAGGACCTTATTCTACCGGTAAGTATAGCATGAATGCTTGTGTTCCTTTGCATGCCTGAAGGGCTTGATTTCATCTTCTCTTGGGGTTATGTAGCTCCTTCCTGAGACTAGTTCCACCTGCCCTGAAACGGGTGGAATTATCACCTTCTGGGTACAGCTTTCTGCCCATTGACTATAGCAGGAGCCTAAGCCAGTAGCAAAGCTGAGAGTCCAGATTTTTTGATTGGTAAGTTTGGGTGAGATGTATCCCACCTGCAGAATTAGGGCACAGCAAAACTGGAGCACATGACAAAATTCGCAGTGGTCTCGCTGGCTTGGAGAGCATGAGTGACCCAGGGGAGGGGCTGGTGGGCACATTGCTGTGTGAGGGTGCCACTGTGCCTACTAAGTCTGGAACCAACATCAGGGGCGTGTTTTGTGTTGCAGCCAAAGTTTGTGCTTCATGTATAACAGATCACAGTTTGCTGTTTCAGTTTAGTGAGACCCAAGGAAAAACAGACGCTTGTTTTTCTTTATTTCCTCCTAATTGGAGTGAGAATATGAATATGAATAAAAGTTAAGGCATTCCTTGGGTGAGACTGGATGATTGCTTTGTTTCTGGAATAGCTGCTGCTATGAATGTCCACCACAAGCAGAGTTGGCACCTTGAAATCCAAATTTGCGTCTGTTTATTCCTAGATGAGGTGACAAGCTTGTGGCTCTGACTGGGAGTGCAGCAGCTGAGCCTCACAGCTCCTGTGCCTCACAAAAAGTCATTCAGGGCCACTGCATGTCAGAAACAGTAAGCTCAGAGTATATAGTCAGAATCTAGGATTGAGAGCCAGAAACTCCTCAGGTTTTTACTGTGCCTCAGACACTTAATGGTCTCTCTCCTTCAGTTCATTGGGGGTAGTGGTGCTGATTTAGAGGCTTTGCAAGGAGCCTTCTCTTTACACACTGACTCACATTTTAATGCTGATGTTTGGTACAGGACAGCCTAACTAGAAGCTGGAAGGAGTAAGGTGTGTACAGTGGTGTGCTGGTATTATGGTGCAGGTGCCCCTCCTTGAGCCAGAACCCAAAAACTTATACCGTGATCAGCTCCAATGTCTGTCTTGTGTGTCATGCAGGCTGTTTGCAGTGACAAAAAGGATTGGGATTTTCAGCCTTAAGTTATCCTCCAGCACTCGCAATGCAGAATTACAGCTTTGGCTGCAGAGCTTTAGGAGTAAGTTGTACTAATGATGGGCAACAGAAAGAAGAGCTTACAGAATCAACACAACAAAATCAGCACCTGCAGTAGCTAGTGCCCTTCTGGCCTGTGGAGTCAAGCTGAGCTCAGGGGAGTTTCCTGGGGAAATACTGACCACTCGCTTGGGGTTGCAGGATTGGGGTTGCTCGCTGTTGGTTTGCATGTGCCCAACATGTCAAAATAATTTCTGTTTAGTATCATGGTGTAACTCAGTATTCCTTTGCACACAATTCCTCTTCACTGAACGGTAGTTTGAGGCATAAGATACTGCTTTATCTTCCTAGATAAACCCTCGTCTGGATGGTTGCATGCGGGCGTGGAACTGGCTGAATGGGGAGGACACCTTTATCCAAGAGACCATAAGGATGAATGAAAAGATGCAGTGCTTTGCTGTAGCAGGACGAGGGTCTTTCTATCCTGGCCGAGGTTTTGCTGTGTTTAATCTTACTTACAGTAAGTAGCCTGGGATTTTTTATTTCTGACCTCTCGTCCCACCATTAACCATACCTGGTTGATAAACTGTGTAAAACTTAGACATATGCTGGACTCACTGTTGATTGATGCAGAAAAAACCTAAACTTGTGGTTCTTAGTGAATGAAGGCCCATATATGATAGCTGATAGCCAGTGCAAATATGCCCAGCATGGATTAGGTTCTTTCTGTGAAGCTCCAGTAATACATTTCACACCCAGACTGGCTCCAGCTCATCCTCAGCCTTTAGAGGCTTTACACCTCTCTGTCAGCAGCTTAGGAGCTTCCAGTCCTTACCATTTTTGCCTGCTCAACAGGGAGACCTGCAAGCCAGGTCAGGACTGCTGTATCCTGAGGTTATGATAGACAGAAAAATTAATATTTTCTATTGTCTTGGATTCACTTTTAATCATGGGGGTGCTTATACTTGGGACAAATGCACTAAGCAAATGTCTGATAGAAGCCTATCTGTTTCAGTGTGGAGTGTAAGTCCTGCTCTGCAGGAGCCATCTGTTCAGCATTATGTGGATTTTTCTGCTGTGCCATGGTAAATTAGGGAGTACCAGGTGTCTGTCATATTACTTAGCACATGAATACAGAAGTTGCAAAGTAAAGACGAGGCAGCATCTAAAGTGCAGGTGAAGTGCAGATGACAGGACTCAGCCAAGGCCTCAACACCTGTGGTTTTTGGTTTTTTTTAACAATTATTCTCTCTCTCTCTTTTTTTTTTTTTTTTGTGTGTTTTGTTGTTGTTGTTGTGTTGGGGGCGGGGGGGGGGGGGGGGTTTTTTTTTCTTTGCAGTGGTAAGCATTATAAAGAATGGATTCTTACATTTCAAGATGTGGTGAAGTAGCAAAGCTGATACTCCTGTGAAGAAAGGTTGCAGGAGCAGGACTGAGATCTTTTTTGCAGCCTGCATTACCTTTTAAATTATAAGGGCATTGAGGCAGTAAGAAGATACCAGAAAATTTAATTCAGGGTTCAACAGGTGAAATAAAACATGTCACACTTCTGAGAGATTGGTGATTAGGAAGAGTTTGAGTAGGTGATGAGTGTAGTATGCTTATACAATTTTTGAGTTTAATACAGGCTTTCATAGAAATGTTTCCTGTGTATCAAATTTCAACTTAGATTTTCCAATGATCTTTGGGCGGACTGGTCAATCAAAATTGGTTTTTGATTGGCCTATCTTGCAGCAGTTGTTTGTATGTGTCAGATTGGCAACAATGGGAATTTGACTAACTCTTTGTGATAAAAAAGCTTAATGTTATCCTTTGACATTCTGAAAAGCAGCAGAATGCATGAGGTAACAAGAGGAAACTGATGCCCTTTTCTTGTCCAATTTTATGTTCAGGTGCTTTGGAATTATTTTTTTTTAATTTAAAAAAAAAAGCAGCAGTCCGTCCACATGCTCATCTGCCTGTGCTCTTCTCCAGGGAGAAACTGAGCGACTTACCCATTTGACACATTGTCCTATAAATTTCTTTTCCTGCAGTGCAACCTTCTTCTGGAAATGAAACCAAGACAAATTGGGAAATTGAAGTAAATGCTGTAATTCAGCCAGCAACAGATACTGGTGTGCTGTTTGCCCTAGTTACAGAAGAAGCATCTGTCCCTTTATCGCTATCTCTGATTGACTATCACTCCACAAAGAAACTGAAGCAACAGGTACAAGCAAGTATTTTTGTAAGGAGGCTTCCTGGTAACTGGAAGTCAGTTTCAGAAAGAGTTGTCAGGTTTGCTGTCTGCCTCATTATTTGTCCCACCTGTCCAGAGCATGGTCTGAAACAGCAGTGCTTGCCTGAAGTTCTGCCTCTTACAGGTGTGTGTCAGATGCTAATGGGGAACTCTTGGCAAATGTGGCCTAGGTAAAAGACAGAACTGCCACCTTGAATGCAGGCATATTTATTTTTTCTGGCAGAAAACCAGAAACTGTTTAGTGCCATAAACCAGGGATTTCCATTCTCGCTCATGAGTAACTGCCCCAAAGTAGCCAAGAGACAGGCTTTAGGTGTGGCAAAGGCCAGTTATGGTGGAGTGTCGAAGCTGCTCTTTAATGGCATTCATAACTAAGGTAAATGGCATTCCACAAGGGTAAACCAGGGAGGATTTCACTAAATCCCATGAGCCAATTTTCATTTATAGTACAGCAACTCCAGTCAGTTTGCTTCTATAATGACTTCTGCAAGACCCACTAAGAACTCTCTCTGAGAAAACATGGTTTCAGGAATAAATCCCACTGGTTCCTTGGTTTGTCATCTATGCAAATGAGCTCAGAAAACAATCAGCAATATCAATAAGCCTAATTCTCTGGAGGCCCCGCAAAGTATTTGTAATAAAGGGCACATTGGGCTCATCCTGGTACTGGGTAAGTGTAGCTAGGTATTTTTCTGCTCACTGCCTGTTTTTCTTTCTTTCCCCTGCTGTTCAGTTTATCATCGTGGCCTTGGAGAACACGGTTGTGTCCAGACTGGCAATAAATCTCTGTGACAAGAAGGAACACTCTGTAGAGGTCCTCCTCAAGAAAGATCACTTATCCCTGAGGGTGGATGGGGTAGCAGGAGAGAGTGAACTAAGCATCTCTGAGCTGGAGGACCGTCTGTCCATCTTGGAGAGCTCTTTGCAGTCAACGAAGACGTACGTGGGAGGATTGCCAGGTGAGCCTCCAGTTTTGTACCATGGACCACAGACTCCCAGCTCACCTTGCTGAGCTGGGAGTTAGGAAAACTGTTTCTGTTCAAGCTTGGAGACTCCTGCTCTGTTTCTACTTGAGCAGGCTTTGTCTGCAATACAGGAACATAATAGATCTGGGGTTACATTTTCCTTGAACGATTGTGTCTTCTGAGGACAGCTGGAGGCAAAAATAAAAAGAGGAGATTTTGCTTGTTCAACAGTAGAAATGATTCAATCTGAAGGATTGCTGTAAACTGGTTCATTATCTTAAACCCAGTAAAATCCATAGGAGCTGGACTGTAGGTTCCTGCAGGGCTTCATTAATGTGATGAAGCCATGGGAGCACTCCTTGAGGGGTGCCTTCAAGTTGTTTTGCCTTAAAATTGGGAACCCCAGTGTGGTGATTCTCCCTGGCTGCTGCTCTCTTTGAACTGATCACAGCACGACACTGACTGCCTCCCAGCAGAAGGCATGTAGGGCACAACCAAGGGGTTAACAACATCTATAGTTCCTCTGGCTTTTCAGCAACAACCTTCTGAGAGGTCAGTTTGCTCCTCTCTTCTGAACCTGTAAGATCAAACTTTCATCTGAATCGTGAATTTTGGCCAGGTTTGGGAGTTTGTTTCTTGTTCTGCCTGAACAGGTTTATCAGTCCCTTCTGCTGAGGAATGCTGTTAAAGGAGCATTTATATCTCTGATGCATGTGATGCCAGCAGCTAAGCAAGATCCTGTCCTTACTTGCCCAAGCAAGGGAGAGGTACAAACGTTGGCCTCTTGGTAGGTGCTGAAGCAATCAGGATGGAACAGGGTGGCTGAGGTGCCACATGTACTAGGACACATGGTGCAGCTGTCTCCACCATGAGCAAGAGTTTACAGAGGTTTTATGCTGATGATGCAAATGGCTCCCAGTCACACCTGAAAAGGGGAGGCCACATCCTCTGGGACGTTCACACACGGGCAGGAACAAGGCTGAAATCCCAGACGTGGCATTTTCCAGTCTCAGGTTGAATTATCTAGAATGGCCATTGCACAGGCAAGAGAGGTTGCCTGCATTCTTTTAAGCAGCTCTCAGGTGCACGGCAGAGACTCCCACAGCTCAGAAAATCATCCCATTCTGTCACTGCCCCAAGTTCTCTGTGGTTTGCTTCGATTGCCTGTGCTGGGTGCAGCAGTGGTTTTGATTTGGCCGAACGAAGTGCGAGATGCCGTGGCTGTGGCAGCTCCGACTCGGCTGGCTGCTGTGGGTTTAGCGACTGCCCCCCTTGGATCTGCTGTGCTTAGCAACAGGAATTTCTGCCAGCACTCTGCTTTTGCCATTGAGAGGAACCCGGCGCTCGCAGGAGAAACGCTGTCATTTGCCAAATAAATAAACATTTCAGCGCTTCAGTTGGATTCATCGCTCTGGGTTAAGTAACGATACCAAACGGGCAGACCTAAGCGAGTTTGGCTCACTCAGGTTTTGAAAACATTTGCGTAGTTTTTGGTTTTTCCGTGCTTCCATACCCTGTGGAAAAAACAGTATGCTGGTCAAACTTCACGTCTTTATTCCATTTGCCACAAATAAAGAAAGAATTCTGGATCCAAATGTGTAATAAGTCTGATCCTAAGCACGGCTAATTTTGCAGATGTGGAAGAAATACTGCTTAGAGTTGCAACAGGTAAGAGGGAACATAGAGACACTTACTGCGTTTTCTATAAGCTTTTTTCTGTTCTGCTAAATCTTGAATTATGTAATTTATGCGATGCATAGGTGATTTTTCAGAAAATATGCATTCCACCAGGCGAAGAAATCTTTAAACTAGACTTCCAGATTTTTACGTGACCACATTTCAGACGGATCCATTTCTAGTCATAACAGAAAATGAAATATTTCACATGATTTACAACTACAACACAAAGAAAAAAAGAAGTTAATTTTTTTTAAATCTCTTACAAATCCATCTGAAAGCCCACACTGTCTTTCAACCAGCCCTGTGGCACATGTACCAGCAATCTGCTTGACTCCTTAGATGAGTCTTCAAGCTCTTAAGTCACAACTTCAGCTCCATCTGACTCAAAATTTAGTTTACATTCTTCAGAGGTATTACAACAGAGATGCTGCATTCCTTTAAGCAGACTTTGCAGATAAACTTAGGTAAATGAAGAGGAATGGGAAATAGGTAACATCATTAATTAAAGCAACTACTGAGCAATGGTACTTCTCCCCCAGGAATCTGAAGAGATTTATAGTATTTCTTTGTAGCTTACATATCTCCCACAAGTGTTCTCTCTCCCACCCGGTCCTAGATTCTGTCTGAGCTCTATCTGATCACATCAGCCCTGCATATCTCCAGGCAGAACACTTTAAATTTCATATAATCTTGGGTCAACAGGACAGCCTACTGTTCAAGTTGTCCTTGCGTCGATGTAAAGATAAGTGATTTATTTAGCTACCTGAATCACTGTGAAGTTAAATATTCTTTGAGACTTTCATATTTTCCATTGCACAGCTAGTTTGATTGGCTCAGCTTTGGGTTGTAAATAAACTAATGACCTCTGGGAAAAGGTAGAGGACAGAGCTCATGTAGATTTTTCTTGTCCTTATGTTACCGTGTGGGGGGTTTTGTTTACAGTCAGTGTGTATATGATATTGCAGAAGTTAGTAGTTAGACTGACTAATTTCCTCTAGTCTATTGGATTGTACTTAGTGTCTTCTTCCTTGCCATCTGTTTTCTGCCCCTGGTAAACTGATTAAAAGAACGTCACTGTGGATCTCCACAGTAAAAATTAGTCTCGTTAGTCTAACCAATTCAACTGATGCATTCCAGCACCTTTCTGATGAAGGCCAGCAACCTTCCTGCGCTCATACACAGCGAAATCGTGGTAAAGATTAGTCCAGCTAGTGACAGAGGCTGCATATGGGAAGTGCTTTCTTGTCATAAAATTCTTCCCATAATACTTTGGAAGCTATTTTGAAGAGAAAAAGAAGATTTTGAAGAGAGCTCTATTTTGAAGAGAGCTCTATTTTGAAGAGAGCTTTAGGGGAAGGTCTAACATCTCCACCAGTAACAAAGCAGAGGGTTCAGAGATGGAGGAGGGGAAACGTGGGGCTGTGTGAGTGCCTTGTGCCAATGCAGTGAAGCCTTGCTGCTGTGCTGTGCAAGGTTTCGTGGTTTCATCGGGTCTGGAGGCCCTGCAGGCACACGGAGCAGCTGAGGAAGGGTTCAGCCTGGGAGAAGGGCGTTTGTGCACCAGAACAGATGGTGTTTTCCTCACGTCTGGGACCGTGCTCTTGCCTTCTGCGAGAGGGCAGGGGACGGTAGAAACCCTAGCATGGAAAGAGGTGAGCTTGAATTCATTGAAGTGAGAGCCACCTGAGCCTAGGTAGGGCAGGTGTTAATTTCAAAGCAGCTGTCAGAGATATTTATCTCCCCTTTCCTACAGACGTTCCTGTCACTTCCACTCCGGTCACCGCGCCCTACCACGGCTGCATGACCCTCAAGCTGAGCAACACGGCGCTGGACTTAGATGAGGCTCTCTACAAGCACAGTGACATCACCTCACATTCCTGTCCTCCGGTCCAGGAGGGTCAGTAGGTACCACTGCAATGCGAAAGTTTTATACTCAGAAACTTTCAGTGCTTTTCTTTTTTTTTAAAAGGTATAAATTATTCAGATCTACCGCACTGCGTGTATAGTTTCTCTTAAACACTGAAGTTACGTAGAAGCTACTGATCCTTATGTCAGATTGATTATTGGAATACTCTTTGCTTTGAGTTTTAAAGGTTGTAATATATTTGTAAATAGTTCAGAAGACTAATATTAAATAAGTCAAAAGTACAGAATATACTGAAAGTGAATACTATCTTAAAACTGTAAGAGACAGCTTCATCTGTAATGTGGGAAACCTGGTAATATATGAGTGCGGACTGGAAGAAAAATAATAATTCTGTATTGTTTTTTATTACCAAACGCTGCTTTTTGATTTGCAAAATATGAGAGAATAAAATATTTACATACAAGTTTTTAATTTGCCTGTACTGAGATTATTCTGTATTTATTCTGGTGTTTGGAGACAATGACTCAGACTGTGCCTGATGTGGAGGTTACACTGGGGGGGTGGGGGAGAGGAAAAGGCTGCTGTTTTTGTTTGGGGGGGTTTTTTTTGTGGTGTTTGGGGGGTTTGGTTTATTTTTTTAATTTTAATTTTTTTGAGGTTCGGGGTTTATATGCTTACATCAGTATTTCATATCTTCTCAGCTGCAGAGCACATGGTGGCTGCTATTCTTATTGCTAGAGTTTCTCTTTCTGGTACCACAGAAAGACGACTCAGCTGTGACCTTTAGAAAAAGTCTTGGTCAACAGAAAATGGAAAATGGAAAATGAAGTTGGGTCAGCAGGAAACATTTAGAAGAAAAGACTCAATAAGTTGAAAGCCATACGGCTTTTGTGTCAATAGCTGCTGGAGCAAATGATGAGGTGTGGAGAATTGAGGAATATTATCTGGTGATGATATATTTTTGCTGCTGCATTCCTAGGCTGGCTCATTCACTGTGAGCATAGTGGGAGCAGAGAGGTTTGAGCTGTGAGAGTTAGCCAGGCTGAACTGCATGAGGTGAGAATATCCCTGGGGGGTTATGCAGGAAAGGTTTTAGAGCCATAAAGTGTGTTCAGCTTTTCAGCTATCCTGAAGCTGGGATGGGCTTTGCCTAGCCTGTCTCGAGTCGCTTAGATATTGTTTTATTTGGTCCTTGTCTTGCATCAAATTAATAAAGTGAGTAATCTTGCAATATGCTGTGGTGCAAAATCGAAGTACTGGGTGCCTAAAGTTACACCATCCTTCAGAGGATTAGCATGAAAAAGTTCTAATTCTACAAGGTCTATTATAAATTATTCTTGGCCAGTCATGTTATGTTTTCTTTAAGCAGATAAGGAGACACATTAGTCTAATAAGCCTTATGTGTGGCAACATCTGTGACCAAACTGTGAAGATACAACTGTCCTAGAGGAAAAGAGGAAAGAAGAGGAAGACTATTCCAAGCACATTTTCTGGCAAGGATCCCTGCTTTATTCAGCAGAGAAGAGGAGAGTACTCTATTAGCCATTAGACATGGCATCATGTCCTGCTTCTTATCCTGAGCAAATCAACCAGCAGTAGTGAAGCAGGGCAGAAAAGAACAGAACTTTATCACTTTCAACCAACCTACTCATTTATACCTGGAGAAGGACCTACTGTCAGGTCTGAGCAGACACAAGTTCAAAAGGAAATTTCCCACTAGACAGTAATAACTTATTGGCAGACTGTGCATGGATAGGAAAGCCCAGGAATAGTTCTGTGTTTTCGCTTTTTTTTTTTCAGTTGAGCAAGGGAAACCACCTTGGTCCTGAAAGTGCTTTATTTTACCACTGATTACTCTGGATCAATTTGTGATTTGATGGAGTATCCAAGAAAGATTAGATTAGTATCTTCAGTAAGAGCTGGAAATCCTGACGATATTCTATTTAATAGAATGTCCACACTGCAGTATTTTATTTTCTGTATGTTCTTTGTGGTTATTTTCGTCCTTTACTGAAATACAGCTCTGTGCTTGTTTTTGTTAATGTTCTCCACAGTAGCCAGTATGAGGCTGTAGTTTGCATTTCTGCTGGAAACAACGTTGATAACTCTGGAATGTTTTAGCCGTTGCTGAGCAGGGCTTGCACAGTGCCAAGACATTTTCTGTTTCTCACCCCACCCGCCAGGGAGGGGCTGGGGGTGCACAAGGAATTGGGAGGGGGCACAGCTGGGACAGCTGACCCCAAGTGACCAGAGGCATATCCCACACCATATTGCCTCGTGGTCAGCACATAAAGCTGGGGGACAAAAGGGGAAGGGGAGGGACACTCAGAGTGGTGGTCTTTGTCTCCCCAAGTCACTGTTTCACCTGACATTGCCTTCCTGGAGATGCCTGAGCACCTGCCTGCTCACAGGAAGTGATGGATGAATCCTTTGCTCTGCTTTGCTGCTGTGTGTAGATTTGCTTTGCCTGTTAAGCTGTCTCTATCTCAGCCCACGAGTGTTCTCACTTTTACCCCTCTGATTCTCTCCCCAATCCCAGCGAGGGAGAGCGAGTGAGCGGCTGCCTGGGGTTGGGCTGCTGGACGGGGTTCAACCACAAAAATCTCCCATCTATTAAACTTGGAGTAATTCCTCTGAAAAAAAATAGACTCAGAAGACACATGTTTTTAAACCAAGAAGATAAAACAAGCCCTGTTTTACTTTGTTCTTTTCAAATGGAACATGCTAGCAAAATAGTTTCATGTCTGGTATTTTTGTTAAATCTCTGTGGTAGTTCCCAAAAAATTACCATGTGGCATAAATGAATCACATACATGTCTGACCTTTGTGTTAATAATGTAAGTGACACTATTTATGAGGCCAGAATTTTTATTTTGGGCCCTGGAAATGTGAATCCTAGTGGTACATTATAGTACTCTGCAGTTCCATACTAAATGTCACTTGTACAAGAGCATTTAATTTTCTAATTCAGAGCAGAAATTGCTCCTGGACTTTTCATATGTGTGCATGTATGTGAAGATATTTTGCATAGACCACGATGCACCCTGACTCGAAATGTGCTTTAGAAGAGAAACACAGAATTTCTCAGTCTGGAGAATGACAGAAGAGGTGGGGAGGGCAGGAGGAGGGATTGTGTAAAGGTGAATTTTTTTAATACCTTACCACAGTACCGTACTGGAGAAAGGTTTGGAGGAAGAGGTACCTGCCATAAGCATTCCTTCATTCCTTCTCAATCACTTGCTTCAGCCCAAGAAAAATATTGATTTTGTCCTTGTTCAGTTAGTCTTGGTGCTCAACCCAAAGGGATCAAGTCTGTTCTGGACTTTGAGTCCTCCAAATGAACCCAGGTGGTTCCCCTGGTAGTATTCATAGCAAGTAAAAAGAAGTAAATATGTGGCTTCGCTTATTTCATACTCAGAATGACTGTGCTTTTCACAGCATGTATTTGCACAAGGACTAAGCATTTTGGATGCATTAAATTGATGTTTGAAACAGAACCAATCGTCTCTTCTCTGACTCCTGTTTCTCTCAGCCACGTTTGTATAACTCACCTTGTCAACAATACACATAAGGCACCTCACCACTGCTCACTGGCCTCAGAGTTTGTATCTCAGAAAAACCTTAATTGAATAAAAGGTGGCTTTTGTGGTCCACATAAATTAATCTCTCTTTTTATATGTATCAGTACTGAGTCTGCTTTTTATACATAGAGGTAAACCACATGAATTATCAGATACTTCCTGGAAGTAGCAAAGTATTATGCGAAAGGATGATCACTCTTTTCTATTTGAGCAGGTCTGATGGTGTCAATTCCTTTCAGAGGAAACTGTCAAGTAAGCTGGTTTTGTTTATATAGTTTGTTTCAATAGCTTCAAAATACGGAGCAGCTGCTTAAAATGTTAGTGAGAAATACCTTCCGTTCCCTGTTTTACTGTTAGGCATTTCAGGAAATTTCTAGACCTTCATTGCTGTCTAGACTGTAAAATCTATGGAGCAAGCAGCACCAACACCCTTGCTGCAGGAGCAAAATGCAGTGAAGGGATGCAGCATTTAGATGGGTTTTCATGCTGGTTGTAAGTACCCCTGTCCCAAATTATGGCAGGTGTGTGCCAAAAGGAATCCCAGCTAATGTGGTGCATGGTGAGGAGACAGACTGCAGGCAACAGGGACGTGGCTTTTTTCCTGTCAATGGCACTGCCAAAAGTATTGTTGCTTAGCCTTTGGAGAAAATAAATAAATTTTAAAAATAATTAGGCCCCTTCATTCACTCTGTCTCAGTCATTGTAAAATACCTGCATTAGGTCTTAAAGATAAATAAGAGGCATTTAACCTAAAATGGTTTTGGTTGTGACATTCTTTTGACTAGAAAGGAATTTGAACACTAAAGTGTAGCCTAAAATACATGTCTGGTAATGGTATTTTTAGTGCATTAATGTGACATTTTACTATGCAGACTAGACTGACACAAAGTTCAGCTAAAACAGTCCCAAAAGAATTAGCCTTCCTATCTGAAACTTGATAAGAGAAACTATTTGGTAGGGTACTTCTTCCTCTGTTCTTTTGTTTTCCTTTCCTTCCAAATATACACAGCCTTAGGTAAGGTATAAATATACACAGTAAACTTTTTTTGTAAAATAATTGCCACACTTTATTGGTACAACACTTTCACTTTAGTTATTACACACTACAAGCAAACAAACTCTTGCTACCCAAAATGATTGACTCTGAGAGCTCCCAGCTATCCATTCACACAACACAGGCTAAAACCCCTCGACACTGGTTTATGAAAGCAGAACACGTATCCGGAGTGTTTTCTTCATTTTTCCTCATGAAGAAAATCTATTTTGCAGTGGACTGAGAGGGAAACATCTCATGCTTACAGTAGCCAGAGAGTTCTACTACATCTGACTGCAGGTAAACTGAGTGATGATGTGTCTGCCCTTACAGTTCCAGGGCTCTGCCCAGCTCACAGGGAGATGTGAGTAAAAGCGGAGTGGCAGTAACACACTCTGTGCTGGGTTCCTGTGGGAAGTCTAATGCCTGCACAGCACAGTTTCCAGAGGTTTCTTTAAAACAAAATCAAAGCCTACCAGCTACTAAAATACATTCTTTGTTCTATGGTGCATATGGTGGAGGCTTTTCTCCAGGCAAGCAGTAAGTTGGTGTATAGAGGGCTGGGGCATTCGGAGGAAGACCGTAGCTGGAGCTGGACTGAGATGGAGGCTGAGTTTCTTCTGACAAAGAAATGTCAGTAGATGATGTTCCTGGAAAATTGCTGGCAGGCTGTATCAGACAAAGAAAAATAACTTCTTCAGTAAAGGATTACAACCCCATTGCAGTTTTGTGTTGTTTGCTATGTGTTACATAATAAGCCCCACGATTAAATTTCTCATGCATTGCAGCACATTAGGTTTAGTTCTAAAGCACCTGCTTAAGTGTGGCAAGGTGTCTGGTGAAACAAGACAGATTCCATCTGTAACCCAAGTCATTTTTAATAGGCATTGTGCAGACAGCTAGGCAATAGAGCAGAACAGGAATTTCTGCAGGAGAAGATGCTTAGCTTCCTAGGTGAGGCACAGCACCTGACTGATTATGTTACATGTATCTGCTGTTTCCAGGCACCACTGTGAATTTTAAATTGCCTCAGATGTAATTAAACTCAGCTATGATACTTGCATAAATGCAAGGTCTTATTCCTTCGCCAAATGCAGATTCCTCTTAAGAGACTATTTTACAGGTAGGCATGTCTCCCTCTTTGGCAGTCAGCTATCATGGGGCTTTGGCTGAAAAAGGCACGAAAAATAAATAGAGCTTGGGAAGTAACTCATCTTCAGGAACAAGCAGGGTTCATTAAAACAAAAGAATGCATGTAGGGAACAATATTCAGGATACAATCCTACTACTTTAAGCCAAGTTTTGTCACTGATTTCAAGAGGGTGAGGATTTTACTCCTCCTCTCATATGCCAGCACATGCCAGTCTATGGGCTTCAGCTGAAGACTTGGGCTCAGCTCCCCTCAGGTTCAGACTTTAAGTGAACTTAAAATGTCTTGAATTTAAAAACAAGATAAAGCGATCATGGATCTTTTTCAAGAGAAATGAAAAATCTGGGCAAACGATGTTCCCTGCTGCTAAAACAATTAATAGCCACAATCTAGAAGGCCAAGGACAGGGCTGGCCCTTAGACAATGGCATCTCAGAGCTGTCCAGGGCTGGCAGACCCCATGCCGAGGTGTTTGCTTCCTCTGTGGGGCTCCATGTGAGCAGGGGCTGCTGCCCTGGGTCAAACCCTCCTGGCAAGGAGAACGTTGTGCTGCATTTGTACCACACGGTGACTTAGTGAGTGAGAATGGGGGCATCCCAACAGGAAGGCTCATTTATGCCCTTTAACTCTCTGAGGCAGTGCAGGTATACTGACAGATCTGCTAGATACATCAGCTCCATACCTAGTTGTTGTGGGTTTGGGTTGGCTTGAGGTTTTATTTACTTTGGAGTTGTTGCTTCCCTCACCCCTCAAACTGCAACCGCTGCTTCCATCTGTTTGCTTGGAATTGTTTCTGCAGTGAGTTCTTCTCTAGCAGGAATAACTGGCACAACCCATAACTGCTGTCATCACCACCAGTCCCTGCCCAGCTAATCAGGACCATTACCTGCCCAGCTGGCAGGCTTGTTACCAAGACCAGTTGTGGCTGAACTGTTCCAGTAAGGGGTGTATTATTTTGTAGGCTCATGTCACAGTAAACAAAAGAAATGCTGGTTACATCCTTTCAAAATGCATTCCTGCTATCACCCTTTCTTTTTGACATTTGGCTGATTTATTTTATGGATTTTGCCTCTCTGGCAAGCATTTATTCAGTGAGATACTGGATTCAGCAGAGGCCAAGGAATGAATGCCATATACCTTTAGCCTGAGATAATCCACCGTTGACTCTAAAGGGCAGACCAGCTTGGGCAAGGTCTTCTACTCTGTGGACAACTAAAACTTAGTTCAGTTTCCCATATCTAAGTGTCCAGTCCTTTTGGGATGCCATGGGATATCCCAGATGTCCACAGACGTGACCCGAGGACAATGAGACCTGAACCTGGACCCTCTCAGAGTAGCAGCAGGGGACAGGTGGCTACTTGATCTCATTACCAGGCAGTACTAGATCCCTGCACAGCAACAGACCCTGTGTTCAGTCAGATGAATCCCAGACCCAGACTGGGATTAAGGGCTGCAACCATCTGAGCAGGGCTTGTGAAGGTCTGAATTCAGCAGCTGGAAGCACTTAGACGGAACGTGAAGACCTCAACCTCCAGCCCAATGGATTCAGCCCACAGCTCTCAAGCGATGGAAGCAGATGACAGTTAAGCTTCTGGCTGTTCCTCATCATCCCTGCTTCCATCATTCACGATTTGTACCTTTGAATAAGTTCATTATGATTTTTTAAATTCATATGCTGATGCAGAAATTACTTCTCTCCAAACCGCAATACAACGAGTTCATACGTACAGGGAGGTGGCTTGCTTTTATATTTTTCCCCAGGAATAGGGTTAAGTTTTCCCATTGTTTCTTACTAATCAGCCCAGTGGATCCCAGTGTTTCTTACTATCCTCTCCTGACTCGGGGACAGCTGCTGGTGTCTGCTTCTGAATGTTATGAAGGGAAAGAAAGATAAATGAACACACTTATTTGAAAAAGTAGAAATCTAGGTAAATAACTGTGTTTATTTTGGAGTGCAGATAAGAATTTGGGGTAAATACAACATATTTCTGTTTCTCAGGGGCCACAGGACTGAATAATCACAACGGATCCTCATGACTACTTACATGAATCTTTTCAGCTTAATTTCATGTGTTTCCATCCCCTTCTCTCTCTACTCTTGGCTACCCTTATCTCAGCAGGTAAGAGTCCAAAGGACAACCAGAGAAAGCCTGAGGCCTGAGAACAGACCAGAAAACTAGGCACAGACTAAGCTATCCCAGGCAAACCTGGGAGCTGGGATCCAGCTGAGACCTACCTCTGCAAAATTGGTACTGAGTAGCAGCTCATGCTTTTCTGATGGCATGAGAGGGGTGTGTTTTTGTACTGTACCTGAAGAGGCAGTGGGTAGGACGGATATGTAGAAATTGTTGCCGTGGAAGGACAGAACCCAGCGTATGTCAGGATCTGCTGGGCAGGGTTGTACAGGATCTGAGGAGGAGGTGCAGCACTGAAAGCGATTTGGGACAGAGGTACCTGTTGGGCACAGAAGACAACAATGTATCAGTACAGTGTAGAGGGGGCTGGAGCAGGAGCTGCTCCTAACACAAGCAAAAAGGCAATTTAACAGCTTTCTATTTTCCAACACAATACCAGTAGTACAAAAAAACCCAGGAGCAGACAGAATGAGAGGAGGGTGTTTCCAGAATGAATTTTCTGAGTAAAAATACACAGCTATTTTTATCTTCTTTCCTTGGAAAAAGGCTGTTGGTGCTTCCCTAGCAACAGTTTCAGGAGCACTGGCAGGACTCCAGATCCGAGACACCCTGAAGAGCACGGCATACAGCGCTGGCTGCCTCTTCTTATTCATCCAGCACCAAACACCAAGTCCTTCACCATTTGCTGCAGACTCCTTCCAACAGCAACTACCTGCTGCCCTCAAGTCTTTTTTCTGTGCTTTCCTACACAGATTTACCTAGATCTCCCTTTCCAGACCTGTCACTCCTCTTTCACAGCTCACTCTCACTTGGGAACTGGAGTTTGCTGCTGGCTCTCCAGCACCACTCTCAGTGTGCTTACCTCATTCCTACTGCAGAAAATCCTTCTCTCACGGCTTTATTGGCATGCCTCTTAATTACAACGCAAAATGACGTTTGCAGGAAGAAGTAATAGCTCACATGAAACCAGGGTCAGGAAAAAAGAATGAAAGTTAGTGTAAAAGAGGGTCTGTGTTAAACCCTAAAACCCTGTGCTATGTAACGATTTGTGAAGGACAGCAGAGCAACAGAGTTTTGTGAAATGTTTTCACGAGATAAATCAGGTGGTTTCTTTTATTTCCTTTGTTATTGTTAGCACATTCCTCCACATGAGAGCATGGAATTTTCTTTTCACTGAAATAATAAAATATGGTAGTTGCCAGATAAATGCTGAAAGTAGCAGCCAGGATTTTTTTTTTTTTTTTTTTTTTTAATCTGTGGGAGATATAAACCACTGCATCCTCTGGAGATGGTGTGAGATCTCTCTGTGATTGAGTAAGAGGTATATTAATTGTGTTTATACTGGAAAACATCATCTAGGTCACTGATGTACCATATAAGGTTACTGAAAAATCTAGGCCTAGGTTTCCTGGAGAAATTTGGCATTTCAGGAGCTAGTAGAGAAAGGCTGGGATCAAAGGCAGAGAGTTTATTTCAGGAGAGAAGGCAAGTCTCTCATCTTCAATGCACCCTACTCAAAACACTCTCATCTGCAAGATATCCACCTTTCTACCTGCCCTGCTGGGTGGGTATGATGGGGAGAGATGAAAAGACACTGCCTCAGGAGGAGGGAGGAGCAGGTAACCTGCTTATTTCAGACCCAAATGTTTGGGGCCAGTGCCACAGCCCCAGAGTGTGCCCTTCCTCCCTCAGAGGAGGGATAAAATCAGATCCCTCTGACATAAATGAGTTAAGAAACACTAGCTTTACCTACAGATGTGAAACATAGATGCCTATTCTGCATCTGCCACCAGCTTTCTGGTTTGGGTCTCTTTGGGTGCTGCTGTTTGACCCCCTTTGACTTCTCTTGGGAACCTCTCTCAGTCCTCTCACATTCCATCCACTCACAGAACAATGCTCTCTAAGTGCTAAGGATGAACATCTCAACAGTCCTAGAAGATAAATTTGGGGAGTCATCTATGCTACATCTACTGATCAAAGCACCTTATTATCGTGCTATCTAGTCTCAGCCAGGGCCAGCAACAATTTGTGGTCACTGAAGCTGGTTGGATGCTTTTATCAAGTACTCCAGTAATTACTCTGTGTTAAATTACTCACCTAAAATACGTGGGTAGGTTGAGACATTCTAAACTGCACCAACAGCCAAGTCAAAGAGATAAGGAGTAATGAACTAGCCAGGGAGGGCTAACAGTGTCAGCTCTCCGGCCTCACACAGACCTGCCAGAGCATTTATGTCTGACCTCCAGCTACTTTTCATGTCAGACTGCACCTTTAGTTGCGTGAGTGCTAAGACATAAACCCATGGCAAGCAGCTCAGTAATTAGGGGTTAGTTTTGCTTTCCTTTTTAGAGCAGAGTGAGGGAAGAAGGGAGGGGATGAAGCAATGCTATTTTATCTGTTCAGATTCCTTTAAGGACTGTAAGAAGGAAACTAATTTTAAAAAAAGTAAAAGGCATCCCCTTCCCCCCACCCCCCCTATCCCCCCTCAGGACTATCAGTAGTTCAGGTTAATGCAGCCCTAAACTCAGGGCAGGCAGATTCCTTGGCAAGGTGTGTCAAAAAAACATCCAGAAGTCATCAAATGAATACCAAACCAGGGAAGGGAGTTTCTAGATTAACTCAGCATCAGCAAGGGAAATTTTCCATGTAATTCTTTACCTGAAACTTCTGTGAGAAATAATCACAGTGTGTTATCATTTTGGGTACTTTGGCTACATCTACTGATGTAATATCTGAATCTGCTTTTTGTTAGAGGTGACTTTAAGGTAACTACCTCCATGTCCTATATCCAAGCATGCTGTCGATCTTAAAAGGAGGGTTCCTGCTGTAACCACTGCACCTCCCCCAGCACGCTGCAGATCACAGAGGGCAGCCCCATGGGTGACACCTTGGGGTCAGGAGAGAATGAAATATTTCCCACTGAGCCAGCACAGCCCTCAGGCAGGCAGCAAAACCACAGGGAGCGTGCCAGAGTCTGCAGGGAATTTGTCACAAGAAAGAAAAGCTGAAACAAACCAAAATAAAAGGGTGTTTTTCTGCCCAGGAAATACGACGAGTTTAAAGGAAAGGGCACTGTTTTGCAAACTCTCCCCTTTGTAACATGGTTTGGCTGCCAGCATTCCCCAGAGATAAACATGATGTTTTTTATTTGACTAGTCAGCCTGGCCTTGTGCTTTCTGGAAGTCAACCCCAAAGCAATGCTGTGAGGCATTTCAGGGGGCTTTGCAGTTCTCCCTGCAAAATGCCAGTGAACATTTATGTAAGAAGGTGAAATCTTAAAGCAAAGAAAATAGTTCTCTCACATATTTTAATGGGCTTTTTGCTTTTTTAATTTCAGTCCCATGCCCCCTTCTTTTCCTCTTCTGCTTGATGTTTTCTTGGTCCCTGTCTTCCCCCAAGTGCTGCTCCTTTTGTAAGGAAAGGGAGCAGCAGATTAGCAAATTATCTCTGGTACTAACTCAAAAGAACCCTGAAAAGGCACAGGCAGGAGGAAGGGGCAGCCATTGCATTTTGGATTGCTGCTTTAGTATGAGTTTCACAAGCTGAGGTGACTGACACAAACTCATCCTTCTCTTGAACTATGACATCCTTTTCCTGCTCACACTCCGTGGAGACATTGAACATCTTATTCAGATGAGGTTTTTAGCTGGAGCCCTGACAGACTCACTCCAGCTAAGCTTGGGGTCAAGCTGCACATCCACCACTGCTGCAATTTCCCTCTGCTTTTATGCCACTCAGTCAGAGGACCCAAACCCTGACCCAGCCTCTGCCTCCCAGCCAGATGTGCCAGATGATGGTGACTGCCATTCTCCCAGGAACATCTCTTTGGCTCGGTGTTCCTCACGAGCGGTGCAGCAATGGCCCTGCAAAGCACAGAGCTGTATCAAAGCATCAGCCCAAACCTCATGTAAGCATAGGTTTGAGCAAGACATGTTAGGTGGACTCAGTCTGGCTCTCTGCACACTTCTCACAGCTGCACTTGCACCCAGTTGTTAGGCAGGAGAAAAAATTTAGTGGCACTAAGCTGCAGTACTCTCCCAAAAACTTACTGTAGATGATGGCTGCCTTCACTCCACATGCAAGCTGCTCTTCCCCTCATTTCCCACTGTGGTTGCTTCTGCTCCCCTTCTGCTCCTCTCACAGGGAGGAAAGGGAGATGGGGAAACTCCCTTTGGGGAGCTGCGACTCTTTAGTGGCTGCTATAAATTCCTTGCAGGAGTCCCCTACACAAAGGAGAGCTCAGCTGCACATTTCTTTCTTACATGCCATAGCTCAGTGTGCTTGTTTGGCTTAAGCTGGACAGAGGAGTATTTCCAAGAAATGTTGCA
This sequence comes from Hirundo rustica, assembly GCF_015227805.2. NCBI lineage: Eukaryota > Metazoa > Chordata > Aves > Passeriformes > Hirundinidae > Hirundo > Hirundo rustica. The sequence goes on from NC_053451.1 coordinate 92,369,548, forward strand.
ACTCTTAACAAAGGTTAATTTCAAACAATTCATATGGCCCTGCTCTATTTTAAGCATGGTTTTAACCACCCAATACATATTGTAGATAGCCTGGGCATGCTTCCTAAGGAATGCTGGGTGGTCAGAGCTGGGCCTGGATGGTTTCCAGTCTGACTGGGTCCTTGGCTCACTGGATGCCAGGTCTGAGCAGTCCCTTCCTGCCAGTCTGCTCCCGCTCCTGTCCTGATGTACATCTCAGCTATCTCTCTTGCCTTGTCTTCCCTGCTCTATCTCTCTATTTTTGTTCATTTTACCCATCTTTCTATTCAGTTTTCTCCTCTGCAACAGTGACCAGACACATCATGGATCTAAGATGACCCATGCTGCTATCACAGCTCCATTTGGCTCCTCACTAGGCTACTCCCCTGAGAGCCTAGTAAATCCTGAGCTTCTTGCTTGGTCTTTAGGCATTGCTTTAGCAAACATGGCCACTGACAGTGATAATGCCAGGAGCAGCAACTTCACCCTTAAACGTGTCAGTAAGTCCAGCCATATGGTGCACTCCCACCACACAGTCTCTTTTGAATGCTGTGGTGCACATCAGCACAACACAGTGGTGTGGCACAGGGAGTAGTCAGAGGGTGGCATTCCTTTGTGAAACAAAAGGGGATGTTGAAGTGTTCCGAGCACACAACTGTTTAAATAAAAATTTGACTGGTACTTCAGAATTCATCCCCATTTTTAGGGAAATTAACTACACAAGGCTGAACAGTCACATATAGGACTTGACTTTCACTTGTTATCTACAAATTTGCATCCTCAGACTCCGTGCTGGCCCACGCATTCAGTGATGAATTAGAAGGGAGAAAAATGCCACTAAGTGAATTGCCAACATTTGTTCACACAGTTGTGATTTTTTTTCTTCCACTCTCGTATTTTGGGCTTGACACACTTAGCTGTGAACAGCTGGCAACAGCTTCACCTAAATCCATGAATAAAGCTGAATTGTTAAAGACAATTACTCAAAACATCCCATTTGTTGAGACTTGAGGCTGCTGGGTGAGATGGAGGAGGTGAACTTTTAGTTGTGTAATGGCTAAACTGCTGATCTGATAAGGCACAGGGTGAATGATGGGCTGTGAGATAGGAGCTGGACCCAGTGCAGAGGATTGTGCTCTTTGTCATGCTAAGTTGTGCTTCCTTGCACAAACCCCTGGGCTGTGGGGCTCCCCCTGCTCTCCCCGGGGTAGTATCAGGGAATTCAAGACATTTGCCTGTGGCCTCAGCATGTTTATCTCTGCTGATGGGACTTAACTTACTCAGCTGCTGCTAGGATGTGCAGCTGTGTTAGAATGTGTCAAAGACTCCCGAGGCATCCCATGAGATTCACATCATTATACCGAGCTCCTCGCCTGGTGGGAGGCACCTGAGCATTCCCACCTGAAGCAGAGTGAAAACAGACCCAATAGATATTGTGTTCTGGGGATTTCTCTCCATCACATCTTCAGGATTTGCTCCACCACCAGACAGACGTGGTCAGCGACCACCACTTTAACCAAGACTGTGCAGCAACCAAGTCTTGTCGCTTGTGGGTGGTGAGATCCTCACACTCTTGTACTTTCTCTTTTTTTCCCTTGTCTGTGTCCTTGGGTGATGTTGTTGCGCTTTCATATTGTAATGCTTTGGTGTTGTTCTATTACTATAGAGAATAACCACCAAAACAGCTCTATACCTCTATTCCTTTGCAACCAAATTGTTCTGCAATAAACCCTACACTGTTTATTTACAGCCACTGATCATTCAGTGTTGTTTCATTCTAATCTGCCCCAAAGGAGCTATTAACAAGAACCTGGGTTACACTCACCTTCTGCAGCAGCTCGTAACACTTCAGATTCCCACAACACCCGGGAAACGCATTTAAAGCGTCTCCTTTGTATATTTATACTTCCTTGGTTTTAACCAATTTGCTAATGCAAAGAAGCAGAAAGCCCTCACATAAAGCAAAAGACCATGAGCCTTACCATGTCTTTAAATGCCCCAAGAATGGCTGCCGTGATAATCCCCAGAAACAACCCGATGATGTTGAGGACTGTGGAGGACCACAACAGTCTGTACAGGTGAAGCACATCCTGACAGCTGCTCACGCCGAGAAATTCATAGTAGCTGGAGGACTGGTCTGAACTGAAAGAGAACGCAAACAATGTTTTTTGCACGTAATACCGAGCACTACAGGATCTGACTCCTTCCTGCTTGCTTTCCTCCTTGGCAAAGTACTACATCCATGCTCCCAACAAAAACTGCTCAGAAGAACAGGAGAAAGCCCTGCTGAAAAACCAGCTCTGCTAAGGCCACCACCAAGTGTTATCTAACCAATACCAACCCTAGTTTGACTGACTGGTGGTGGCTACCAGCATGGATCCTTTATCTTTTGTTCCTCGTCTTTAAACAGAGACACGATCTTGGTATATGGATGCTGCCCTTGTCATTTAGCTACCAGATAGAGCTTTCTTAGCTTTGCTTTTTTTCCTAGCTCACCTAGAAATCTGGCATCTCAGAGACTGGGGAAGGCAAGTTGCTTAAGCATTAATTCAACCACAGGAAGGGAGATATTGCCAGCTGGCTACATTTGTTTGTGGTGTCTCTGGTTCCAAATTAATACAACCCAGTACAGTATAAAGATGCCTTTACACTCTGGATTGTACTATCCAGAAATATTTGTTCATATTTCTACACCACACTGGTTATTGTAAATCAGGCATGTGGTGAAGTTACGCCTCAGTGTCTTGCCAAAAGCTAGAAATATCCTACTGCAAAATTTAAACCCACAAGTTCCCACAGTTCTTTCCAGTACCCACCTTAATTTGAACCCATTAACAAGCTCCTAGGGCAGCTATTTGAATTTGAAAGTTTTTTTTTTTGTAAATGACAAGCCTGTTTTTCCACTATTAGGAAATTGCCAAATTGCCATCAGATTATGGTGGAAACCAGAAGTGAGCAGTTTGAGTTCACTCTTCTGTTCCTCCATGGGGAAGGAGTGCATGGGGCAGCAATGGAGGTTATGGAAAGTTAGGTTAGTTAGGGAAAACTCTGCAGAGCAGTTCACAACATTTCTGGGAAGAACCACATCAGGCACCATAACTTCTGGAAATATCCAGTCGATGGATTCAGGTCATGGTTCTGGCACTGAAGAACCATACTATCAAGCTCACCTGGGCCCTGCCATGAGCCCATCTTAACTAAATAAACCTACAGCTTCAGCTGCTTTGAGGCTGAGGAAATTTGATTTACAGTCCTGCCTTCATATCAGTCTATTCCATGGCTGACAACAAATCTCTCTGTGGGCCTGTGCTTCCTCCTGCTTCTCTCTAGGCAGCTTGGGAACTGGAATTGCCAAGTCTCCAGAGCAGTGTGGCTGCTTATTTACCCTGGATTTGTCCGTGCCAGTGCCATAAGGTCTTGCTGTCCACTGCAGAATGTTGACAATAGCAGAACACACACATTTAATTGTATCATTGAATAATGTCACAGCAGTGATCAGATCCAAGTGTTTCAAACAAACTCAGTGTCTTAGAAAAATGGCACTGATGATCTCCATCTGAAAGGGAAATATGCCTGATCTCTCCTTGTGGTTAATTTATACTTTAAGCAACAGTTTCAATCACTTTTTTTGGCAACTCTGAATACTTTTCCCCCCTTTAACACCCCTGTTCTTTTCTGTGTTGAATTGGGCTGTTTGGTTCAGTGTTAACATGCAGGCAGTAGCTGTATACCATGAAGGAAGCCTTCTCGCTATATACATACTGCATCGCAAATACGATGTTCAATCATCTGTCACAGAAAAGGTACCAAAGCTGAGCATTCTCTACCTTTCCCACTTGTTTTGTATACCTCCATCATGTCCAGATTCAACACTTCTTACATAAGCAAAAGACTCTACACAGGATTTTAATCCATTCCATAGACCTTCATTCACTTTGTGTCTCCCATCTGCATAAGAAATATGCATGCATAAATCACTTCCCTCTAGTCCCAAATGTCATTTTGCTTCTCTAGTTGAGGTATAATCTGGCTAAGAGCTAGTTTTTCATGCAGAGGCCTTGTGTAGAAGCTTGATTGTTCACACCTTGTTGCCCTACATCTAAAATGTTTGTGTCTAGCATCACACTAGCCAAGTCTTACAGAGGACTGGGGCTATTCAGGACTGCTAGCATGTGAAGAGGAGGCAAAACCAAAATAAAATAGATGTAAGAAGGAAGAAAGATGAGAAATACACAGGGGCAAAGAAGGAAAAGTGACTGTGGCTGAACTGTAGAGGGTTGCAGATGTTGCACGAGAGTGCACTGTAAGATGACATACAAGGGCAGGCAGAGATAAGACAAGGGAGAATAGTTTTAAACAAAACCAGGGAAGATTTAGATATTAGGAAGAAATTCCTCACTGTGAGGGTGGTGAGACACTGGAACAGATTGCCCAGAGAAGTTGTGGATGTCCCATTAGTGGAAGTGTTCAAGGCCAGATTGGATGGAGCTCTGAAGAGCCTGGTCCAGTGGAAGGGGTCCCTGCCCATGGCAGGGGGTTGGAACTAGATGGTCTTTATGGTCCCTTACAACCCAAACCATTCAGTGATTCTATGACAGTGAGATGTGCAAAGGGTTAGCCAAGCAGAAGAGTCAGTAAATCTAAAGGGAAAAATGCATTGCCAGACCAACAGTATATCTGAACAGGGATGTAACTGAGTGACCGGTTTTGATCACACAGCAAAAAGCTTATGGACATGTTTAAAGAAAAAGAAACTGAAATAACACTAACACTAATGAACAACTCCTGACCCACTTTGTGTTGGTATCAGGACTTCAATTGCAGAGGAACTGGATTTCTCAGCATACAAGCCCCTTGTGTTACTTCTTCGGGCCCTACCATTTACAAGTAAGGACAACCAACCAAGAATTTCTCAGAGGCCTCGGAATGCACACAGGTACTTACTTCTCACAGTTGTACAGATCACAGCAATAGCATGTGTTACTCTTCACTTTCAGCTGGCACTTGCTGTTTAGGGTATGACATGTCACCTGCCAAAAAAGCAGAAACTTACTTTTATGCTCAACGTTTCAGTGTTGTGTGAATCATCCTACTGTACTGACCACCAAAAAAAACCCACCAAAAAACCAAACAGCTACTACAACATTGTCAAGTTGTCTTACCTGTTGTGCAGAAAGATCCTGAGATTCCAAAATTCATGACTGGAAGCCAGAAGGTCATCCCTGAGCTCACAGGAGTTTGAACCAGGATGACAGCCCCTGAGTCTGAGGGCATTCACACATTCTGGCAGCCCAGAGCTCCCAGCACCAGCCTGCAGCCAGGGCTGCCAGAGCTTTCAAGCACTTTGCTGCACTGCCTGGTGCTATTCTGCTGAGACCCAGAGTGTGCAGCCATGAGACTCAGATCTCTACAGCTGTGATGAACTGACCGTGGGTCTGGAAATATACACTACAGCAAACAATGAAGTGGATAAGAGAACCAGTCCATTACAGTGGCGAAATGGCAAGGGAGCCAATTTATCTGAACAGCTTCCAATAAATGGGAGCTCTCCCCTTTAAGTGAAACCCTTCTGAAGAAGGAAGTAATTGTGAACAACAGCAAGAACTATCTTCTAACCCACAATCAGAATAATTCAGAAAAGATCCAAGTACTCCAACAAATAAGTACCATTTATTGCAGGTTCTCAAATACAAAACTGAAAAGGTTTATTTATGTGAGGAGGAATTGAAAGGATGGACAGATGTTAGAACAATAAAGGCAGGCACACGTAAGCCACTCTCCATCCAGACACAAAATCATTTTAATGAATCCTTAAATGTGGTAAGCATTAATCAGTTCTATCTGGCACTACAGACCAATTGAAATACTTTATATGTAAGGCTTTTTTTTTTTTTTTTTTTTTTTTTTTTTTTTTTTTTTTTTTTTTTTTTTTTTTCTCCCTGAGAGTTTTGGCTTATTAACTTTGAGATCCTGGAGAGCTGTCAGGTTTTAAAAGCTAGCAGTCCGAAAATAAATTTTTTCTATAGCTGTTATTTGATAGGAAAAAAATCTCTATAACCACTGAGAACTACTTTGTTCATAAAATGCAATTAAAGTGTATTATTGAGTGGAAAATTCCTCATAATGAAAAAGCAGAAGGAGCATGCTTAGGATTACATGCCCACTTTTGACAAGTTTATCAGACAGCTCTGGATTAGCCACAAATGTGTTACTCTATGGAACAGTGTCCACAAGAGATGTTAAACCAGATGTTTCTCACTTCCTAAGTCCTGGATCTGTGTATCCTGTTAGTATGAAAACTGTCACTGCTGATGAGTCTGTACTCCTCACATACTTGTTCCCAGCAAAAAGGAAAGCCTTAAACACACACACTCAGCAACAGAGGAAGTTCATCTCACAACCCGTCTCCAACTTGCTGCACTCATCCTTAGCAGGATTTGACCAAGCAGTGGAAAATGTGTGACAAAACTTATGTTAGAAGGAGATTAATATGATTCCTTGGGATTGTTTTGCTGCTCAGGACAAGGCTGTACCTGTGGTTACTGTCTCATACAAATCAGCTCTTCTATCCCAAAATGGTAGGTTATAGAAGGACAGTCTCAGTCTAGGTTGCAATCTGGGAATGGAGCTCACAGTTTGATACAGACACATCCCACTTTTCAAAAGGACATCTCACCCTCAGACAGGACCTTGTTTCAACACTATTGCTCTATTGTGTATGAACTTACTGGAGTGTAGGCTTTGTTGGCCTGAAGCCACATTCAGCTGCAGCTGTCAGCCTGAGCTGCAGTTTACTGCAGAAGAGGAGCTCGTACTGTCACTGACTGCAGCAGCTTAATCAAGGCAGTGACTGAACCCCCTGGCTACTTCTCAGAGCAGGCTGAAAACTAATCCTGGAGCACAGAGTGCTACCTCAGCCATTTTGTGAGGTGCCCTATGGCTTTGTATTCAGTGAATCTTCAGACTTTGGTTTTGACCTCCTGTATACAGTGAAAATGGCCTGGGACCCACATCCTGCTACAGATTGGGATAGGAGGACTTTATCAGATGGAATGTGCTGCTAAAAAGTGGTTTGTTCTGATGTATGGTTTGGGAACCACTTCTAATAGGAAATAAAATTAGTTTTCCCCTCTCCAAGCAATAATAAGCCCAGTCTGCCCATTTTAATGGAGAAGGCTAGAAGTACAAAATAGGGAGACTAGCATTATCATAAACATGGTTTTTAGCTGCTTCTACACTACAAGGCACATATTCTTGGCCAAGGAAGTTATAGTAGTTATCTATTTTTATCACTGCATTTTTAAAACATGCATAGAACAAGACACTCCTTTTTAGGAGAACAGTGAATAAACCAAAATAAACAAATCAGTGTGTGGTGTGAGCAAGGGTGGTGGAAACAGACCATTTGTGGGTGTTCTGCATGTCAAGACCTACTATTTCATTTCAGTGACCAGACACACAGCTTTTTCATGTCTTGGATGTTTGTGATTGATTATCTCCTCAGCACCAATTGAAGATATGTTCTCCTCTCATAGTAACTGCAAAAAACCAAAATTCTTTCTGCTTTGAGCAAAGAGAACTGAAACAGGCACACTAATTGAGCTGGAGACCACTTAGAGGTGAGAGATGTCAATCAAAAGGAAACTCGAAGTCAGTAAGCAATCTGCTTTCCTAGTTAAGTGTTTGCCTGACATGCAGAGCATGTCCTCTGCTCACTACCTGGCTACCTTTGGAAAAGCGAAAACCAAGTATAAATGTCATGGATCCTTAACTCTGAATTCACATGCCCTAATGCTAAATCAGTGAACAACCAGAGAAGAATGTTATTAGAAACTACCTACACTTTTATAAGATATGCGGTTTGTTTTTTTTCCAGAATAGAGGAAGGAGTTCTGGGTGGCCCAAGTTTAGACATTCCCAGAATCAGCAGAGCTGTGGAAAACTATCTGGCCAGAAGCCTGAGGCTAGGGTCACCTGCAAGGAGCTGTGGTCAGTGTGAGGCCAACCACATGCTTATTACAGGAGGCAGAAGCATTTCTCAGGACACGTCTGTGTCTGAGTGTGCAGGCACATTTTAGAAGAGGAAGGAGTAAATCTTACAGGAAGGGGTATTGTCACACTTCAGAAGTTTGTCTGGGTCGGTCTTTACATGAGGAGATCAGTGAAATATTTTTTGTCATACATTTTCTGGAATCAACAGCAGGATGCTCTAGCAGCAAGATTTAAGGACTGCTAAACTAGTAGTATACTTTGCTAAGCTTTCTAGAAATATTAGTGGTAACATTCCCCATACACATTTTCTTAGGCATGGCAGGAATGGTGATGAAGAACAACTGCCTTCTTGAAAGTTATACCACTGTTTAGCTGTTCTCCATTTTGCTTTTCTATTCACTCCCACCAATTTACCACAATAATAAAATAGGAAAAGAAGCTAAATCTGGACTTCTCAAGAAGCTAGCCATTTGGATATGGGCACTTTTCTGACCATGTTACTGTCATTGAGATAATAAAAATGCTGCATTCAAACCACTGATGTTCTTGGCCTGTGCTGGATAAATGCAGAGATTTGAAGTCTCCTGGATGATACAAATGGGTTAGATATTTCCTATTCTACTTGGAGTCTACAAAAGCCTTCTTAGAGGAAGATGCCAATGTGACAAACATGCCCCAGACAATTATTATATAGCATAGATGGTCTAGAAATCATTCCAGTCACAGAGTAATGTACTGGATACAAACACTGATGATGACTCAAAACCTCACTGACTATAGTGATTTGCAATCATCAGAGGCTTGGACAAGCAGGGAGTCACTTGTGGGAGAAAAGCAGTGGGGTTTCTACCTACCCGTGACCTACATGCACAGACATGCTCTCAAATATCTCCCTCGCTCCTCCCCAGCACAGCAGAAATGAACACATGAGATGAGTTTGTTTACCTCAGTCTGGTAGGCATCATACAGGAATCCTATTCCACTCGAATAAAACTGGCATCTTTTGTTATACAGAGGTCTGGGTTCCTGTAAAGAGAAAGGCAGCCAAAAGAGTGATTGGTTTGGAGGAAGTGGAATGCACCATGTCCCATGTCCCCATGCAGATGTTTACAACTTTGTGGAGCTGAAGCAATGCAGTCACTTGGGTAAACGGCTCACACCCCCTGTGTTGGCTTTCTTTCTGGAATGGCCCTCCTCAGGGTTACATTTTCCATCCTCACTCCACCACTAAGATATGTGAGTATCATCTATTTTTCTCTAAAAGTCATCACCTCTGGCATTTAACCATTTGATGTTGTTTAACCACACTTGACGTCAAATAGTACTGCTCAGAGAATGGTCCAGTCTCTCTTTTTTCTGGTACTGTTTCTTACCCAAAACCAAGATTTATTTTTCAGGTTGTTTTCAAGATACTTTCTTTTCAAGGGATTTACTTTCTAAAGAGTTTCAACAGTGTCCATGGTGAGAACAAAGAAATGTAGATAATAGTTTGCATATTCCACTTATAACACACACATCAAATCCCAGAAGTAAAACAAAGAATAATGAAGAAATTAGGGCATAAAGAGAAAGCAACTTACATTATTTGTTTTTGCCTTATTTTCCATTTATGCTATTGCAAAATATGCATTCACTGCTCATATTTTATATTTTGCTTGTAACAGTTCCCCCAAACTGATATAAAGAAAGAACACAATGAAATATTCTTGGCCAGATGGAAAATGTGTGCTTCTGACCTTGGCAAACAACCACTTTGAAGGCTGGAAGGTGCATACCTCAGTCAGTTTCAGGGCTAGACCATATTTGTCTTGGGAGGATTTGACAAATTGAATCCTCTGTGATTCAATGTCTATCTCAAAACAGTGTTGGAATTACTTAATGTTTACAAAACAAAAAACAAAAGACTTTTTCAACTTGCCATCGTTTATCTAGTCCTGATATGTGCCTTCAAAAGCATGAAGAGCTGGGAGTGTGGGTTGATCTGTTGGAAGGTAGGAGGGCTCTGCAGAGAGACCTGGAATGGTTGGATGGATGGGCAGAGTCCAATAAGATGATGTTTAATAAGTCCAAGTGCTGAGTCCTGCACTTTGGCCACAATAACCCCCTGCAGCATTATAGGCTGGGGATGGTGTGGCTGGACAGTGCCCAGGAGGAAAGGGACCTGGGGGTGCTGAACATGAGCCAGCAGTGTGCCCAGGTGACCAAGAGGGCCAATGGCATCCTGGCCTGGATCAGGAATGGTGTGACAGGAGCAGGGAGGTCATTCTTCCCCTGTACTCAGCACTGGTGAGGCCACACCTTGAGTGCTGTGTCCAGTTCTGTCCCCGCAGTTTAGGAAGGACGTTGAGATGCTTGAGCCTGTTCAGAGGAGGCAACGAGGCTGGTGAGGGGCTTGGAACACAAACCCTGGGAGGAACAGCTGAGGGAGATGGGGTTGTTTAGCCTGGAGAAAAGGAGACTCAGAGGTGACCTTATCACTCCCTACAACTTCCTGAAGGTTGGTTGTAGCCAGGCACACTTTCTCCAGGCAGCAGCTGACAAAACAAGAGGCCACAGTCTTAAGCTGCACCAAGGGAAAGAGTGATCATGTACTAGAACTGTCTGCTCAGGGAGGTGAAGGAGTCATCATCGCTGGATGTGTTTAAAAAAGGATTGGATGTGGCACTCGGTGCCATGGTTTAGTTGAGGTGTTAGGGCGTGGGTTGGACTTGATCTTGAAGGTCTCTTCAAACCTGGTGATTCTGTGATTCTGTGAAAGCACTCAAGTGCTCATTGCTCCTCAGTATGTCAGACAGGCCAGATCCAATAGAGAAGATGCAAACTCACTATCTGCCATCCCCTCTTTCCATGCCAACTGACAAGCGAAGGACTATTTAAGTTGTTAGCAGAAATCTTAGCTGATTAACTTTCACAGCATTTTAAAGCTTTAAGATCCATCCAGGAGTAACGTAGATTTTGCAGAAAGATCTGCACTATCTGATCACAAGCAGAGTGCTTGTTGGATAATGAAGTGTGAACTGTACAAATCTGCTGATCCAAAATACATAATTAGTTAAAATGCAGAGCTAGGCAGGAATGCAGACAGATCAATGAATAAAGCTCCTCCATCAGCTTGTTTGCCTTTCTGATTACTCCGGCAAACTTCAGCAAGTTTGGACACCAACTCTCAAGGGTTAGAGAAAGGTTAGCTTCCTGCATCCAAAAATATTTATTTATACTACACAAGTGTAAGAAAAAATGTTTCAGTAACTCTTCTTCTCTAGAGGAAAAGCAAATACCACAAGAACAGCATGCCATGTCTTGAACTAGGTCAACATTCTTCCACAGTCCTGGGAAAGCATTAGCCTTTAGCCATGACTTCCAGGGACAGATCTGGTTGGGAGGTCTAAGAGGACTGCTGTTTCTCTGCCGGAACGAGGAGCTGACAAGGAGAGGAACTCTGCAGGACTTCATAGTTACAAACAAGGAAAGATTGCTCAGGGATGTACAGGTCAGGGGCAGCCTTGCTCCTAATGATATGGTGGGATTCAGGATCTGGAGAGGATGGAGCAGGATCCCAACTCTGGACTTGAAGAAAGGAAACTTTGGCTTATCCAGTGATATATGTGGAAGAACCCAATGGGATACAGTCCTGGAAGGAAATGAGGTCCAGGAAAGTGGGTTGATATTCAACATTCATCTCCTCCAAACTGAGAAACAGTTCATCCCATCTAGCAGGAAATCAAGTAAAGGCAGCATGAAGCCTGTGTGGATAAACAAGGAGCTCCAGATGTAACTCAGGCATGAAAAGGAAGTCTACAAGAAGCACAATAAAGGGGAAATCACCAGGAAGAAAAACAGAAAAATTATATGAGCATGCACAGATGGGGTTAGGAAAGCCAAAGCTCTCTTGGAATTCAGTCCAGCAAGGATTGCAAAGGGCAGAAAGAAGAGCTTCTACTTGGTATATTAGCAGAAAAAGGAAATCAGGAAAATATGTGTGCATCACTGAATAAGGCAGGCAACATAGTACAAAGACATGGAAAAGATCAAAGTATTCTGTGCCTTCTTTACCTTGTCTGCAGTGGAGACGAGTGGGAAAATCTGGCACTAGAAATAATAACCCTTGCCAAAAGGAGATCAGTTTCGAGAACATTTAAACAGACTGGTGATACATCCTGTCTTCAAGAATGACAAGAAAGACAATCAAGGGAACTACACACTGATGGGAAGGGATGGAACAAGCAATCTTGGAAACAATTTCCAAACACCTCAAGGACATGGAGGTGATTTAGAGTAGTCAGCAAGGATTTACGAAGGGAGAGTCATGTCTGACCCACCTGTTGACCTTCTACAAGGGTATGACTGGCTTGGTGGATGAGCGGAGCTTCTTGCTCAACTGCTTCTGGATCTTCATCTTCACTAATTGCCGCTGGCAGTCTCTCCTTCTCACAGACAAGCTGATGAAATATGGGCTAAATAAATGGAGAGTGAGATGGATTGAAAGCTGGAAGAGCTGCTGAGGTTGTAGTGTTGGGACCAGCTGGAGGTGACCCCAGAGGTCAATGCCAGGACAGTATTGGATAACATCTCAATTGCTGAACTGGATGATGGGTAGAGTGCACCCTCTGCTAGCTAGCAGATGATAAAAATTTGGGATGAATGGCTGAAACACCACAGGACCATGACATTGTTCAGAGAGACCTGGGCTGGAGAAATGGCCCACAGGAACCTCAACAAGGTCAGTACAGGAAAATTCCAAATCCTGCACCTGGGGAGGAATAATCCCATGCACCAGGAAAGACTGGGGCCTGACTGGCTGGAGAGCAGCTCTACAGAGGGTCCTGGAGGGTAGCAAGTTCAACATGAGCCAGCAATGTGTCCTTGTGGCAAGAAAAGACAGCAGTATCCTTGACTGCATTACGAAGAGCACCACCAGCAGGCCCAGGAAGTTGATCCTTCATCTTAACACTGGTGAGACACATCTGGAATACTGGATAAAGTGGTTGGCTCCCCAGTATGAGAGAGACCACAGACATGGTCTATGAGTTAACAGAGTGGAACATCTGTTGTATGAGAAGCAGAGCGGTGTCTGTTCATCCCAGACAAGAGAAGGCTCCCATGCACCATGTCAATACTGATACTTGATGGGGAAGTGAAGAAGATGGAGCCACATTTCTCTCAGTAGTGTCCAGAAAAATTACAAGGTGCAGCAGGCACAAACTGAAATATGGAAAATTCCATTTAAACATAAGAAACCTTTTTTATTCTACGGGTGATTAAACACTGGAACAAGTTTCTCAGAGTGGTTGATCAGCCTCCATCCTTGGAGATACTCAAACTGGGCACTCAAACTGTACACAGTTCTGAGCCACCTGTGCTAGCTAACACTGCTCTAAGCACTTGTGGTTGGATTATAAATCTTCAGAGGCTCTGCCCACTCTCAGCAGCTCTGATTCTGTGAAGAGAGTCAGAGTATATGTCAGGCTATGAGCAGACTAACAAATTCTCTCAAAGTATCATAGGTTATGAGTTTAGCAGATATGCCTTAACACCTGGAGACAGATGCTCCCTGGCCTTACCTTTGGGGCATTTGTATCTTACTACAGGTTGCTGATGAGTAACACCACCACATCACACTATGAGGCTGAGTCTGAGAATGCTAAGATAACTCCCCTCAGACACCACTGTATCTTCTTAAAGGCAGTGAGAGAGCTGTCTAATCTGTCTCCATCAAATACAAGAAGACCCTCACTTTTGGCCCTGATCTCTTGGCTTATACAGTTTTTCTACCTCTTACACCTTCTTCCTCTTAAAAAATAAACCGGTCTTTTTGTTGGTTTGGTTTTTGATGGAGAAGACAAGCACACTTTTCATCCAAGTGTGCTTGTGACTGGAAGCAGCACTGTTCCCTGAAGAAAGAGGTTATTGATTAATCCATACCAGCTATTATGGCTTCATATTGCTGTACAGCACAAAGGTCAGAGCGGTGACACGGAAGTGGCCACATTGAATACAGTTATTACATTTGCATGCACAGTCATGGCAAACGAGTACCTTCCTTCATGCACCTAATTTTGAACAGCAAGCCTCCTGCATTCAGTCCATTCTCTGAATGCATCCCTACGTGCAATCAAACAATTGAGTGATGATCAAGTGTACAAAAATAACAGAGATTAGATAACATTGGTGTGGTCCAGACACCTACAAAATTTAACACCTAAAGCACACAGCTTTTAAGTAAAGGTACACTGAGGATGCTGAAAGGTTGCATTGGTAAAAGCTTCCATTTTCATGCCACAGAGGTGCTGTGGTCTGTCTGTCTACTAAGGTGTTTATATGAATAAGGCACCACATAGATATTAAAAAGTGTTTAAAAGTTATCCAACAGTATGTCACACCACATAAGCACCCACAGGGCTTTATAGGAGTGTCTAATACCAAATATGTGTGTGCATGTATATATATACATTTCATCTATTAAGAGTAATTCTAAATTATACAGCAAAAATATTCTTTTAGACTGATTTAATATAATTTGATACCAAGAACTTCCTCAAACACTGTTACTGAAACAGAGCTATGCAATACGACCCACTGATGTGTAGTATTGATATATTACAAATCATGCATTCCCTTTGTTTCTTTGAGTAAGTCCCTTTAAGTGGAAATGGGCAGGTGGGAAAGTTCTGTTAGTTAAAGCTCTGCTGATGGACACAGAGGAAAAAATATGTAGGCTGGTAAAAAGAGGAAGACTTCTCTATAAAAATGTAGTTATATTCTTGGGTTTGTTTATTTACTGATGCAAAGGAAAAATTGACAGGTTTTATTCAATCCTTCTGAGCACGGGAAAAGGTGATTTCTTAGCTAACTACACTTGAGTGAATTTGTGTATACTGAGCAGGTACAGTCAGAATACCATCAAGCTAAGCTTAGAAAATTTTCAGATGTGTCAAAAAAACATCCAAAACCCCTTTAATTTCAGACAAATCAGAACTGCTCAGCCTTGAAAGCCTTGAACACTACAAGGCAAACTGTAACTTTGCCTCTCCTTGAATTTTTTATTTCAATAGTTTTCTAGTATGTGTATTAAAACCTGAGAATGGCAGACGGACAAGAGGAAAGGCTTTATGCCAAGGAAGAAAAGATTTGGTCCAAATATAGAGGGTTCTGGTTTGGCTGATTACTTTATTTTAAGAGCATACAACAGAAACCCCACATTCTCTTTGATGGTGGGTTGCAGCATGCTTTTTGTGTAAGAGTAGTATTCTTTTAAGAGTATATTTGATAAAATGTCTGTGGGGAGGTTGAAGGGCTCTTAGCTGAGGTATGGAAAAAAGTTTTTCTATTCCAGTTTTTGTTTCCTTGGAGAACAGATATATTTTGGATAACATAGGGAAAATTCCATCTCCTTTATGTGTAAGCTCACTTTCAGAAAACAGAGATATAGCTTAAACTGTATTGACTGAAATGTATGCCATATTTTACAAAACATGGTTAATAATTTATTGAAATAACTATACAGTGAGAGCTATTTTTTTCCAATTACAGTATTTATTTAGTCTTAGCTTCCACAGATGCATCAAGAGAGGTGTAGATTAATCAGTGCCAGGGAATGTTCCCAGGCTTGAAACTCGACCATCAAGCCCATTAAACAGTTAGAACTGTGCTGGTGACGGCTTTGGCCTGGGGAAATTATCACTCTTCCAAAATAATTCCTGGGCATGGTTTGTAAATTAGTGTGGGCCAAGAACCATTCCCAGTAAGTAATTTGGACGTTGCCATTTACATTCCAAGAGACTTTGAGAGTGAGGACGTGGGCTTCACCACGCCAGTTGGCCTGGGGAGCAAGGAACCATCCTGGTCACATGTAAAAGATGAATATAGATAAAACTGAGGAGTCCAAAACCAGAATAAAGTTTTCAGTGTCTCATTAGCGTCAAGTTTTAATTTTCTGGTTTCGGTTGTTTTCATCTACTAGCAAAGCTAGCAATGAATAGGAGAAGGATAGCTGCCAAGATTTTTCAAGTTTAATCCTAAAAACAAACTGAAACATCACCCTTCAGTGCCAGCTCAGCCTTGTGCCAACAGCTGGGTGTTCTGGAGATTATAATTCCCTTCAAGATCACACTCTCTGCTAACTTTCTGAAAACAGGCATACAAATATGAACAAATAGAAGTTATTAGCAATTAGGTTTTATGCTCCTCTGGAGGGCCAGACGGAGCACAGGTATCTGTGTCTGCCCCACACTGGCACATGAGAGCCTACAAACCAGAGACCTTTCAGAACAAAAATAAAAGAAGCTCCTAAAAGAAGGGGCTAACATATTAGGAGCCTGGGAAAGCAGGCAGACTGGATCACTGTCTGGGGGCCCAAGCTAAAGTCAGTTGGATCCTACCCTGTACAAACAATGGGAGGAAATGCTACACGTCTTTTGTAATTCCTGTCTCTCTCTGACCAAGGGCTGTTTCTCCATCTTTTTCAACAGCAATCCCAAAGAGATGGCTTTCTCCTGAGGAAGACTGCTAGAAAATTCTAGGGAGTCACAGGAGTAATACAAACATCTTCATGCTTTCAATCATAAACAAATGAAATAGGTCCTTTTAAAAAATCTTTTATGAACAGTTCCCATATTGGCTCTGGCCAGTTTGATATTAGGAACTTCTGAGTCCAAGGCCAGTATCATCAATACTGCAGTGAGGGGGCGTCAGCTTTGCAGAACAAAACATTTCATAACTCAGTTTGCTCCCCAGCCTTGTGGCTCCCACACAGAGCACATGACCATACCCCTCTAGAATCAGAAGCAAGGATGGATTTTTTTGAAAAGTGTTTTGGGCTTTTACTCACTGTCAGATAAACCTGCAATTCAGTTTTCAGTCTGTAATTTCTGAAGCAGAAATGGCTTTCAGAAAACAGTTGCTAACTTGCAAACTTGCAAAATTTCACCGTTATATGGAAAAAGAAGAAACAATACCTCCTGAAATCTCCATATCCATATTTCCAGTTATTGAACCCACATCAACTGCCAGAGAACTAACTAATTAAAATAACATTTTAAAACTGCTAGTTTCCTAAAGACATGTATCTTCTCTTGTGTTGTTAAAGAATCTTTAACTTCCTGGTAGTCCAACAGAATGCCTTATCCATAATTCATGAGATATCAAATTTTTGTATACATATAGTTACATCCAGTTTGTTTTGTAAACTATTTGTTTATATATCGTTATTAGCATAGTATTCCTCATATGCTTCATCAAAATTTATTTCTGTAACTAATACCATCATTTTCAAACCTCTCTATTTCAGACAGCAGCTGGACATAAAGCCGGAGAGGGGTCCTTGCTCGCTGTGTGTCAGGAGCTTCTGGGCAGGACAGATCACATGCTCTCACATGAAATGTTGCCTCCTTGGACAGGCCAGTGTCCTGGGATGCCCACCACCACCATGGGGCTCAGTGGGCTTCTCTCCTCTCCTCTCCTCTCCTCTCCTCTCCTCTCCTCTCCTCTCCTCTCCTCTCCTCTCCTCTCCTCTCCTCTCCTCTCCTCTCCTCTCCTCTCCTCTCCTCTCCTCTCCTCTCCTCTCCTCTCCTCTCCTCTCCTCTCCTCTCCTCTCCTCTCCTCTCCTCTCCTCTCCTCTCCTCTCCTCTCCTCTCCTCTCCTCTCCTCTCCTCTCCTCTCCTCTTTATATCTGGGACAGCTCTTATGGGAGTGCCAGGCATCAGCTCCTGCCCTTTGCCAGGATGTTCTCTTTCAGTCAGTGGCAGGGGTTCTAAAGAGGTTGCCACTGCATCTCCACCTCTCTTATTCATGAAGGAATTCAACCCACATAATAAATTGGCTGTAAGCATTTGGCTGGCAGCTATCTGGAATGTGGTTGCTACAAAACCTCAGGTTTAAAAACCACTGTGACCATAAAAGGAAGTCCAGGTGCTAAAAAATAAAGTCATGGATATTATGGAGTGATGATTGAAAGACAGAAATTGTAAAGCAAAATCAAACAATTTATTTTTATTTTTTTTTTTTAGTTACCGAAGTTGGGAAAGTACAGTTATGGTTAGAAAATTAAATGTACTGCTGGATTTGGCAGTGTTAAGTTTATGTTGAACTCAATCATCTTAAAGGCCTTTTCCAACCTAAATAATTCTACCATTCTACAATAATCCCTTCCTATTTCACCTTTTGACCATGCATCAAGACAGTCTTTTCTAGAATTATTAACAGCTTTTATCTCATAGCCACCAAGGTCATAATCAGCTTTTGAATCCAAATGTGTCCGTTCAGTTTCACTTCATCAAGCAGGCCTCCAGGCCTTTCCATTTCTGCATTTCAGATGTTTTCCTCCTACTTTTTCTGATGTTTTCCCCTCTTGATGTCATCACCTTGACTATTGCCATGGAAAGTCCTAGGCTGTCAGGGTGTGCATAGTGCATGCTGGGTGGGATTTGAAAGGGTGAGTGTAAAAGAACCGCGAGCCTTTTGTGGATTCCCACAGTCCTGTGTGAGTGCAGCAGCCCAGCCCCAATGGCATGCTGCTGCCAAGGACTACAATGGACCAGACCGTCAGGAATTGAATGCTTCCAATATTTTTGCTATTGTTTTTTCAAAATTTATCCAATAATTAGGAAGGTATATTAAGAAATTTTAAGCCCTAGAATTGGGTTTTCAAGTGTTTCAAGTGTCTACAGACATGGCTAGTGTGTGTTAATTCTGTTTCTACACATATTGCTCATGCCCTAAGAGTCAAGGGTTCCCAGCTGATCAAACCCTCTAAAGCCTTGCAGAGTGAGACAGAGACATGCTTCTGTTCATGCCATACTGCTACTGTAACTACAGCACATTAGTGATCCCCTGGTGCAAATAATACATTCCCAGTGTTGTTTAGGCACTTCAGAGGCAGCCGTCATGGTATCTGGTTACATTCTTTGAGTGAGGTCATGCCATGACAGCAATTCCACTGCAGACTGCAGACAGCACTCACCCTTTCTTGTGCTTCTACGTCTGCCTTGCATGAATTTAAGAGCTGATCTTCTCCAGAAATGCTGCACTCCAGCCGAGATACCCTGTCTATTTTGTCTGCTATGCTGAAACAACCCAGCTTCAGTGGTGAAAATAGGAAAAGCAGCTGGTGGGGCTTAAAACTACTCTCACAAACCAGATCTACTGATTTACTGCACCTTGTGCTTTCCAGGGGCTCTTTTTAGGATTTCTATTTAATCTGAAAGACTGGATCCTACAGAATCCTCTTAATACTTGGTAGCAGTACATATTCATTTCAGGTCTTTCAAACCAGTAAATATTCAGAATATCTGTACATTGTCATGGCTGAAAAACACACATTCTGTCTCACTTTATATTTCCTCACTGATTTTTATTTTATGTTATCTTGGTTTAAAAAGACAGTTGTCTGCTAAGGAAAGCTAGAGAGCCAGAGCCTCCCTTGGAAAGGAGAATGTAAACCCCCTTCCCTCCAAATTATTATAATTTTGCAATTAGGGGCTTTCAGGCAAAGATATGGGAATAGGAGTAACAGATTTTTACTAGGAACATATATTAAAAAAAAAAAAAATGTAATAGTACAAAAAAACAAGCAAGGAAGCAAACAAAAATCCTGGAAAAACTCTGACAGTCATGGATACGACCTGGCACCCTGGTGGTCAGGGTGTTGGAAGCAGTCCAGATAAGTCCTCCTGGAGTAACAGATGTTGTTCTGTGGAGTAGAGATCGTCCTGTAGAAAGTCCAGTGCCGATGAGGTGGGTCCAGTCTTCCTCCAGGAATCCAGCGGAAAAACGGGATACTTTGTGTCCTGCAGTCCCAGTTTTTATCTAGCTGGGAACAGCTGGCTCCTCCCCCACTGGGTGGAGCATCTCCCAATGGGATGATGGAATGTGTCATGTCATTGGTGGGCCCCAATGGCCCATTATCAGAAGATGTCCTCCTGGAGGACGGAGGGGTGGTGAAAGAGATAAGAAACACTGCCCCGCCTGGTTTTAATGGCTGGGCTGTTATCAGAAGGCATCTGCCCCCCTCCCCCCTGGAGTTATAAGAGAAGAATAAAACATTTCCCAAAAAACAGCTTTCAACAGATAAAATAGAATTCACATTTTTAGGTTACATAATCCAATACATATGTAATACTTTGCAGTCACAGCCTTAGTCTTACTCTTCTATGTTTTGGTGAGGTTTGTGGTCTTGTAGCACTGCTACAGCCGAATGAGAAGCCTTCAGGTGATGGAGTTGCCCCGTTTTTGGACAATGGGCGCAGACAGAATACTTCCTGATGTGGACTGACGGGTCTGTTCTCACATGGATACAGATCTATTAGGAGAGGTTAAGACCTCTTCAAACAGGTGATTTTCCCTCAATGACTTTTGGCCACACTCTCTGTGGCACAAAGGCGGGAGGAAAGGCCCATCAGCCTTCACAAGCGGATGGATGGCAGAACAGGCAAAAGAAATGGGAGCTGACTCCCCTGCACATTCCCAAGGAGGTTCAGGGGCTGCAGTGCCCTGAGCTGGCGCAGGCCCAGGCTCCTGGCAGCAAGGAAAGATGTGTGTGCAGAGCTGCTGAGGAACGCGGTGCCTGTCTGCTCGGGGGCTGCTGCTCTGCCTGCTCTGGGGATAAGGCCACACAAGGATCCAGTGAGGAAGCCTACTCCTGCCTTAATACAGTAAATCTGAGCCTGGCTCAGGAACAGGTTTGCTTTTCTTTACTCAAGAATTGCTAGGCAAAGTCTCTCAGGGTAAGGCTATAGACCTTCCCATAATACCTGCAATAGCTATGTTGTGCAGTTAAAAACTTAGATTTGCCACTGGCTTTCACACAAGTTTCTAGTGATGCAATTAGCTGATACTATTCAAGGCTGTAATTTCAGTTATTGCTTGATGCAGTTAGTTATTTAATTGCTTATTATAGTTGATTACTTGCATTGATTATATTACTTTGATTATAGGGTTTGTTATATGAACTGATTGCTCTGTCTTGATTGTAATGATGTTGTGCCATGTGAGTAATTAACGTTTCCACAAGAATGCAAGAACTGTTTATTCTGTTTCTGGTAGTGTAACTCAAATACATGAAGAACTGCTCCATCTCCTTCCCGTTGCCTTAATGCTATAAGAATATGTAAGAAATCACAGAACTACAGAATATTCTGAGTTGGAAGGGACCCACAAGGATCATCTTAAGTGAATGGAATGATTCCACACAGGGATCAAACCTGCAACCTTGGCATTATGAGCACCATTCTTTAACCAACTGCGCTAAGCTCATATAAATCTCTGAGTTTGTTATTGGAAGAAATGTCATTTTGGAATACCTTAGTCTTTAGACATCTGAAATACTGAATATCCTGCTGACTGAAATGTACAGGAGTTTAATTTACAATGTTCTTCTGCATTTATTTTATAGCGAAGGGAAGGAAAAGAAGCTGCACTAAATACACATAACTGAGCTATATATAAATATATTGAATATCTACATCTACAAGTAAAATGCTAGAGGCTTAATTAACATTGCAGTGTTGATTTTATTTTTCAGGGCATGGCAAAATTATATCCCTATTATAATTTAATTAATTTAATAACAACTTTATGCACAACATTTTAATGTTAGATATTGAGCAGAAAACAGTCAGAAAGCAGGTGTTTATGCACAACATTTTAATGTTAGATATTGAGCAGAAAACAGTCAGAAAGCAGGTGTTTATGCCCAGCAATTTGTCATCAAAGCTCCCTATCACTCCTGTGATGGGGAGAACCCCATTGACACGTGTCAGCCAGGCTAACAGGGCTCATTCAAATGGGGGGAACTGCAGGACTGGGACCCAAAATGTGAGAGAGGAAAAAGTCTACAAGAGATACCTCAAGAGGAATGCAAAGACACGAGTCTTAAAAGTAAAATAGTCTAAACAATTAGTGAAATGTTTCATGAATGTCCAGACTGCTCAGGTACAATTAGCTTTTTCCTATCTCCACTGGCTTGTCATTTTGAAGCTTATATGCATTTCAGAAGATCAGAAATGTTGAAATACATGGCGCTCAGTGCTCCAGAGGCAAAAAACTTCACTGGATATACTGATGGTTGGGAATATGGAGAGAACTGCACTGAGCCATACAAGAAAATTCTAGGAATATTTGGTAAAAAAAAAATTCTTAAGTATGTTATCTTCTTGGAATTTATCATAAAAGATGAAATAAATATATTACAAGTATGAAGTTCCATAATCTAGCATCAGTGATGCAAAACATTTTAATAAGCTCTTAACAGAGCCATAAATAATCATCAATCAAACGTCTGTTGAATACCTGGGAACATACTTTCCATAGACATTATATGCAACTGAATAATCATTTACTCACAGAGAGAGAAATTCCTGCTCCATGATATGATTATTCATACTAATCATGGTTTCTTCTTAAAGGTGAAGCAAATAAAACCTTTTGCTAAAGCAAATTGCATCATAGTTAAAGATTTTTAACTCTAATTTTAATTTTTACTTTAGTGGAATTTAACTTGAATTTAAATTTTTACTCTATTAGAATTTAAGGACTTCAGATCCATGTGAATAAACAATTCCTTTTCCTTTATTTACTTATTTTTTTTAATCCCCTAGTTTCTGCACTGGACAACTGAAAACAATGTTTTCCCTTTGAGCAATGATAAAAAAAGAAAAAATGAAGCATTTCTGCTGCAATCTGAAGTCTGCAGGTGGTTACTTTCTCCCCCTCTATATGTCTGTGTAGAAGCTTTTAATTTTTTACATAGAAAAGAAACATCTGTTGTTAGTCTAGAAACATTTCTGAGAATAGGAAACAATAAAGGAAATTATCTTCTGCTGGCAGCACATCAGAGTGAAGTAGATTATGCTTTTCAGAACAGGCTGCAAGCCCTTTGCCCCTGTCACCCACCTTTCTGAGAACTAAAGCGTAGTTAACTTGCTTTGTACGCTCTGCATAAATTCCATCATGGCCCATGCTTTGCCAAGTAACAAAGTAAAGATGAAAGTAGACAATAAATTTCCCCTGACTCAAGCTACTCTTCTACATTGCTGAACAATTTCTACCTTCTCTGCCACTCACCTGATTTTTGGATGTATAGAAGCCACACAGATGCAGAAGCCAATAATCTATGTATAAATGCAGAAGACTATGATCTGTGGGAACTAAAAATACCAGTGTAATTTTCAAATTGGATCAAATACTTCTCACTTTCTCCAATCTCATATTATTTCTTGCATTAATAATATGATTATTAATATCAGTAAAATGTGTAGAAATTCCTATCTTATTTCCTTATTTCTGGAGCTGATTTACAATATACTTGAAGGAATTCAAGCCTATCTAAGTACACTAGAAGCAAAGCTAAAAGAAAATAATTTAATTTCAGAGCCAAAGAAATTGGAATGCCAGATTTGCTACTACCCCAGTGTGCTAAACATTCTGCCCAGTTGTACACTGACACTGTGGGCTCTGTGCAACAGGATCATGCAATTAAATGGCAGTGGCATTTCACCATTATCTTTCAAATATTCAAATGCATGGGTCGTTCCCTTAACATTTTTCCCATGGTACAAACCCCCAATTTAAAATAGAAGAGTAGTTTTTCTCCCTCCCTATTGCACGTAATTGTAGTAAGATGGTCTTACTGCATCTTCACAGAACTCTTCCTTCAAAGATGCTTCCCAAAAAAAAGTTTTGCTGCATTTTGAATGACCAAAGCAAGGATATTAATGAGAGATCTCAGTTTGGGATGTTACATCTCAAAGACAGAAGCCAATGTACCAGTGTTTATACCAGGGAGCTAGGGAATCCTGGACCAATCCTTGGTTTTGTCAGCACTGATGGCATTTGTCCTACATAGGGGGACATATGGGAAAGGAATGCAGAACCTCTCTTTTCACTTCTCATTCACAAGTGGATTCCTCTTTGGTATCCAAACACAGTGTGTGCTGCCTAATGTTTTAGACATTTCTGTTTCGCTGGCACAATACCAGCCCTTTCCTGTCAGGAGAACAAGTCACAGCAGGAAAGGAAAAAAGGGATTTTAAAGAATTTGTAATTTGGCTAAACCTGAAAGGAATTTCAGGGATAAAAAGAAAACAAACAAACAAACAAACAAACAAACAAACAAACCAATCAACAAAACAAAAAACCCACAACCCAAAAACCAACTAACCAACCAACCACAACAACAACAACAACAAAAAAGGCAAAGAAACAAACCAAAAACACAAACAAACAAAAGCCCCAACCCCAAAAAACAAACAGACCCAAACAAAAACCCAAACAAAAATCCCCAAACAAACAAACACAAGCAGTGTACAAACTGGGTGCTTTGTCCCTGCCAGTGTGAGAGCTCTTCAGACTCAGAAAAAAAAAATGGTTGCTATTATTTTTATTACTGCAAAATATCTGGCAACCAAACTATTGCATACTACCAGCTCCTCTGTGATGTCAGTATATTCAAGCTGTATTCATAACACTTACCTGTCTGGAAACAGAGGAATATCAGATTGCAGATTTGTGGGTACAAAAACCCTGTATCTGTGCTCTAGACCAGAAAACATTAGCAAGATGGCAGTTTTGCTGACAAGTCCCTGGATGCATCCAATATATTCAATATATATGTACTCATATATATATTAATATTTTGAATGTATTCATCATTGGGCTGTCTTTTATGTTATCCAGTATGTGAGGAATAGAGGTAGAGATATTATTTAAGTTATGTTCATTTTAAAGACTGCATTTCCTCTGTTAATTTGAAGACCAGCAAACCCCAATCAGAAATCTTGATAAATAGTTTTCAAGTGTTTTTAATTTATCAAATCCTAAAAATTTTCCAGCAGAGAACAGGTCCTGGCACCACACAGACAGCTTGTACAAGAGGTAATAGAGTTTCTACCTGACTGTAAAAATAGTTCACAGGAGACTTCCTTGAATACCTGCTCTAGAATGACTTCCTGAATAACAAAGGCTAAATAATTTCATCCCAAGACATATGCTTCAAGTTCATAACCTCTGGATATACTTCATAAGATTACACAAAAAGAAGCGTGGGATTTAAATATTTCAGTGATTGATAATTATCCATAACCTTGACAAAAATGCTTCCATAATTCATTACTGTCAAAACCATGTCTGCTCCATGGTTTTAATCTCTTTAGCATTGACTTCAACTCACTGCATTTCTTTTGTTTTTGTGCAAGAGACTAAAAGCCCCCTGCTATCAGATAACCTTTAACTACACCATAGTGAAGAGATACCATAGAAAGGACATGATCAATTTACCTGTCAGTGTTTTCTGCATTAAATGAAATAAATCAAATTTCTGAGTACTTTTTCTAAAAGCTACCACTTCAGACTTCAGTTTTTTCTTCTCCAAACTCTTTCCAAGTCGATAAAGTCTTTGGCAAAGCACCAAGAAATAACAGAGATGGAATCATCTAGCAGTGGTCCCACAGGCTATTCCTATATTGCAAATTAAAAGCCAGAGACCAAGCTCCACATGGTCCCACCACTTTGCTCACATCAACACACCTTAGCATTATATGTCCAGTTCAGATCTGATTTCAAAATAACTTATGGAGGTGATCTGAAACTCTTCTGTAATGTCAATACCTTCTCTACTACTAGATTTCCTTCTGACTTCTGTTGTGAGGCTTTTGACTTATGTACCTCTGACTAATTTACCTTTCACAGGACTGGGCACTTCCAAGCTGTAATGTGCTTCACAGGGAAAATATATCTGAGTAGTACATCAGGGTCCAAGCTTTTCAGGCTCTCCAGGAAAACTCTTTTTCAAAGTATTTGGCCTTTGATTTAAAGTATAGTCAACAGCATTTGGATATGTGAAGGGGTTTTTGTGAAGTACAAAAGAGAAATCTTGGCAGATGGGCTTAAGCTGGTTGCAAGAAACCTCCTTTGCTCCAACCCTTGAACTAAGTTCATAAAAAAGAATTAATCCCACCCTGTAAATGGCTGGTACGCTAGGAATGCAATCTGTGCTTCCCATCTCAGTGTCAGATGCAAGGTCTAATACTAGAATTAATACTGTGGGATAGTTGACCATTGACATCAAAATGTACTGATTGCAAACTTAAGCACTCTGTATTAGGAAGTTCACCAATAAAACAATTTTACCTTGGTGGACCATCAACATAAAAATCACTACTGAACTAGCACTAGTTTTCAGTGATAAATATTTAGTACTTGCTCTGCTAAAAAGAAAAGAAAAATACAACTGCAAAGCCTTTCACAGAATCACAGAATAGTTTGGGTTGGAAGAGACTTTTAAAGCCCATCTAATAGCAATGAACATCTTCAGCTAGACAGGCTGCTCAGAGCCCTGTCCAACCTGACCTTGAATGTTTCCAGGGATAGGGCACCTACCATCTCTCTGGGCAATCTGTTTCAGTGTTTTACCATCCTTGTTGTAAAAAACTTTCTTCTTATATCTAGTTTAAATTGACCCTCTTTTAGTTTAAAACCATGACTCCTGGTCCTATCACAACAGAGCCCACTAAAAATTTTATCTCTATCTTTCTTATAGGCCTCTTTAGGTACTGGATGACCCCAGTCTGGTTTCCACAGAGCCTTCTCCTCTTCAGGCTAACAACCTCAGCCATCTCAGCCTGTCTTTGCAGGAATGGTGCTCCATCTCTCTGATCATCTCTGTGGCCCTTCTCTGGACTTGCTCCAAGGGATCCATGTCCTTTTTCTGCTGATTGGACTCCGGAGCTGGATGCAGCACTCCAGGTGGGGTCTCACCAGAGCAGAGGGACAGATCTCCTCCCCTGACCTGCTGGACATGCTGCCTTTAATGCTTTGTATGGTATATGCCATGCCGTGCTATTATATTAATGAGTCATACAGGATGGAAATGGAATTAAAAGTAATTAGGTGTAATTTTGTTTCATGTGGTAGCATGGAGAGCATAAAACACATTTAGTGTTGACCTCCAGAGAATCTACCTAACTTAATTCCAGTGAATAATTTATTCTTTGAGTTGTGTTTTCTACCGCCAGTTGTCAAGGTAACAACTTTGTTAGTCATGGAACACAACTATTTCTTTTTTTCTTCAACAGGAAAGCCAACAGGCTGGCTCAGAACATTTTCAAATGGCTTTTTAGAGCATCTGGCCTGTAGCGTGCAAGCTTGTGCCCTGTGTTACATGCAATGGGCATATGAAGCTACCCTGTAGTAAAATGCAGCAGTGGCCAGCAAAGCTGCTGGTCACCCCTGCTGCTGTCCTTGCCTGATTATCTGTAACCTGCATGAGAGGCCCCAAAGATGCCAAGGGGATGGACATCCTTGGTCCCTGCATGTGCAACCACTGGGTGTTGCTGCCAGCTCCTGAGGGCACACAGCAGCACCGGCATCCTCTGCCCTGGACCTCACAGGTCACTGCTGGGCAGGGATCACTGCTGGACAGGGGTCTCTGCTGGGCAGAGGTCACTGCTGGACAGGGATCACTGCTGGACAGGGGTCACTGCTGGACAGGGGTCTCTGCTGGGCAGAGGTCACTGCTGGACAGGGATCACTGCTGGACAGGGGTCTCTGCTGGGCAAGGGTCTCTGCTGGACAGGGGTCTCTGCTGGACAGGGGTCTCTGCTGGACAGGGGTCACTGCTGGACAAGGGTCTCTGCTGGGCAGGGGTCTCTGCTGGGCAGGGGTCACTGCTGGGCAGGGGTCTCTGCTGGGCAGGGGTCACTCCTGGGCAGGGGTCACTGCTAGAAAAGGGTCTCTGCTGGGCAGGGGTCACTCCTGGGCAGGGGTCACTGCTAGAAAAGGGTCTCTGCTGGGCAGGGGTCACTCCTGGGCAGGGGTCACTGCTAGACAAGGGTCTCTGCTGGGCAGGGGTCTCTGCTGGGCAGAGGTCACTGCTGGACAGGGGTCACTGCTAGACAAGGGTCTCTGCTGGGCAGGGGTCACTGCTGGACAGGGGTCACTGCTAGAAAAGGGTCTCTGCTGGGCAGGGGTCACTCCTGGGCAGGGGTCACTCCTGGGCAGGGGTCACTGCTGGACAGGGGTCACTGCTAGACAAGGGTCTCTGCTGGACAGGGGTCACTGCTGGGCAGGGGTCACTGCTGGGCAGGGGTCACTGCTGGGCAGGGGTCTCTGCTGGGCAGGGGTCACTGCTGGACAGGGGTCACTGCTGGACAGGGGTCTCTGCTGGGCAGGGGTCTCTGCTGGGCAGGGGTCACTGCTGGACAGGGGTCACTGCTAGACAAGGGTCTCTGCTGGGCAGGGGTCTCTGCTGGGCAGGGGTCACTGCTGGACAGGGGTCACTGCTGAGCAGGGGTCACTGCTGGACAAGGGTCTCTTCTGGACAGGGGTCACTGCTGGGCAAAGGTCTCTGCTGGGCAGGGGTCTCTGCTGGGCAGGGGTCTCTGTGTCTCTGGCAGGGAACCACTCTTAACCCAGAAATCAGCAGGTCTTCATCACATAGAATGCATCCATAATGTAGCTATTTGTTCACTAGGTCGGGGCTGCCGACTTGACATTACTGAATACAGCAGCTTTGGAGTTCTACCAGCCAGAGCTCAATGTGCATGAGCATCCCCCAGCTCAAAGACTCCATTTTCCCACTGCCTTTTCTCTGTGTCTCACAGAAAATGCAATTACATAATGCCTGTCTTATTAAAAAATATTTTGAGTTAGCATATATGAAGAGAAAGCAAATATATCAAGTTTAATTTCTAAACTCCCAAATCAGTAGTTAATTACCCAGCTGATATACTTCAGCAGTCCACAAGTTGCACTTAAACCATATGGGTGAAGATCTGAATCTAGGAGCGTTTCAGTATCCTCTGGTCCAGCCAGGTTCGGGCTCAAGTTCATTTCAGGACTTAGCACCTGCAGATGTACTCTATTTTAATTAATTCCTTAAGCCATCACTCTCAAGAGGAAGAAACTAGGTCAGCTGAAAATTAAATTAAATCCATGTTACATGGAAGTGGCTTTGCAGAAGAGGAGAGGAACAACATAACACTGCTTGGTTTGGTGTGCATTTTAGATCTCACAGTGGACAAGCAACTCTGCCTTCCAGAGCACCCAGCTTTTCCTTCACAGAACCACAGAACAAACCCGGCTGGAAAAGACAATTCCTCACTTCATACCTGTATTTTTTGCTGTTGGCTATTTTAGGCTCTTTCTGGAGCACAACTGCAAACTCAAGATCATGTGGCAATGGTTGAGGCTTGCAGTCATGAACAGGAAGTCATAGCTACCTCAGAGAATGTGTTCTTGCGGTGGGACAGGGCATCTCCCTGTGTGGTGGGAGGAGGTTGTTGAATGATCTCCAATAGAACACTTGGACTATTCTCATCTGCTAAATAACAAAATGTCTCAAGCAAACACAAATGCACATAAATTCCTTTAATCACCATATTTTTCTGAAATAACATCACTGCACTTTAATTTCAACTTTGATTTATTTAACTTGATTCTGGTTTTTTTTTTGTTTGTTTGGTTTTGGTTTTGGTTTTGGTTTGTTTTTTTTTTTTTGAGGTGAATTATATGGGCATTATTTTTTAAATAAGCTACTGCTGTTTTAAATCAAGCTACATTCCCTTCAGTGTTTTTAATTTTATAAATGGTGTGATCCAGAGCTTTCTATAAAGCAAAGTAAGTATTAAATAATTTAAGCATCTCTTTTCTGAAATACATCAATTTCCTCAAAGAATTTTTGTCAATTTCATGCCTTCTTGGGAAGGAAATAAAACAGAGAAAAGTATTTTATTATTCTATTTGCAGCTTTATAAGAGCAGGAGAAAATGTGCAGCTATAATAATCTCCATTCCATGGCAGGCACATACTAAGAAAAATCTGTAATTATGTGATTTGTCCTCTTCACATCCTCCCCAGTTCAAATGACGCTAAAAACAAAATGAAAAAGAGGGCACATTTCTTATTCCAAATTGATGTGAAAGACGTTGTATCTGTCACCAGTCTGAAGGCTGCTTGGCTTCAGCTACCATTTCTCACAAAAGGTTTATGGCTTTATTATAGACCAGGCACCTGCTCTGACACGGCAGGGATTTGTCCTTTCCCTGACTGGAGGACAGTCTAATCCAGCTCTTCAGCAGTTACGCCCCAAAGCCAGTGGACAAAATGGCAACAGCACAACCCAGGCCTGAAAAAGGCTGGTACTGCCTGTAGGGAGTGGACTGAAAGTGGTGTTGCTGCTCATCCTGAAGGAAATGAGCTGTTACGCAAAGAGGATATAACACAGTGGCAGTGACACTGTAGTCTGCATGGCACATGTTCTTTTGATAAGGTCCCACCGTTACTGTAAATTAAACGGGGAGCACCCTTACAGTCTCATGCCTACAGACTTTCCCAGGTGTGTTAGTCAGAGAAACTTGGTGATGTACACCTTTACTTCACCTGATCCTATCAAGCTCCTCATTAGCCAGAGGAGGATGAGCTGAAGTGAGTGTGAGCGTGCTGAGAGGCAAATTAGTATTCCAACATACAGTGCTACTTATTATTTCTTTTCTCTGTAATAGGTGAAGGAGACAGCAAGATACAAATACAACAAACAGAACTAAGCCCAAATGTAAGCAACTGGTCGTGGATTTCCATGAAGCCTGTCATGATGTGACTGAAGCGGGATCATGTTATTGGGTTCTACATCTCCAGCACTCTGGGGAATGGCTGGATGGTGACCAGCCCCCTCCAGCCTCCAGCTCTGCACAGGGGATGCAGTCATACCCAGTCACTGACTTAACCAGGAACAGAACTGCACCCCAGATCGTAAGATGGTTTTTTCTTGGGTGAGTGTAATGACATTATGCCTTGGTGTTCTCCTACTGAAAACACCTAGGAAGGTGCGAGGAGTGACACCTGTGTCTGTGCTTGAGGCTGAGCACACACTGTCCCCTGGCACAGTACCTCACCTCAGAGAAGCTGTGTCTACCCCCAGCACTGGGGGGCTGTGGCTGCACAGCTGCACTGCAGTTATAAGGTGTAAGACTGTACAAGTGCCATCTGAACATTTCCTAATGATCACAGTAAAGCAGGACAGAACTAAGTCAGGTTCCTGGGAAATTACAGAATCACAGGATCATCAAGGTTGGACAAGACCTTCAGGATCATCCAGTCCAACCATCAACCCTAAATCACCTCAACACCATATCCCTATGTGGCACATCCAGATACCTCTTGAACATTTCCAGAAATGGTGACTCCACCACCTTCCTGGGCAAGTTCCTCCAACGCTTAGCCACTCTCTTAGCATCCAACCTGAACCTCCCCTGGCTCAATTTAAGGCCATTTCTTCTCAAACTTTCAACTAGCAGAAGAGACTGACTTTTACCTCACTAAAACCTCCTTTCAGATAAATAACCTCTGTTTGTCCAGACTAAACAACCGCAGTCTCCTCAGCTGCTCCAGGACAGATCCAAAAATTCAGTAAGTGGCAGTGGTTTTCCCGGTCACAACCACTGAATTTTCTGGAGTAAGGAATCTAAATAGGATTTTGCTCCCCTCCTCTTTTAAGCAGCTCCCATGGAAAGGCTCTCCGGGCCTATGCTAGCCAGAGATGGTTAAACCAGGTGTCATCCAGACCAACTACAGGGTAAATCCAAGAAAAGCAAGCCACTTTGGCATCCTGCAGGGTCTGTATAGCACAAAACATGACTACAATCCAGAGCATTTATCCATGCTCACATTGCACACCTCAGTTGTTTATGCCAATACATGTCTTTTGTCTTGTGCAATGCACATGGGACTCTGAAACCCATGTTTGGTTTAAAGCCCTCTTCAGTAACAGTAAAATATACATCAGTTCATAACTTCATGCTCCAAGTCATCTAAAGCCTAATTATTCTGAGTTATTTGATAGCAGAAATTCAAGTAGGGGTCTCACTGATGCCAGAGGAGTTATGCTACCCCTCGGTGAACAGAAGAAGAAAGATGAGCAGGCCCATGGTATTTCATAGCAGAGACTTGTATATAATCACACTTGTTGTATTATTTAGCATACTACATCTGACCTCTAATGTCTGTTAACACATATGACTACTAATTTCCTGATGATTTTGGAAATCAAAGCTCAGTTAAAAGCTAGGGTTTAGATTGATTTTTTAGATATTCTATCACAAAAGATAGAACAGCAAACAACACTTTTCTAACATATAAACTAGCAAATTCAAATCCCATCAGGTCTTCTGGTGCTCATCACTGGGTGCATTCCAATCCTTACCGTGCCCACAAAGCCTTTGTGCAATAGGAAACAAATGCTGGTAGTGGTTGAAATATCTTCCTTTTGTGAGCAGATATTCCTTTTAGTGTGCCTTTCAAGATATCATTTTATATCACCTTTCTATTTGGAATCTCCACCAAGAACTATCAAGACCCCTGATGTACTGCTAAACAGAAACAAAAAGAAAATACTTTTCTGCTAGAAATGACATAAATAATCAAAATTGAAAGATGATGGAATCACTGTACTTACTATGTGTCGTGCAGCGAACACTCCATCAACTATTGCACAACAGAAGGCTGCTACAACACCAAAGCTGATAAATACGATGGAGGCCACCAACTGAGAAGAGAAAAACAGATTAAGCAATCTTTTCAACATAATTCTTTAAGTAAAACAATTACATTCATTTTTCTAGTATTCTGAAATGATGGTTCCCACTGTTGTAATTCCCTTTAGGTCTGTGTGTCTGGATGACAGTCATACACTAGTGAAAAGGCAGAAACTCTTGATGCTCAGTTGACAGACCATCAAGCCTACTAGAAAAGTTTAAATCTTTCAAGAGAAAATTAGGTCAGCTGCAAGAGTTAAATTCAATGGTGATTACTTCCAAATCCACTTACTTAATAAAACAACAGTGCTTCCACAGGGACATGGAGGGCTTGGGGGAAGAGGCTGTGCAGGTTGGGCATGCTAAGCCCCCTGCTCACTGTGCTGCTGTTCTGACAGCAACTGCAGGGCTAGAACAACCCCAGACACCGTGAGCTTCCTGCCCAATTCACTCTGGAGAGAGCTACAGGACCTGGAAAGAATGTGGAGTGCATCTCCACCAGGGACCAGTCAGTGTGCTGCTGGTACACACTTCTGAGATGACACTGCCTTCTTCTGAGGCCACATCTAGAGGGTGCAGTGCTGTGAGCCAGGTGAGATGAAGCCCTGAAAGGCCACCTGTGCACTTGGCAAAGTGCTCCCCTGGGTTTGCTAGCCCCCATGCCATCAGATGCTGACAGTCCTTCCTCTCCCAGATTAGAGGATTTTGTGATGTTGAGGACTCTGCACCCTGAGTTTGAAGGAGTGGATTCCTGCAGGGTATTTAGGTGAAGCTAACGTGCATGCTCTGGCTATGTTTTTTTATGTAATGTAATGTATACTTGTTCTGGCTCTGGCATTTCTCAGGCAAAGTCTCAAGAGGAACCCTTTGAAACATCCTATATGATAGGTTGATTTCAATTTACAACAGTATTAAATTATAACTAATAATAACAAGAGATAATTTTTTTTCTTGGAAACTGATGGAAAAGGATTCTTTTATTGACACAGTGCATGGAAAAGGGATTCAGTGAAGAATGTGGAACCTTTTGGTTATTTACATGTCATTAAATGCTCCTTCATAACATGTATTCTTGAAATGCCCAGGTACAGATTACCAAAATTATGTCCATAGAGTTCATTTATCCTTTTGCCTACACAAAATCTGCATTACATAGATGCCATTTTCACAAATTTGTAAGGCATCACTAACTCACTTTAAAAATGGACTCTTTATCTTGTGTTAGGTTAAGAACAGTACAATTTCAATAATGCTTCCAGGGGTTGCTGCATTGGTGATTTTCTCAAAAATATTTATATTGGGTAAGTAAGAAACTACAACCATATAAGCCCACAGCTTGGATGCACAGGTCAAAGCAGTATCACCCACTTGGAGGGAAGAGCTCTTGGAGAATTGGCAAAAAGTACAACTTAAAAGCAGAAGAATCACAATGCTTTCTGACATACACCTTTAATCTCCCCTTAGCTCATGTCTCACGCAATCAGAGGTGAGTCAGCACTGCCACAGGGATGGCTGTGGAATTGGAATCCTCAGCATGGGGAGAAAATGGACGCACAAATATGGCTGAGGTTGATGGTACTGGATGATCTTGGGAACCAGCTGCATTCCCCCTGCAGCCAGCTCCATCCTGCTGAAACCCTAGGAAAACACTGCCTTCAACCTCTGCTATCCAGTAGCTCTCCAGCGTGGAAGGTCATGTCTCATGAATCTGGCTGTCTAAAGATCTTGGCATGCAATTCATCAGATCGAGAAGGCTGTGGACTCCTATCACTGCAGAGTAGTGGGCTGTGCTGCCCTGGGGCAGCTGCATTTGCTACAGATCCTGATCTCTTTATTTGAAAAAAAAAAGCAGTATTTAAAAGTTCTGATTAAGCCATTATTGTCCAATACCTCTATCTTGTTTTTCAAGTCATAGCAGTCAATCAAATAATTAGTGGGCTAAGCCAGGTGTTTCTGAATTGCCTGAGCTCAAGATGAATTTACTGGAAGCTGACCTCAAGGTGTCTTTTCATTTCACACATGAACAATTTATTGATGATCTACAATCCCCAAACCAATATTTTCCACTCACTGAGATAGTTTAAATCACATCAGGAGTGTGCTGGCCTTTTGGTTTCACCATATAGCCTTGGGAGACCACACATAAAAGTGCAGCAAATCACAGTATAGAAAGGAGCTACAGAGTTGGCTTTGCTCTCCTCAGTCACGTTGGAGATCATCTACCATTCCAAGGAGCTGTGTGCAAGTCAAAGGTTTACAGCCAGAGCTTGTTGTTCTTATCCATGACTACTAGCAACTACTTCAATGAGCAGTTCCTTTAGAATCAATATAATTTCTTGACTGAAGTAATATTTGTCACGATGTCAAAATGGCAGAACATGACACTGAGAGCTTTTTATGACTTAAATTGCCTTATATATATTTGAACAAACAAAAGAAATAAAAATATAAGAGTGCCACTAAAAAAATCCCTTAAAATAAAGTTAAGATTTATATTCCCTCTCAAATCTCTCATTGCTTATTAAGGATGTGAAAAACATAAAAAACCAAGTACAAAATTAATTACTTCTGAAAATTGCCAAGACATCCAAATGAAGAGCTGTTGTAAATTCAAAAGTTAATTTTCCCAAGTACTAGGTGATTGCTGGAGCAGTGAGTTCACAAGCCTAGGACTGTCTAGAAAGAGAAGCAATGCAGTTCATGTAAAGATAGAGAATGTTTGCTGACAGGTAAAAGAAACAGCACTTAGAAAAAAAGAATACTGATCCATGACATCATCTTATCTCCATTTTCAACAGCATTATGTTTTATCAGGAAAACTATTCATAATTTATAGCAATATATTTGAACAGTTATTCAAGAAACAATTTTGCTCTTACTATTCCATTGATGTGCAGCCAGGCTTCTCTACAGCTCTTGCCATCAGAACATGTTTACTCTTGTAAAGAAGTTCTTGTACAGATTACAATAATTTTATTATTTACAAGGAAGCCATAAAACCAGTTATTAAAAACTGAAAGCTGTACTGTGTGGGCCTAACAATCAAACTCAAAAGGCAGTTGTTTAACAGAGGGGTTTTAGCAAGAGGGAGAACAAAACAGCACATGGAATGAGGGACTTTTGTACGCAGTATTAATTGAAGAGCTGTAATCTATCTTCAGCTGTGTCACAGAACTATGAAAGCACTGAAAAATGCAAAACTGGTGAAAGACCAGACTGCTAAATTCTTGCACACTGCCTTCTTTCAGAAAAGACGTGCATTTTTTCTCAGAAATCACCTGTCTTGGACAACCTCCTGTCCTTCAGTGGGCATACAACACCACTGCCTGCATGGTCACCCTCCTGCGCAAACAAGACTAGAGAAGGCACCAGGGGACACACAGTGGCCAGGGATGCTGGTCACACTCTTGTCCACCTGCCAGAAATGCACCTGGCACCGGGAGCTGGCAGCTAAGTCTTCCACAACAATTCCCATTTTTGGAGTTAAGAGCTGACCAGAAACCAGCCCCAAGAGGTAGTTTGACGAGGCCAGCCCAGCTGCAGCTGCACCCTCATGAACGCCCTGAACACAGACACAGCACCCCAGGTCCCCAGCACGCTGTGTGCTGAATCACACACTGATAGCGCCATGTCCCTGCTGTGTGACACACAGACACCTGCAGCCAGCGTTTGCCAGCAGACCCACAGACAACCACATTATCCTCAGCATAAACACAGGCTGGCACCTCTCTGGCTGTTTCCAACATACCTGTGGAATACTTCTGGAAGCTAGCTCGACTCTCATTTCTGGCACATCCTTGGTTTCCTCTTGATTCTAATCGAGCCTTCACCTATCCTCAACCAAAAAGTACAACTTCTCAGATAACAGGAGTAATTTCTAGCACTGGCTGCTGTGTGAGATGCTTCATTCTCTCAATTTAGACCAAGTAGATGTGAGACTGAAAAAGGCATGGATTCATGTTTTCAAAATCAACTCATAATGGATATAAGGTACCTTACATCTAACAGAATCACTTTGCTCATGTGTTGGGGGTTAGGTTTGTTCCTTTTTGCCTTAAAGAATTTTTCCCCATAAGTTGCTAAGAGATAAAGTGCCATTGCGTAGATGGTGCTTGACCCACACAAAAGACATGGCTGGGAGGGGGAAGATCACACAAAGCTTGGGGGAGGGAAAAGGACAGGGCTGGGGGAGCTGGGGGTTCTTCCTGCTCTCGGCATTGGAGAGGATGGTCAGGCTGCTGCTTGCTGTGGGAGGAGTCCACTGTCAACAGAAAGTCTGGTCCTGGGACTTCTACCATCATCCATCATCTGCTCGTGTGCCCAGGAATTCTGAGCCCCTTCACCTGCCCTGCTGGAGCTGGGCCAGCCCTGCCCAGCCGTCGCGGCTTCTTCAGCACTGCCCACTTTGCCGGGACACCCTCCTGCCTGCTGGGGACCCTCACTGTTCCATCCACCAGCCCAGGAGTTTCCACCGTTCCAGCTTGGTGCTCCCGGAGTCCCAAGGGATCAGACTGCCCCGGGCTTTGTGAAACAAGGCCCCTCGAGGTTCTTGGCTCTGTTTATTATTGATGCTGTAGTTGTTGTTGTTTGTTTGCCTTGTTATAGTAGTTTACTATACTAGTAAAGAACTGTTATTCCTTTCCCCATAGCTCTGCCTGAAAAGCCTCTTTAATCTTCTAAATTATAATAACTTGGAGGGAAGGGATTGGAATTCCCCATTCCTAGGGAGGCCCAACCTCTCCCTACCAGATACCTGTCCTTCAAGCCAAGACATTATGTTAAATGGCTACTTCTGCATAGCACAGCCCACAATAATCAATGTTGAATTCAGCAGCTCATATATTGTTCAATATTATCAGCAAAACCAAAGATCTTTGATTCAGATTTCCTTCCCTCTCTCTGTTGTTAGTAGCACCTCAGGGTATAGACTTGAGCCTGTGTGATTGCTCACTGTCAACTCAAAGGGCATCTTCTTCTCCAATCCTTTGTTTGGTTCACTGCTGTCCAACTTTTCTCCTGCTCTCTGTCCCAAAAGGCTGCATCCCTTCATCCCAGCTCCTGTGCCTACCCAAACACACAGGAAGCCAGTGAAATTCACTCCATAGGCAGATACTACTTATTCCCCTAAATAAGTTACATCTGCAGAGAGACATGAGCACTAGATTCAGTGCAAATGAGAAGGTGACACCGTGTAGCCATGGCAGAATGGAAGGAGGCAGAAGTGCTGACAGCAACTAATAGATTGTTTCACCTGTTCCATGTAGTTTATAGTCCTAGGGATTATCAAAGGAAAAGCTAGGTTTTAGCTGTAATGAATAAATCATAAGAACTGGGGTTATTTTGTTGTTTGTGGTCAAGGAGACTTTTGTTTTACTGCCTGTGAAGAAGTCTGCTGTTTCCCAGTACCATGTCAGGGATAATTAGGAAAAATAGCAACATGAAAAGGCCAGTTGGTATAACAGAGGCAGGAGAGAAGTCCCATGAGAAATTTAAGCAACTTCACATGCATAAAAAGGTTGAATTAATTAGATAAACAAAGGGGAAAGAATACAGAAACCACATGAGAGGTATAAATTATGACAAAGAGAAAAAACAAGATCAAAATCCACTTTCAAAATCAAAGTAGCATTTTTGTTTGGAAAATGTATCTTTTTTCCTTGCCCCACATCCTGAAGGGCAAAATTGTGAAAAGTAGGATTTGCAACCTCTTTTGTTACAGCTTAGGTACTCACAGTTAATTTTCATCATATGTAGGCATCAGTAAAAGAGTATGCACATTGCTTTCTCTTTGCCTCTTCCAGTGGTATTTCTGCTCATCTTTTGTAGATAATTCATGATTTAGGCTGCACACAACAGGCAAGGGACAGGAGAAGTATCCAAGGATGGGAAAGTGCAACAGGGTGACTTAGTGGTCCTGGCTCTCCCCCAGCCCAAGAAGGTTTATGCAGCAGAGTTTAGTAAGAAAAGAAAGGGAGCACAGGTTCTGAGTCAGCTTACTCCAGCTCCTAAAGACACACAGAGATATCTTTGGGACAGGGACTACATCTTTACTGATCAGAAGAACAGACTACTCGAGTTTGCAGACTACTGGGAACTTTCCTTGTGCCATTTGCTGTGGCAGTTTGTTCTGGAGATGGGGGAACTCAGCATCTGACCACCCTGACACACGCCTGGGCTGTGTGATGGCTGTGCGGGGCCCCGTGACAGCAGGGCTCGCACAGCCCCGGTGTCTCTGCTTGCTATTTGCCTTTGGGGCACCAAAGCCCATGGTTCAAAACTGTCCCTAGAAAAGTAGCATGGAAACAATTTTGCCTTAACATTGTACTGTGCAAATAAACCCTTGTATTCTAACTCTAGGAGTTCCCTGGTCTAGGTCTCTCAGTTGTTTTCACTGTCTCGAGCATTAATCCTTAACTTATACCAATGCATTTGCTTTACTCTTTCTGTAATTAATCTTGTCTTTTTTTTTTTTTTCCTAGCTTGATAAAACATATGGAGATACATTTTCTGTGAAAAACATTATATGAAATAAAGACAAATTTTCTTATATTTTTATCTTCAATGAAAGATTGGTGGGAATTAAATCAATAGCCATTATGAAACATGAAACAAAACTACTGAGAAAGGTTACCTGATTAATACATTCTTTCTTCTCTCATAATCTAATATCAGCTACAAAACCAGACTTAGAATAGCTAGGAAATTATTTCAAATTGTTTTACAAGCAAATCTTTACTAGAATGACCGATCTACAGAACAAAAAACCCTATATCAAGCAGTTTCTGTGCACTTAAGACTTTGAAACTAGAGTCACCATTACATTGCAATCAGAGAATGAATATATGTGTAAATGAACACATATTAAATTCAAGATAATTCATTCACTGATGAGTAAAATGCTTGTCTTGATTCAGTTAAAAATGCCACCACTGATGATGCACTATCAAGTCTCCTGGGATTTTGGTACAATCTGAGGCTTCACTGGAGTCCAACAGATATTATTAAACAATTTTTTTAAAAACATGAGACTGAACTATACTTGCTTTAAATTTTCTAAGACAAGAAACAAAAGGAAAACTAAAGATTTTTTTTTTCCTGGTGCAGGGTTAGCTTTACTATCACTGGTCTTTTAACCCTCCACAACATCTAAGAATCCCAGATCATCCCAGTAACCATTACTGCAGTTACTGATTTCCTTCTAGCAGCAGCACATCTCAGCAATACTCAGCTCATTCTAACAGTACTGCTGTATTTTGTCCCAAGTGTGAACTGATCCAACCACCCTACTGGCTGACCTTATCTACTTCAAACAGGTACAGTGCATATGCTCTGCTCCACCTGTGGTTTTGCTCCTTTTAGGGAGGTGGGTTTTTTTTTTTTTAGTAGCTGCTCTACTTTTCTTCCATCCCATTAAATTAGGTGCTGAGTGTATGATCAACCTCCTTCCCTCTGTTTCGGACTCTTACTATGTGGCAACACTGGGGTTTCTCAGGGCAATTCAGTCTAGTGTGCTTTTCCAGATAGTGCCACTCTCTGGCCACCTTTATACAGAAAAGAGAAAAAAATATCATCTGGATCTCACAGCTGGAGAAACTCTAATGGTTTTGGAACCAGCTTAACCAAGTCTTAGTCGAGCAGGCAGTTCAAACTGGTAAGAATTCCCCTTTGCAAACATCAACAAAAGCACTTAGATAAGAACAGCTAAAAATTATTACACATTTAAGGACATAAAATTCAGTCTAGATGAAAAAGCCAAACACAGCATTAAAGGAAAGGGAACAAAAGTGACACAAATTTAGATTCACTGATCAGCAGTGCTGACATTATAGGAATTAATTTTGTATTTCTTGTTATGGATGCTCTTTTATTGCTTAAGCTGGAACAAGGTCATTTCATCAATTAAACAGCTGTTCAGGGCAGTGTGAGAACAATAAACCAAAAATACATAGCATACCATGAGTCATGAAAGTTTATGCTTCCTGGTAAAAAATGGTGGAATTTACATAGATCAGGACTGTCAGAGCTGATTGTTTTAGCAGCAAGAACTGTTTTTACACCAAAGTTTCTGTTTCCACAAATCCTCTTTCCCTATACAGTGACTGCATTGGTTTCTCAAGACACATACACTCTTCATAGAAATGCATAAATTACAAGTTTTCATGTAGTGAAATTCTACCTGCAGAGTCTGGAAGATTGTATCAGTCCATCAGGGATGTTCAGCTATTTAATCTGAGCTAATTCTTCAACAAGGTGTTCAGAAACTGCCTGTTCTTTTCACAGGGCACACCTCACCTCACCTTCTTCACCATGCACACACACCAGAACTTATATCAGATGCATTACTGAGACTCTGCATCCTGTGCTTCTGCACTCTTTGGGAGAGTAATTGACATCTTTATTGTTCCACAAACACATTTAATGGGTCATAAGGTTTACTTCTGTTTTCAACTGCGTGACAGAAACACTTTCATTACATAAACATCACAAGAAAAACAAAACAAAACAGAAACCAGGCAGTTAAAAAGTGCCCTATTATGCTCTTAATCCCCTGTGCTGTTCCCAAACAAGATCTGAAAGGATCTACATCCCAGAAGACTGCTACTCAGTAAGACAGAGAACTTAAACTGACTTTGTGGCTTGAGTCTCTGACTCAAAAGAACGGTGACAACCTTTGAAGTATTGAATACCTTTCAGTATTGAAAATAAGCTCTGGTGGTGGAAAGACATATTTTCATTCATGTAGGTATGAATCTTCTTTCTGTTTCTATACAATTTAAGTTTCCAGAAGTAAACCAAAGTAATTCTGGTTGCCAAGGAAGCTCTTCAAATAGAAACCAAAGAATCTCTTTCAAAATTTCTCCCCTTTGTAACCAATACTCCACTTCTTTCTTCCAGTGAGGTGAGAAACCTTGGGTGGACAAGACCTGGGACTGGTACAACCAGTGAACCATGGTAGGGCTGTGTGGGAGGGAAGGAACCACAGTGCTAGGTGGCAGGTGGAGGCACTTAGCAGCATCTCTAGCTATGTCAGACACAGCCCTGATGATGGAGCACAAAGATTGCCACAGACCTGACTGACAGCTTTACCAGCTGAAGCAACCCGGCACGCACATCTATGAAGAATGTAAAAAGCATTTTGTACAATAAAGACATAATGTCAGTGGCACAGTGGCACAGGCTTCTTTGTCATTATAGACATTTGCCAGGACATGTCAGCTGTAAATACATACATATATATGTGTGGATTACATGGTTATAATGTCGTAGTACATTTCTATATTATAATACTTATATATAAATAAATATTTGCATGCCCAGCTGATGAATCTGCACTGGTAAAATCTGAACGCATGCACCTGTAGACATGCAATATGAAATGCCAATCCTTAAGGAACTAGACCAGGGAAGAGCTGAAACATCTCCCACACATCCTTTGGTAATTCACACAGTGAAAGCATCTATTTTTGTCTTTGAGTCCTTGAACTTCAAAATTCTCAAGCACTGTTGGGAAATTTATGCTCTCTATCTTCAGGCATTTAACTCCCTGACAACACTTAGATGATTGTTTCACACCGTAGTGAGTTGATATAACAGATTATACCTAGCAAAAGGGACAAGCCTTGTTCCCTCAGTCCACAAATTCCTCTTTACCCTTACCCATGCAGCCCCACCAGTTAACTTTTGCTGTCTGGTGCTCACTTGGCTTTGAACCTTTTCACTTAACCAGTGGAGAGTATTCTTGGGCAGGGAAGAGGAGCAGAAGGAGTCAGCAATATAGAGGAAGGAGCAAAGGAGGGAAGAGAAAAGAGCTCTGTGTCAGTGGGTATTTATATTTATTATAATTTGGAAATCCTCACATTAAATGCACAAGGTCAAAGAACTGCATAAAGAAATTCAAAGTATTTTACTTAGTCTTTATTCATGGAAGATATAACATTAATAACAGCAAAATGTCTCTCATAATATTATACTCTTAAAAACAATTTTTTCACTTATTTACATTTTACTTATCTACAAAACTTTCTTCTTTTAATTTTACTTGTCCTCACTTTAGATGATGCTTTCATACCCACTGATATATCACCTGTCCTCCTCCTCTGCAGCTGAAATAACTTAGCCTTCAAAACATCTCCAGTTATTCCTCTCACTTCTACTCCTGTTTTTGTGGATTATTCTCCTGCATTACAGGGAATAACACAGACTTCCTGGGCCTATCATGCATTGACCATGTTCCAAATCCCTTCCAAAAAGGGTTAAAAAGGGGTCTCAGAGCTGATTCCTGAAAAATAAGGCAGGTAATAGCCAGGACTACACCTTGCTTATGGGCCACCTACACATAGGCTGCTCTGCTCTCAACTTGAAACCAGACAGAATTATAGTATGGTATCTTTTGTAATGTTCTCAATATTATAGAAGAGAAATATAATTGTCACTTAACACAGGATTATTCTTACCACGCTTTAGCTAACAAAAACTCCAGAATCTAGTTTAAACCACCCTTCAAGGTCTCTTCCAGAACCTAAGGAGACAACAAGATGCCTCTGAAGAGCACCTCCTTACAGCCTCGAAAAGCTAGTATGAGAGCAGGAAGACATTCTCAAAGAATAAGCTGTTTGAACTTAACAGCTAATAAGATGCTGTTACATTTTGAAAAAAAAAAATGCAGATACATAAAGGAGCCACTCAAGCTCATTCAAGTGTCAGTGTCAACCTATTCTGATTATCTTTATACAAATCTTGTCTGTTTCTGAAATGTGCAGTTAGATCACACCACAAAACCTAGCACACATTTTTGCCTGAAAAGGTATTAGTAGGTCTTTTCAGTTTTAATAATTTTAAAGGTGCTAAACAAGAGAAGGATGATTACTAATTTCTTCCATTATAACATTTTACTTCAGCATTAATTGTTTTTCTCTGAACTGTGTGAAATATGAGCATACAGAAAATCAACACTGAAAGAAAGAAGTGCTGTTAACTTCATCAGAAAATTGAGTTTAGGAGAGAAATAGACCTTGGTAATTACAAAAACTGCCTTTACATTTTCTGCATTTCCCCTGCAACAGTAAAGGCTTCTTCCATTTATTTGCACAGGAACATCAAAGACAGTCTCAGGGGATCTACAGAATTTCAGTGGTCTTTCTTTATTAAAACAAGCTGCTTTAATTAGCCTAATATGTGATATGAAATCAATCAGGAATTAGTATCTTTGATCAAAATCCGCACTAAAGCTGATTTCTTCCAGAACGTTTGATTTGCAAACGGCAAATGAAACAGAATGTGTTTGAACAGAGCTAATTAGGTGTATATATAGCAGTATTTTTTTGGGTGTGTATCTATTAATAACCATCACCTTTACATAAAATGCCCCGTGGGAATTTTCTGATGGACAAAATTTACAAGAAATATTGGTTTTGAAAACAGTAAAAGGGGTTTGGCTCTTCTGAAAGCTGGCTCACACACGTAACTGCTCCAAAAAATCCTCTATTCTGAAACAGATGTAAAGTCTGGTGACAAGAAAATAATCAGAGACGCTATTAAAATACTACCTCACAAAATGTCAGTGCAGGACAGGGACGCTTGTGGTGTCAGGGAAGTCTATCAACTGAAAACAGAAGAGAAAATTATTGCTTTGTTTCTCCACCCTCAGCTATAGTGTCTTTTCAACACTTCATTTGAAATCTGCCTCTTGTTGGCAGAGGTTGGGAAGCAAGCATATTAAGGGACCAAAACTTAGCATCCCTTGAGAAGCCTGAATAAATAGCTTAGCCTTTTCTGTCTGTGTGCAGAGCTCCATGTTTGTACCTTCATCATGTTTTCAAATTCTGCTTTGTTGGAAGCATTGCCTCCATCTCTCTGAACAAGTTATGAACCAGGCTGAGCACTAGGTTTATATTTGAGTATATCCTAGA
Source organism: Hirundo rustica (assembly GCF_015227805.2). Classification (NCBI taxonomy): domain Eukaryota; kingdom Metazoa; phylum Chordata; class Aves; order Passeriformes; family Hirundinidae; genus Hirundo; species Hirundo rustica. Next base: position 92,413,985 of record NC_053451.1, read on the forward strand.
CATGTCAGTGAGAAAATTCAACGTTTGTTAGTGCAAAGAAAACATGAGGAAGACACAGCAGTGGATGACTTTGGGTGTCAGACCTGCTGCACACAATTGCTTCCATCCCAAGTACCAGGGTTTGTGCTTACTCACCATCTCATGAGGGGTCACTCCTGCCCCAGTGACCCCTCCCCATCCTCCTTGTGTCCTTTTTTCTCCCGTACATCCTCCCACGCCCTTCCTGCCTGCTCTCTGCCACCGCTGCACCGCTGTTGTAGCTCCCGCAGCCCTAGTGAGGGCTCCTGAAGGCACCACTGTGATATTGCAAACACTCAAAATCCTGGCAGCTGTGGCCCCTGAAGCTCCCCTCTCTCTTGTAGGCACCACGGCTCCGGGTGCTCATTTTCAGCCTTGCAAACAGTATGGCTTGGTGAGGCTGGCATGGGAGAGACGTGTGAGTGGAAACTGTGAGCCATTGCTGGTTTATCCATTGGGTTAGCTGAAACTACAGGAATGGTGTCATATCGACATTGCACATTTGAGGAGTGATTCATTTCTGGGTGCAAGCTCATGCCACCTCCACATATTTTCTGGGGAGAAACCTGTTACAGCACTCCCTCAGTGCTACTCACTGCTCTCAGCTCAGCTCTGCTGCCAGGAGCCCAGGCACAGCCAGCCTTCCCCACTCCCATATGTAATTTCAGCATCTCATTTCCTAACTGGAAAGACTTTGTGCTGTAATGTGAGGAGATGGCAAGCAAGCAAACAAGGGAGAACACTTCATGTCTTACAATCAAATCCATTTGATTTGAGCAGTATCATGTTTTTCACCCATCCGCTGGACTAAGTGTGCCTTTGGAATGAAACAACATACAGCTATACGCTGCTCTTCAATCCATAACCTGCCCTGCAGAGTGCAAGAGAGGGAAAAGGGAACAACAACACATTATGCTTGAAATGCCTTCTGCTTGCCAGTTAGGAACATCCCAAATCAGTTCAAATCCTTAGTTAATGGGAAATTTTGTTCTTCTGGTGCCGAGCTTTGCATATCAGAGCCAAGTACAAATGCTAAGAGCTGAAGTGAAATCATGCTAGTCAATGAGGCAGAGCCTGCTTCTTCAAGCAGCAGTTCCTTTGAATTAAGGGTTATAGCTTGGTCAGCACATTGAAGTCCCACTGTGGGCTCTGGGACGCCAAGGAGGTCAAAGAAGTGCAACATTATTAATGGTGTGTTTTAAGAACAAACCATTGTCCACTCTGCCTAACTGTGCTTTTGTTCTTTCTCAAACTCCATGCTCATCAGTTACTGAGAGCTGGGGTTTTACTGTATAGGTTCTACTAATCATGATATATTTTATATTGAGTTTAGCGTTTCATCAGCCATGAAAGAACCTGGACTTAAAATGGAAGGGTCACAGTCAACTAGAACTTCAAGACAAGAAGAGAAATAGATTTAAGTAGAATGGTCAGTTTGAAATAGATTTTTTTCCCTAGTGCAATAGAATTTGCATTCATTTTCAATTTAAATAACAAATAAAAAATGAAGTATTGAGTCATTACAGGGACCAGATAATTGTCACAGCTACACTGGGTTAAATTCAAATTATTCTGCAGTAACTGTTCAAAAGTAGTCCAGTTAAAATAGAAATAGAGCAAGCAATTTCTTTTCCCTTCCACTCCCTTTTGTCCTGCTGCAATGCATATAATATTTAGGTACAGGAATATAACATTTATGCTATATTTCTGTGCTTATATAAGTCTTTACAATCTTACTGACGGCTGCAAATTTGTTGAAGCTGCCCTAAACCCTTCCAATCAAATATACTCAGTGATGTCCCAGGGAATAAGTACCGCCTTCCATCGGAAACCCTTTCAATCTCATTTCCACAACTTTTAAAAGCATCAGCTCAGCCTTGGGAAAGACAGTGTTAAAAGATCCACTGTGGATGGTTCTCAAGGCAAGAAGCATAATTACACTTTCCAGTTATTCTCTTAGTCTGTTCCCCAGAAACCCAGTCTTCCAACAGCCAAATCATCTGTAAATGTTATAAGAAGAAAGCAGTTTTCCTTGTTCCATTGCTGGGAAATGCAAGCAGGCACTAATCCCAAGCATACTGGACACTTACGTCTCCACAGTCCTTGTGTAAATGACACAACATGTCAAGGAATACATACTTTAACTGCTGCTTACCCAACTTATGGCTTTTTCAGACATTTTACTTTTGCTAAGGACAGAAGCGTAGAAAACCATGAGGCAGATTAGGAGAAAAGTAAAAAATCAAACAACCCTAAAATGTTATGCCTGTCAGTAAGGTAGCATGAACACTGTGGAAAATAAAGCTATTTTCATTTCCCAGCACTGAGCCTGCAACTTGAAACCTGCTGTTCAGCCTGGTCTCTGATGTAGAAATCAGGAGCAATAGTTCTTAATTAAGCTGTTTTGTTAGTAGCAAAATTAATGACCCCTGACCTACTGCAGATTTTTGTCTCACGGGTCATGTCCCATGTGGATTCTCTACTTTTAAATAGTGGTGAGCTGACATTGCAGCTTTTACCACTATGGGGGAAATAAGTCATAATTCTCTCCTCTACCCACCCACGAATTTTCATGAAACTTGATGGTATTGCATACTTTTGAAGTTTCTACCTCCCTCCTGACTTTGCCTGAAACTGGTCAACATATTCAAAAAATGGAATAGGGAACAGAAAAAGACAGAGACAAATATCACATCTTTATCAATCTTATTTCTTTGTGAAACCCAGCTAGAAACAGAAGTTAAAAGCAAGGGAATTCTTGCAGATACACTACTGACATTTACAGGTAATGCAAAAAAAGAGTGATAATAGGAAGGAGTGGTATTATGACTACTTGTAAGTAAAGTAGTTACTTGTCAGTAAAATACAAGCTAAATCCATCAGTTCCTCCTTCGAGCTTAACACCACTCTTGATTTATACCAGTGAAAACTCTGCATTATGAAATTTATCATATTTCATGATGCTTGGCTATAATCAGTCTACTGTGAAGTGCCCATCGGACATGCTGTTATCCAACCATGACTGTTACTTTATGCAAAGAGAAGAAGGAAATTGTTAAGAATTTCTACAAATTCCTTCCTCCTTCTTACACCTTCTTTTACCCAGATGCCCCAAGGACTTTCTATGACTTCTTCACATAAATAAAGGCAAAGGATTTGGGAAGCCAAGCTAAATCTAGAAGCAATTCACACGGCATCTCAGATCCTGTCTGACATAGCCAGGCAATCTTGAAAGCAAGAGCTTTGGAATTTTTTCTTCCATTTAACTCATACAGTTTCATGAAAGTGTTCTTGACTGAAACTTCTTGCACAGGGTAGAGCTGATCATGCATCTTGTTGCTGTTCAAACTGTTATTTTGCTCTCTTCCCATCCTTTTCCCAGTTACATGGTCCTGACCAAGCTCTGACTCTTAAGTGATTCTGCCCTTGGTCAATTCAACTTGCTAAACCAGGAGGAAAGTAAACTCAGTAAAGCAAAGTAAGCTGCTTTTGTTTTGCCTTGTATAAAGGAACTTACTGGCCCATTCATGCTTGTCTAGAACTTCTCAGAAGTGGTGAAACAAATGACTAACATTTTGAGGCAGATGAAGCAGTTTTAAGTCAACTGGAAATCCCTGTTTTTCATATTTAATAGAGTTTGATTTAAAAAAAAAAAAAAAAAAAAAAAAAAAAAAGGAAAAATTAAAAGGGCTGTTACTTACTATTTGTCTTCTGTTTTCTACCAGGTAGATTCCCACAATGCCTAGGAAAGATCCAAAGCCAAGCTAAGGCAAAGAACAAAACCAACAGAAATGCATGAGGTCAGCTTATCTGGACAACATACCAACACATACAGTGATATGTGAGCTAATGCACCACACGGATGGGCTAAATGGGGCAGGTCAAGGGAAAAGATGGAAGTTACTGTTGGGCATAAATCATATAATGTAATGGGAAATGGTCAGGACTGCAGCTCTTTGATAGTTCAGTGCAAAATTTGTTGTGTAGTAAACAGAAGTCTGTATAGACACGCTTCGGTAACCTGACTACTGTTACCATTGTCATGTATAATTTTACACAGCATAAAGTAAAAACTAAGTAAAGTAGGAGAAAAAACAAAACAAAACAAAAAAAAACCCACAAAAACAAACCTACATTTAGTCCACACACCATATTTTTGAAAATTGCAAAGCTCTAGGCAATTGCAGACAGTTCTTCTCAAAAAATTGATGTGTTCCCCCAAGTTCAAACCCTTAGACTTACACTTGTTTGGTTTTAATGAGTCTACACTATCACACAACCCAGAAAAAAATCCTTGCTATAATGCTAAAAGGACCAGTACAGTCAGCTGCATCAGCAACAGCCACAGGAGAGAGAGGGGAGGAAGGGACACCAAAGTAAGCCAGCCTTGATGTTCCAGTGTTGCTTCAACATCGGGATGGTAGGAAAAGCCTCGTCCTTATGATGGGCTCATGAAGATTTGGAGCAGTAGAAACTCCTTGGATTCACAGCTCCAGCCCCTCTCTGTAATGAGGCCTCTGAACTGAGCTTACAGCCTCTCGTTCAAGCACAAATTCAGTTTATAAGGACTACATGTCCCAGCCAAGGGCTTAAGCGATGCCCTTAAATTCCTTGCTGTTCCGCACAACTGCTCACAGCAGAAAGCAAATCCCCTGCAAGCACTTTACTCGCTCAGTATCACAAGAGGAATCCGTCACTCGCTTTCAAGAAAGCGAATGTAGGGAAGGAGATTTGCTCTTGAGTGCTTTGGGAAAATTTATGTGAAAGGGAGGCACAAGGACTAAAAGCAGAGACTTTGAAAGAGCGGGCAAGTGCATCCACGCTGACAGCTAAATAGTAGAGATACTTGGAACTGTGAGCAAGGACACTGTTCAGGGGACAGCAACTTTGTAAATTTAGATAACTACATCAAAATGACATCTGGTCCCAAACCCCATTTTTCATTCCAACAGGAACAATCCATAAAGCCTCAGTTATGGCTGATGCAGGGAACACAAAATGAGTAATATCCATGTCAATAAAAAGAATGACCAAACACAGAACAACAACAATTAAATCAGAAGGAGCAAAACCATAGAGATCTTGATGAAAGCCACTGCATTACTGAGATTGTTTTAGGACGACATGAGCTAGTTTTTATCTGTTTAGACAACAGGCTACTTGGGAACTCTGGGAGTCCAGGTCAGTATGATGCTGGGACAACTGGACCCTGCTGAAAAAGTATAAAAAAAGCAAACAAAAATAATACCATAAGTAGTCACAGAGAAGTGACATTAAATATTTAACTATAAACAATATTTATAAGGAAATGAGACTGAAACAATTCCAAATCTGTCTTTGCAGACTATTCCAAGATCACAGTCCAAACAAATGCTCAAGCAGTAATGTACTGAACGCAGACACCTTCCAAAGTGTAATATTATATTAAGTCATCTACACACAGAAATATTTTATGTTCAATTACTTTGGATGCATAATTTCAGGTAATACCTAGCACTATAAAGATGTATTTAGAAAAAATTACAAACTACAAGCGATCACATATGCAGGGAAATTAAGGCGCTGAATTCTTCTTGAAGCCAGTGGGAACTTGGCAGAAGCCAAAGTGTATTATGGATCTAACCCTGAAGACATGTTCTGTAAATACTTCTAGAAACAAGTAAATCTATGCCAGTGGATAGTGTTATTCACCTTCACAGGCATCTTCAAGGCAGAGTTAATTCTGCGTAGTTTTTAAGACTGAAACCGCTTACCTAAGGTCAGTGGAGGTTTCGTCTCATCTACCAGCTGTGAAATTAATATTTTACCACGTAATTCTGTGAGAACTAGACCTTATTTTTAATTGAAATTAATACTGTCTGTCATCATATTCTTGCTTTTCTCTGAGCCCAGCAGTTAAGCATGTAGTGACAAACTCACTCCCCTGGTTTAGGTATCTAAGACTCTGGCTGTGCTGGTTTTCTAAGCTCCCTCTGCTGTCAGCAGAAAAGAGAAGCACCTTTTGAGGGTTGTTCAGTACACTCAGAGAGGTGATGGTGAGAGGAGATTCTGTCCCTCCACTCCGCTCTGGTGAGACCCCACCTGGAGCACTGCCTTCAGTGGGACACCCAGCATAGCAAGGACACGGACACGCTGGAGTCAGTACAGAGCAGGGCCACAAAGGGGATCAGAGGGCTGGAGCACCTCTCCTATGAGGGCAGGGGGAGAGAGTTTGGGCTGTTCAGCCTAGAGAAGAGAAGGCTCTGAGGAGACCCAATTACTGCCTTTCAATTCCTAGGGATGCCTTACAAGAAAACATGAAGAGATAGGACAAGAGGTAATGCCTCAAACTGAAAGAAGGTAGGTTTAGATTAGGTGTTAGGAAGAAATTCCTTACTGTGGAGGTGGTGGAACTGGAATAGGTTGCCCAAGAAGCTGTGAGCACCCCATCCCTAGAAGTGTACAAGACCAGGCTGGAAGGGACTTTGAGAACCTGGTCTAGTGGAAGACGTCCCTGGCAGAGGAGTTGAGATAACCTTTAACGTCCCTGCCATCCCAAACCATTCTACGCTTCAGTGACTGTCTGCCAGTGCTGCACTGGAGTCAGTCACTTCTGGCAGAGGCAGAAACACAACAGTGCTGTCACACACCTCTGACCAGGCTTTTGGCAAGATATCATGTAAGGTTTGCATACCGCTTTTAATTCTTGCTGAATGTGCGTGATATTTAATATCTTGATGACATTTACATTGGCAATTACCTATTACTCTTTCTCAGTTACTTCAATAATCCATCACGTGTGCACAAACAGAATTCTGCATTTTATGAAAATCATTTGGCTCCAATAGTACGTTGAAAGGGAAAATTATTAATAAAAGGTCTTGTTTTCAAAGTATTCTAATAAATTCTTGTTTTTCTATCTGGTTATTAATGAAAACAAGATTTTCAAAAAATATTTTAGCAAGTGATATTTTTCAGATGAATGAGTAGACATTGCATTATTCCTACAAGAAACTAAATGTTGTTTTGTGCACAGGGGTTTATTACTTATTACACTTGTTAAAAACAGCGGTTTAGAAATGAAACTTCTTTCTAGGGATGAATGTGGTCTTACAAAAGATTTAATGTCAAATTTTGGAAGAAGAAGAGAACTTTATCAATATTAATCTGTCTATTTTAGGTTAATGAAAGGGAAAATCATTCTTTTAAGGTCTTATTATTGGAACTGCTTTTTGTTCTATTTTTAAAACACTATTCCTTATAGATCATTATCCTAAAATTATCTTTCTGAAAGTCCTGTTCTCAACATAACACTAAGATGAAAGAGGAAGTTCTAACTCACAAATTATTTATGGTGTATGCACAGTATTAGAAGATGCATATCCCTCTTCTCTGGGCATTTCATTCCATAGAGAGCAAGAAATTATGGGACCTTGCAACATACTTTGGCAGTGGTGGAGCCACACACCTAAGTAGTGTCTAACTCTAAAGATGTGAATTTCTTTCTTCACCTTGCAGCCTCTACTTCCCCTTGGCTGACTCCGCCCTTCTCTACTTGCAGCCCATAGTTCTCATATTTAAAACTCAGCCTAAGTTGGGGTTTTTTTGTTGTTTTTTTTTTTTTACTCCAGGCATTCACACACTTTGAGATATAACTGATCCCTTCTCCTGAGATCAGAAGATCAGAAAGGGCCTGGGGGTTGAACCAGCAAGGGGCTGGCAGGGTTACTCCTCCCCAGAAGTCACAGAGGCACACCACAGGGCAAAGCAGGCAGAGCTCACACCTGGTGCTCACTGCAAGAATGCTTTTAAGCAGTCTGTTCCCAAGGCAAAAACAAGACCAAGGATTTTGGAAGCAGGATCTTGTGTGAGAGAACTGGCAGCAAGCCTGCAGGCAGGGATGTTAGGGAGAAGCCTCCATACATCCATTTGCAAGGCTTTCCCTGCTATGGACACACAGACACAGGAGCAGAGTGGCTCTTCCTTCTATCAAAGCAGTAAACTTCTAAAAGGTTGTTCAAATCTGTCCCATGCCTACTGTCCAGTCACACAGACTGGTCTCTAATGGAGACCGGTGGGAGTCTAGCACAGGTTTTCACACAGTTCCCTCACCCCAGCACAGTGTAGTGCAACCTTGATCTCCTTCTACCCCCTAACAGCCTCCCCTTCAGGGCACTTCAGAAAAACATTTTACCCTCCTGCCTTACAATACACTAGAACTAGATCAAAACAAAGCAACATCTCTCTCCTGTGGAATGACAAGGGACTAATGGTATTCTCTTCTTTTTTTTTTTTTTTTTAGTCTCGAGCTCCCCATTTACAGCTGATAATAATTTATTTGGATGTACCTAATTTTTTTTTTTTTTTTTTTACTTACCACAATGCCTGGATAGTAGCCTCCCACAGTGACATTTTCTGTTCGTGTGGTAGCTGCCAGACCTATGGTCAGTATGAAAACAGACACCACCAGCAGTGCGACTGTGAACCAAAGTGAAGTCTTCTTCCTTTTTGCAAACTGTCCTGTAGGGAGTGGGGGGGGAGGGGTGGGGGAAAAATAATAAAAAAAGAGCTTTTCATTGCAATCATGGCAGAACAAATACAAAGTGATGAAAGACTTTCTTTTGTTATTTTTTTTCCTGTAGATAACCCTCAGTTGTTCTCCCACTAAGGAAAATTGCTGCCAGACAACAGAAGGAATTAAACCCCACAGAATTAGCTAGAGTATTAAATGCTTAATGCACATGCACTGGGTACAGGCATGAGATGAGCCTTTATTAAACTGAAGTGTAAGTCAGTGACAATGATAATTATGCCTTGTCTTTGGAAACATTTATAATTGTTGTTCACATTGGTAAGTGAGATCCTGCAGGTCCTAAATTCTTACCTGTGTGAAATGCCAATTTGACTCTATCTGGCCTGAATATAAAAACGAATATTTCAAACAAGATTAGCAGGCGCTCTGCATGCTGTCATGAGAATGAATGTGCTCTTCATATTTACTGAGGTAAGAAATCTGTATCCTTGAAGCAAAGCTGTAATAGAGTTTATCAGGTAATGATATATGGGACTTTTCTAAGTGGCTGCTCAGTGAAATCTTTTCAGTCTGGGATTTGGACCCAGATACCCCCAAGCTCAGCTCCAGCTTGCAGCCTGCTCCAAGGCACTTCACCTTACTACCCAATGGCAGATCCGAGCTGCAGCCAGAGGTTACTCACACCAGGGCCCCAGCCCATGGCACAGACTTACATTAGACTGATTTTAAGAAGCCATTAATACGTGACTCTAACTAACAAAAGACACCCAAGTGAATCAACCTGTGGTCCCCGTTTTTGGTGTTCTCACTTTGAAGGTCAAGGCGGGAGCGTGCAGGATCACCGTGTAGCACTGGGCCACGCGATGCCCTGGTGCCATCCACTGCACCTGGGCAGGATGGAGCTCCTGAGGAAGCCCAGCCTGGCCACAGCAGGGCCAGTCTCTCTCCCGCTGTGGCCTCAGGAAGCTGCCTGACTGCCCAGCCTCGGGAGAAGCAGACACTGTGATGTTGCACTGAAGACTGGAGGCAGCAGCCCCCAGCAGGAAGGAGGAGGTGAGAGGGGAAGGCAGGCTTATGTGGGTCAGGCTCTGGGGCACTGCTGGAAGCAAGAACAGGGGAAATGCAGGAAAGACAAACACAAGCAGAAGCCAATTCCAATGAGTCACTGGAGTTTTGTGGCGATTTAAAGTCATGTAACTCAGTTAAATGTTTATAGTTCAAAAGCCGGACAGGATTAGTGATGTTTGCAAACCAAGTCAAATTTCAATCAGTAAAAAAAGGAATTTATAATAACAAGTTGTGTTTGCTGACATTTCCCTAGTAGAACAACCAGTCAAAATGATTCCAGTCTTTTAGTATCAAATACTAAAGCAATTTTCCTAAAAACAAGTACCATCTATTGAGTTTACACAAGTTTCTTTCACCTGCATGTACAAAGTCTTCCTTCTAAAGATAAAGAAATAATTCCTAAGACTTGCCAAACACCTTCAGCCTGTGTCTCTGCTGTCTTCCTCTGGTAATTCCCTGTTAAACCATGGAGGGACACCGGGCACATGGAAGCAGAGAAGTTCTTTGTTAGCAGCCAGTTTTTCACCAAGTATGTGGAGTTGAAGACAGTTCTTCCAGTGAAGTTAGGAAGCTTCACAAGGCCAAGAGAGAAAACTAGATTTCAGATGTGCAGCTCCCCAAACCAGCTGTCATTCCTACAAACTAAAATGATTCATTCAATACATCTACCAGATTGTAAATAATATCTGATGCCCTTGCCATATGTTATCATCTTGGAAAAGCCATGGAGATTAAGGAATCCCCAAAACTGAAGAAGAGCAAATACTCCACCTGTTTTTAAAAAGGAAATGAGGATTCAGGGAATTATAAACCAACCCACCTCACTCTGGTTCCAGGGATGCTGGGACCAAAAAGGGGGAGTACGTCCTCTTGTAAGACATTTCTGGGCACAGAAGGAAAAGGTGATTGGCAACAGTCAGGATGGATTTACCAGAGCCAAGCCATGTCTCACCACCCCAGGTGCCAGCTGTGGCAAAAAGACTGGCATTGGATGCCTTTTGCCTTAATTCTAGCAAGGTTTTTAACAGGATGCCAAGTCCTGAGCAAAGGAAGGGACAATGCATTGCAATGACACAGGTAAGGGACTGCCAGGCTGCAAAGCAGCTCTGGTGGAAAGGACCTGGGGTATTGGTAGCTGGTGAGCTGATCATGAGCCAGCAGTGTGCCCTAGCAATAGAATCCTGGGCTGTACTAACAGGAGCATCACTAGTAGATCAGAGGAGCAACTACACCCATCTATTCAGCACTTTTTAGACCACAAAATATTACACTCAGTTTTGGGCCCCCAGTATAGGGAAATTCATCAATTAACTGCAATGAATTCAACAGAGGACTGCAAAGAAGGTAAATGGCTGGTACTCTCTGTATGAGAAGAGGCTGAGGGAACAGGCCTTGCTCAGCCTGGAGATGAGATGATTTTTGGCAGGGCTAGTTGCAGTCTTCCAATTCCTTTGAGTTGTTGTCAAGAGAACAGACTCTGGCTTTCCATAATGGTGCACAGCAGGAGGAAAAAAGACTGCAGACAAACTGAAATACAAAAAAGTGTTTCAGACTGAGTATAAGGAGAAAATACATCAACATTAGGACAGTCAAACATTGGAACAAATGTTGCCCAAAGAACATGTGCCCTCTCCAGTTTTGGAGGATTTCAAGATTCAAGCAGAAAATGCACTGAGCAGCCAGGCCTGACCTCATAGTTAACCCAGCTTTGAGCAGGAGGTTGGAATTGCAACTGAGGTACCTTCCTACCTGAATTCTTCTATGGTTTTATGATAGTCAAGACAGCTAGACTAAAAGTGGGTTGGGTACGTGTGCTCATATCCACTGATACGAAACTGCAGCTGCAATGTAGACGTACTCTAAAGGGACATAGGAACACAAATCAAAGTATGTGTAATTACGTGCATGTAAGCCACCAGCATACTGGGAGCCTATATAATATTTGCAAAGCAGCTTAATATCTTCAGAAGTTACAGCTGAAAAGGGTTCCTACTATTAGCTTCCTTTTGCAATTTCAGTCACGTTGGGTCCTAAGATATTTCAAGCCTTTGTTTACTGCTGTTTGTAGCAGTTGCCATGCAGTTTATTTGGATCTGTTTTTAATGTACCTGCCAGCCAAAACCCAATGCCAGACTGAGAAGCCCTGTCTCCAGCTCAGACAGTGTGCCTAGCCCAGCTTTCTTCCCTGACACTCTGTGGCACAGCTTGGACTGAAGGCTGGCTATATACAAGAATAGCAGTTAAATTAAGAGCAGAGGAAACGTTGCAGTCAATATTTGTAGCCTGTTTTTTCTTCCACCACTGATGTTCCTGGAGTGCAGGAAACAGTTAATGGAGGCTATTCGCTTTCCAATTTTTAGTACTGAAGTAACTCTCAGAATCATTTTGATATTTATTACCTTTGACTTCCTTAACAATGCTTTGGTATAAATATTATTAAACAACTAGTCTGGACCTTAATGCAATTATAATTATAACTTAAAATTCTTATATTTAGCACACCAAAACCCAAGCTTGTAGGAAGAAACCTTGTCATATCCCTATTAGCATTAGCTTGAGTCCGGTGTCAGTAGAGGGTGTGAAAATGCTGTTAACATCTATTGGCAATATTCTTCAGCAGTTTTGGCCAGTGAAGTATTGATTGAGTTTTGTGCACTGAGTTTTTTGCAGTATTAACTGCAGAAATAGGCACTACAGATAAATTAGAGAGGTAACAGAACTTCTACATCACTGGCATGCGCAATGCCTGACGCAGACCTAAATTGTGCACAAAAAGGAACAGTCACAGAAACACTCCCTGCTTTGCTCAGTTAACATTTGCAGGAAAAGTATCTGCTTGAGCCCTGCTTCCACAATGGAAGGTGAGAAGGTGCCCCTGTTCCTTCCAGGACAAGGAAGAGAGACACCAGACTGGTGCCTGCTTGGGACAGAGAAAGGCCTGTGAGGAGGGAAATTGAGATCACCCTCCAGAGTGCAAAAAGAAAAAGTGCCTGCTGAAGACCACACTCTGCTGCCCTCAGAAAAAACTTCTGTCTGTTCATCAGCTGCAGAAAACAAAATTGTATTACAATGGTCTGTTTGCAGTGGGTGGGGGTTAAATTAAATTTGTAGGAAGACTATGGAAAAATGAATGGTTTTGTGAGGAGGGTATGTATGAGATTGCAAAGTGGTGGGTCTAATGATGAATAGTAGGGTTTGAATTTGAACAAAGCAAAGAGTGAGTTTAAAAGGAGAATGAACTAATTAATGAGGAAACATGTCCATGGCTCAGAATGTGCCCAGGAGCCAAGGGGAAGAAAGAATAGAATGAAACAGCATCTCTCCACCTTGGAATACCTCCATTCATTCTGCAACTGAACTAAAAAGAGCCTGCATTTAGACCAAGGAAACTATACTTTGCTAACTTCACGACTTCTTTTAAAATCTGTCTTCAGACATCATAAAGTTAAAAAATGTGGCATAATTTCTGGTGAGGAAAAAAGTCGCTGTAGGATATAGCAATTAGCTGGGATTATAGTCACATTTGCTGAACATTAGCCCTACATAATTCCATACCTTCTTCTTTGATTTAGTTCTGGTGACCAAAATGGAAACACTTCTTCCAAATAGTGCCCCAGTTCAATGTTTATGAGCATCTTACTATGAGAAAAAGGAGGAAACTTTTGTAACAGGAAAAAAAATAGTACATTTTTATTATGTAATGGATACTACTAAAAATTGTGACATGTTTCAGGGAGTGGCATTAAGCACACAGAATAAGATAATTTAAGTGGAAATTCATCACAGACAAACCTTAGTATCAAAGGTATCCACTGTTTTGCTGCTATTGAGAAAATTTTTAGGAGATTTTTGGAGCTAGATTACAAATTTTTAATTACTGCAACACTCACTCGTGTGTGAGAGTGCTATCTCTTTCTCAGCTACAGTTTCGTGTATTTTAAAGACTGTTTCATGCCAGTGAAATTGAATTAATCCTACATTGCCTCCCAAAATCAAATGTGACGGATTGAGATGCTTAAGAGAGATACTCACACCTGCAGTTGGTGATTACATTCCCTTTTCTGATTAAATGCTTGACTTGTCCAGAGTGCTGAACTAATTAAACCAGATGCAACAGCATTCATTTCAAGCCACAAGACAGCGGCTTTTATCAGGCCCATCTCTTACCTTTCTTATTAATTTGTTGAGTAAGGTTCTACGAGTGCATTATACATTCAAGACCATGGGAAACAGTTTACAATTCTACTACAAAATATCCATGCTGGACAAAATGAAAAAGCAATCCCACATATACTATGTAGTATGGCTATAGTAAGTGATACCATGCAGTATCACTATGACCTCATTGTTTTGGCAGCAATTGTTTCACCAATAAATAATTTAGTGAGCAGCTAATCACTAATTTAAAGCTGGCATACCGATTCTTCTTTTTCTGATGACTACCTGAAAATGTTTCTAAGTTACAGCACATCGTCCACGGCCACATTTTCAACAACAACACATTTTGCCTTCCAGGTTTAAGACAAAAATTAAGATCCATTTTTCATTCAGCTGTTAAGATCCTTGACTGCATAGCAAAGTCTCTGCTTATGCTTTCAAAAGCTACACAAAGTAATTCCCAGCAGTAAGTCCTGTATTTTCTAAACTTCAACAAATTTCCCTGGAATAAGGAAATACTTGACCTCCCTTTTGCCTGCGTGCTCGTATTTCAGGACGCAAGTGTAAACGCAAGCCGTTCAATTAGGAGACCCGGGGGGAAGCAAACTACCCCGACACCTGTCCCCAGCCCGCCCCGCACCTGCGGGCATCTCCGCCTGCTCCAGCGCGGCCACCGGCCAGCGCGACGGCTCTTACGTTCATTTCCTACCCGCGTCCCGAACCGAGCTATTCCTCCGCATGTCAAACCTGCAGCTCAGGGATTCACCAAGCGCAGCTGAAAGCTCTCAAGAAGAACCGGTGTTTTTAAACACCTCGACTAGAGAGAGGTCGAGCGGCAGCGCGCACCGCGCCGGCGATCGCGGGCTGAGCCCCCTGCGCCGCCCCTCAGCGGGGCACAGCCCGGGCACGGCCCCCGCCCGTCCCGCTGCCCGAAGCTCCGGGGCAGCCCGGCCGTCCAGCCCCGCCGCATCCCCGGGGCTCACGCACCCGGCGGGGCAGGTGCCGGGCTCACCTGTGGGGTCCAGCACGGCCAGCGGGCCCGACACGGCGGGGGCGGGCGGCGGGGCCATCATCTCCCGCGGGCTCCTCGCCCCGCTCGGCTCGGCGCCGCCGGCGCTGCCCGGGGCGCGGCGGGTCGGTGCGGCGGGTCCGCCCCGCGGGGCAAGGCGGGGCCGGGGCGGGGCGAGCGGCGCTGCCCCCGCCGCGGGGGGACCCGGCCGCACACCGCACCTGCCCCGGAGGGACCCGGCCGCACACCGCACCTGCCCCGCTCCCCGCGGAGGGACCCGGCCGCACGCCGCACCTGCCCCGGAGGGACCCGGCCGCACACCGCACCTGCCCCGCTCCCCGCGGAGGGACGCGGCCGCACACCGCTTCTGCCCCGCTCCCCGCGGAGGGACCCGGCCGCACACCGCACCTGCCCCGGAGGGACCGGGCCGCACACCGCACCTGCCCCGGAGGGACCCGGCCGCACACCGCACCTGCCCCGGAGGGACCCGGCCGCACACCGCACCTGCCCCGCTCCCCGCGGAGGGACCGGGCCGCACACCGCACCTGCCCCGGAGGGACCCGGCCGCACACCGCACCTGCCCCGCTCCCCGCGGAGGGACCCGGCCGCACATCCGCACCTGCCCCGCTCCCCGCGGAGGGACCCGGCCGCACACCGCACCTGCCCCGCTCCCCGCGGAGGGACCCGGCCGCACACCGCACCTGCCCCACTCGCCGCGGCTCCCGTGCCGCTCCTGCCGCCTTCGGGGGAAGCGCGGACCCCGTCTTTGCTCGTGCGGCCGCCAGCCGCTTAATTCGTTACACGTCCTACCCGGGTCTCTGCCTTGGCGTCACTTCTGGATTTCTTCTTGGCCGATTTGACGCCTGGTGGAGATCAGAATTGTCCCAAACTTTCTTTCTAGCTTTCTTCTTCCCTTAAAAAATATAGTTACATAAAAACCAGAAATAAAATGCAACAGCAACCAGAAATACTAATTAAATTACAAAAGCTGGCATCTCAGAGACATGGGTTAAGGCAGATGTAGGCTAAGACGGGAAATGTCAGTAGCCAAGAGATGCTGCAGGGCTGTTCTTTTTCTTACTTCGTGTCTATCAGTTTCTCAACCTTGCTGTCTCAATTTTTATTACTTCTGCAGATCCTGACTCTTGACCTGCTGCTTCCCAGGAACTGCCAGCTGTTGCTTCTAGTGCTGCTGACTGCAGGCTTGTGTGACTTCTGCCCACAAAAGAGTCCAGCAACAACTGAGAAGAAACAGCCAAAGGCACTGTGCTGTTTTGGTGTCGACTGTTCCTTTTGCCTGACTTCCCTCTAACAGAGAACATAATAAACTTTTTTTATGGAAAATGTTTTTGATAGGCTGCCAAGGGTTTTGCTTATGTTGTGTTCTCCTACTTGCAAAAAGCACAACTCTACTTAGCATTCTTGTTTTTCTTCTGTTCCAACCTCTAAATGTACATGTATATATGTATTTAAGTTCTTCAGTCTTCAGCAGATTTCCCCAGGAAATGGTTAGATGGAAAGACAGAACTTTCTCAGGTGCTACTCCTGTAGTCTATGAAGATAAGTAAGCCAGGAGCTAAGGCTAAACACAAACCCATTTTTTCTCTTTGCATCCTCTAACCTGAAGAGGTAGAAGAAAGGAGAAAAAATATGGTAGAGGTAGTATTTGTACTATTAATTACTAGTTTTTAATAGAAATCAATGAAGCAATAGATTGAGAAAACAGAGATGGTGATGGTACAAATAAGAAATTTGTTTGAATGTGGATAAGAATGATACAAATGCCCCAAAATCTGATAAAGACTCTCATGTTTGGGGATGGCTATGAATAGAAGATTTCATCCACAATAAATAACAGCAATGTTGGGAAGATTTCAATTCCCTAGAGAGCTGCAAGACAAAGACCATACAGAACATGTATTATCGAGTCTGATGGGCAGTAAGGCTTTTATTTACCAGCAGTCACTAATCAGGCTCAACAGCCTAAAGGGAAGCTGTTCTATAATTCTTTTCAATAAAATATAAGGATATTATAAATCCTTTAAAAAATAATTTGATTCTAGAAAATAACCTTTGATGGATGACTAACATTATTGACTGCAAATTTCTTGAGAACCAATAATAGATCTACAAGAATATCCTACATTCCTGGTATCAGAGGGCAAACACTAAGAAACTATGAAAACTGGTTGGTGAGGCTGCATGGACCTAGCACTTGAGCGTGGAAGAATCATGGACTTACTTTAAATCCAAAATGGAAAATCCTGTATAGCACTTACATCCCATAAAAGAGATTGGAAAAGATCAAGAATAATTGTGGAGCTAGTGGGTAAGTAACTACCTGAAAATGAATCAACCTACAGGAAATTGTAGGAGTACAGTTTGCTGGGTTGGAAACTGCAGAATCAGAGAAAAAGAATGGATAAAATCTATCTGAACCAGACATTGCAAACAAAAAGTTAACAGATAACAAAGGATTCTTCAGCTACTGAAATAGAAGTGATTCAAAGAAGCAAGATAAGTGGTGACTAAATGCCACGGATGAGATGAAGGCTGTTCCAAATACTGAATAAATACATTGCCACAGTTTTCAATGAAAAGGAAAAATTAAGGTGAGGGTATTTACAGAGAGCATAAAGTAAGCAAGATAATGTAAAAGATTATATTAGCAGATGTGAAATGAAAGCATAAGTTAGGCTGCTTCCTGTGACAGGTCCTGGAAAATCGCACCCCAAATGTTGAAAAAAATTGGTATCTATGGTGTCAAGTCCTGAGCAACACTTTTGATAAATCAGTGAATTTGGGGTTGAAGTGCTGTTATTGGAGACTCTTGGAGAACAGGAAACTTGTCTTCTAAAAAGGCAGAGGGATGGAGAGGAACAGCAATTCCATTCCCTGTTAATTTGACTGAGAAAATTCTCAGAGGTAAGTGAAAAATGGGTTCAGCTACTTTTTGGTTCATCAAAGCTAGATCATGTCAGACTACCAAGATGTCTGATAAGGTAAGTGATTCCTCAAGCATAAGCATTGCAGGGAAGCAAATCTGTCTGGATGCCTACACATTAATAGGGCCCTTTAGAGGAAAAGTCTTGGCACGGAGAGGTCAGCTGCCAAGTATGGGTTGACGTCAGGTACGGCGATTGAAAATGAGAAGCCAAGATAAAGGCAGGCCACCGGAGGGGCACCACAAGGACCAGTCTGGAGGCAAGATCACCGATGTTGTTGGGTTTAGGGAGTGTGTGTGTGGCCATCACAAAGCTCCCAGGCACAATTCTATTACAGCAATCACAACTGCTGTTACTGAGGGTGGTGGGAGCAGGAGCATACTAGCGTGTTAAAAATGTGTTGAAATGGAGCTTACATACTTAAAAACTAACAGTGTGAGCTTTTGCTGTAATTCTGGAGTCCCCCCACCCCACTTCAGTGAAATTGAGGAAGGATCTATGTATCACTACGTGATACCAATGGGAATATGCTCAACAGGTGCGTTCTGGGTGCGTTATGTATAGTGATAGCGCTTCTTTTTATATTTATGTTGCTGAATGTCTCCAAAGCCAAAAATTTGTGGTTTTTTTCACCATTTTGATGTGTAACTTGGACCTGAATTTCCTTAATTAGTATTCTTAAGATCTTTGTTTCTCAGATGCCTGGCCCATGTACCTAGTTCAAATGTCAAAATTAAATAATTTGCTAGATTTGTGCCCAAAAGGAGTTCCCACACTCCAAGGTTAGGCTGGCAAGGGCTATTAAGAGTTCTTGTAATATGTGTGTTTGTGGTAAATTTGTCCAGATAACGTTTGCATTCTCACCCAAAAAGTGCCTTGTCAGTCCTAAGCTTGAAGGCCTCCATCATGTCCTTGATATCTTCTCCTCCTTTATTGTGGCACACTCCATGTTTGATGGATTTTTGCCTTTTTTCCTACAGGCCATCACTATGGTAGTGCATTCTTTGGAACTGTGGTTGGTCACTCGTGAGATTTCGATCCTGTGTGTTCCTCAAGCATTTTCTTCTTTATTTTGAAGATGATCAATCTCTTTGGTCTTTCTTTTCAGGTCATGTTTTCCAGGCTAGCAGACATTCCCTTCACTTCCCTCTAGCCTCTGTGTCATCACACACTTTGTGGGACACATCTTTCTTCAAGGGTGATGCGCAAGGACCGGGCAATATTCACAGAATCACAGGTTGGAAGGAAACACAGTGGATCACCTGGTCCAACCTTCCTGCTCAAGCAGGGTCATTCTAGAACACATTGCACAGGATTGCATCCAAACAGTTCTTGAATATCTCCAGTGTGGGAGACTCCACAACCAAAACAATTATTTTTCAAAATAATTTTGAATTATAGGTCTGTTTAACAACACAATTCCTCCAAAATACTCAACAGTTTCTCCCAGTTTTATGTTCTCTGCTAATTCAATGTACTTTATATCCAAGGCTATCAGTGACCATACTGAACAATACCAGACAGCACCTTAGCACTTTCCATCTTCCAGGACCCTTGACAGGTATGACTCTCCAGCTACTTATTTCATCTCTTCTGTACTACTGTAACTTACAGCATTTCTCTGTAAAGAAATCTGAAATCAATCACAGAGACTACCAGGGTGAAGCAGCTTAAATGCCCCCAGTACACTTAACTCTACACCACAGTATTTGGACTACTTACTGTATTCCTCAAAAAGTCTGGGAACTGTCTCCTCCTCTCACTGTTTGAATGCCCAGCAGAAAGGTAAGCCAGTCACTGCTGAGGTGAAATTCAGGATGTTTAATAAGCTGACGTGCCCAGTGTCATGACAGCCAGGCAAGTAAATTTCCTTGGTTCCTAGTACATAAATAGTATTTATTGGCGTGGTTACTGGTACAGTCCCTTGAGAAGCGCATTGCTTTAGTTCAGCTAAGCAGTATAAGGGAATCATGCAGGAATTGAAAGGAGCAACAGAAGTATCTTTGAGGTTGAGATAAATGGCCACTGACTATTTGACCAAAATATGGCTAATAAAAGACAATTTCTGGGCAATTCTCTTAAAAAATTTTGCTTCCTGGTGCCAGTCAGTATTCAGGGTGTGTTTTATTAGTACAAGATTTAAAAGACTCTGACTAAGTTCTTCAAAAGGGACTTGAAAAGGTAAAGCTATTTATGGCATTGTTCAGAGGCATCAGAAATAAGTGAATGACATTCATTTGTGGTATATGTTTGTCAAAAACAGGCTTAAATTCTTTAATTGCGTTCAGAAAACTCTTTACCCATTAATTTGTGCAGTCAGTTTTTGACTGAATAGTCAGAATGCTGTAAACTTTTAGCATTCACAACATGTTGTGACTAGGAGGTCCATGTGTGCTGTGTGAAGACATGGGATACCCCAGCGGGACCAAGAGGCAAACTGAAAAGAGCAAGATAAAAGTCAAGCTAAATGTCAGGTATATTTAAAGTCATAGGAGAATATACCTGAGGACAGGTACATTGCCCTTGCAAAAACATCCCAACAAAACAACAAGCAAATAATTGCTACATGATACCAAAAGTTATTGTGTGATTTATTTTTTTAATAAAGCTGGATAATAAAAAGTGTGGATAATGTACTGGAGAGCATTCTTGTGCTGTAGCTCATAACTATATTAAGACAACAAATCTCTGAAAACTAAAGTAAAGAAAGGGTTTTCAAAGAAGTACCTGTTTTTGAAATCTTGTCACACTGATAGAGCCTAAGTTTATATAAGTTGCATATGTACCTCTGCAACATGATTAATAAAGGTGTGTTTGAAAGGTACCAACATTAACACGTCAGTAGCATGACTGAAGGGAAAAAAAAAACCAAAAAAACTTGGTTGGTATTGTGAATAGTTACATTAATTTGTATATGGGTAGAAATGTCTACACAGAATTATTTATACACAGTCCAAACAGGAACAGATTCTCAATTTTTGAAATGCATAAAGAAACTCCTCTGGAAAATGCCTCTTAAATTGCAAAACTATGCCATTACCAAAAGAGTAAATCAATCTGGAATGCAGATGCAGTAATGAAATTTTTATAACAAGCATAATTTCAATTACACTTCTAAATAGTTAACATAAAGTTTGATTAATTATTTTTCCTAGCTCAAAGGAGCTTTAAAAATTCCTTTGGTAGCACAGTGAATTATTTTATCCCTTCAAAATCAGTTTTTTGAAGCCCAGAAGTAAGTGAGACACTCTTTACATTTTCTCATGCCAGTTGGTGCCTTATTTAGTTAGGTGCCCTCCACCCATGGCTGCTGTAGTGACACAAAGTCAAGGACAATGTGTAGCACAGTCTCAATGAGGGAAAAGAGCTCCTTGCCTCTCACTTATCCCATCCAGGCAAGGTTGTTCCCTCCGTATATTCCGAGAAGCTTTGCTTGGTTGGTTTTAAAGTCTCACTTACGAAGTTCTCCTTTCCCTTGACAGGCAGTTTCACAAATTTAATGGAAAATGAGGAGAGTCAAGAGCCAAGTTCCACACTGACAATCCCTCAAGAGCTGAAATGTACCTCAACATTTGTCAAACTGATCTCCTAATTGTTTCACTGATGAACTCCTTTAACTTCAGGAACTCACCGTACTCTTCATAAACTCTGGACAATGAAATATGGAATTATTCTGCCATATTCTGAAATGCACTGCAGTTTCCTCTGAATCCAAAACGTCTTGGTAAGGAGAACAGCGAAGTCTGTAGAATGTGGTAGGGTAGCTCAGCTGGGAAGAAGAGAGAAGAGGCAGAGGGTGAGCAGAGACAGGTGGTTCAACTTTGAAGTTTGTTCTAGAAGAAAATCTGCCAGCCTTGGAGAGGTATCCCAGTAATGTTGAGTGAGTCTCTTCCTTCCTCCCAGAGGATCCTTAGGAACCACCTACCTATTTAGAGGGGAATAAGATGTCAGGCTCTTGCTGCAGTCCAGTGTTTCAGCATTTTCACAGCACTCACATCCATTGAAAACATCACAGCTTCAGCATTTCTTTCACACATGAGAGGAGCAGCTTGCCAATTCTTAAAATTGTGCTTGTATTTAGGGTTTAATAAAGATGTGAAGGTGTAACAGAAGGAAGACCATAAAACCTGAACTTGGAGGCTGGGTTCTCCTGCAGGGCATTGGGTCGTGCTGGCGGGGATGAGGATTCCTGGCTGCTTGACAGAATAAGGCAGTGAATGAGATGAATCACTGGAATTTAGCTGGTGGCAGGACAGGACATGCAAACAGCAGGTGGGCTCTGAGTTTCAGATCCAAGGTTGCTCAGCTAGAGCAGTGACCTACAGTGGCCACCGCTTTAGCCCAGCTGTGCCTTCAGCCCTGTAAGAGTCACCTCTACACCACCCCACTTGTGGCTGTATCCATGCTGGCTCAAAAACAGCTCAGGAACTTGGCTTTTACTTTTAAAAGGGAGGATTATCCTCCATTCCCTGCTGATACTTTCTGTGAGAAAGAAATTCTTCCATTAAAAGTTAAAATGTCAGCACTCTGTCTTCCCAATGCCTGGCTTGGTTCATTTTGGCAGCACAAAGGGAGGGCTACAGCCTGGTGTATTTCTTATGCTCGATTTGAAAAGACAGAATTAATGGTGCATATGGTGACATGGGCTGCTTATGGAGATGAAAAGGAGATGTAGGGTTGAAATTAGAAAGGGTGACAGGTTTTAAAATGCATTTTCTACCATCAGGGCTAAGACAGTTTCAGCAGCAGTTCAGAGACTTACATGTACTTTGCTTTGTAAAATGCTATGTTGTCAATAAAGAAAAAAATAGTTAAAAGTAGCTGGTGGACCATGACTTGCTGCCAAGGAGATTTAACTGTCCAGGAGATGGACTATGGCTTGTTGCCATGGATGTTTATACATACAAGAAGACAAATGATGTGGAGCCATTGCAGCCCAAAGTGTTTCACAAAGGAGAAAAGCATAGCAGAAATTTTTATTTGGAGAGTTTTAATAGTGTTCTCCTACCCTGGCCCTTCCTCATCCTTTTTTTTTTTTACAGCTCTGAGGCCCTCATATTCAGAGTGGTTACGTGGAACAAGTTACATGTCTTCCTCTATTTCCTTTTGACCTCATTGTCCAAAGTATTCTGTGAAATTATCATATTTTGATGCTAATAATAGAAATAAATTCAGTTTAGGAAGCATTTATCACTTCTGTTTCCTCTGCCCCTAATTTTTTTGTTTCCTTTGGGTCAGTCGTAGACACTTCTCCTGACCACAGAGCTATCACTTAAGCAGCAGAGTCCCTGTACCTTATGTGGTTAGACCAAAAAAAACCCCAGTATTTTCAACAGGACAGGACAGCATGCACAAGAAACCAAGAGAAACCTCTCTAAGCTGAGAAGATCTAAGCCATGAGTGGATGTTGAGACTGGATTAAAATGACCAAGAGTTAGACTGGTATTTGCAAGGCTTGCATCCTTAGTAAGAAGACTTATTTCCTGTTTGTGCACCCCCACAGATGGAGCCCTCAAGTTTGCAGATGTATTTTGTCAGAAGTGAAGAAGGTGCTCCTGAGGGAGCAGGACAAAATCAAAGCTCTTCAGTCTTGCTTGGTCTCTGTGGAGAACTTTCTGCTACCCTGGAATAAAGCTCTGCATGGGGAGTGGGAGGGTCAGCTCAAAATGTGATAAAATGCTGTGGCATGGGAGGAGCTGTGGACTCCCCACATGCAGCCGCTGAAGGGAGCCCCCTTTTAGCTGGCTGTTCTGTTCTATTCCTCCTCAGCAAGCAAACAACAGCACTGGGTAACAAAACAAGAGGGATCCTTTGCCTACGGATGTATGAAAGCAGATGCATCAGAAGAATAGAATGTGAGCAGGAAATAAGTTTCCTTATGATGTTTTTTCAGTGTTAGTGAAAAGTCACTGAAATGTGGGTGGAGTAAAAGTAGAGTGACAGGTGAAATTGTGGGGGCTGGATACACTGAAATGTCTGCAAACATAAACGTGCAAATGGACCCAGATTCATGCTTGATTTCATAGACTTCTAAAGGAAAACATAGATTGTATTTGGAGATGAGGTGACTGTGTGTAGTCAACAGATACCATGATAAATGGGACATTCCTTTTGCCTCACAGACCATGTATGGGTTTTGTCCTTCCATAAAACTTTCAAAAGGGCGTTCATTTCACTGTTAAATTTAGATTTAGGTTCTTTCAAGTTAAAGGCATTCTTCTCTCAGTACAACTCCTTTTGTAATAACCAAGTTTACCAATTCACTTGGCTCTTGTTCCTGGAGCCCTTCCTGATCATAGGTCGAAGATGCACATTTCCAATGTCACTTTTTAGTGACTAGAGAGAATTTATGTCCTAAACCAAGCCTGCTTTTATTTTTCATTTCCTTTCCATCCAAGTTCCTGCTAAGTGTGATGGCATGCATCAGGGAAGTGGCATCAGTTCCAAAGGCTCTCTATTCTGACAGTACATTTAGGATAATTCAAGATTTTGATTCTGGCCCTTTCTCTATACTAGAGCTTTTGTACATGATGTCAGAATTTGGCACACTTGAGATTAGCAAAATGAAATTAGGTAAGCCTAAAGCTTTGGAAACCAGAACTTCACACAGGTCAGAACAAAATAAGGGAGGTATTGATGGTGTTCAGGGTTCAGAGTGAACACAGGTCTCATGAACACACTCAGAGACAACTAAACTGGGACACCAACAGAAGTCACTCATAAACTGTGGCATTAATGTGAAAATTATTTCATATCAGCACATAGGAAAATCTCTCTGCAAGCTGCTGGTAATTATTTCCTCAGATCTTATACTTACCATGTTATGAGAAGATACTTGAGAGTAACAAGGCAATGGCTTGTCCTTACCATCAGCAGCAGGCACACATTGATTCAGGTCCTCAGTAACCCTTGGCTGTGGTGAGGTACAGAAATACAAGAGCTTCTCTCTCCTGGATGCCTTTGGAACATGTCTCTGGCACAAGCATCTCTAGGCAGAAAATCAGCCCCATTTTCATTCATTTGTAGTACAAGAGAGGAGAAATATTAGAGTATATCCAGAGGAGGGTGACTGTTACCTTGGTTTTTTGTGTTTTTTATAGCCTTTTTGATTTTCATAAATGGAGTCAGATCTTTTTAGTTATTGTACAATATTAAGAGCAGTTCTACCTTTTTCCCACAGATGTAACATAAACAAATCCTTTGTTTTTCATTCTCTGTCCTTTGTTTGCATATTTCTAACCTGAAAACAATTGTAACTGACAGTTGGTTTAGCCACTTGGCTGAGGGGTGAAAAACCCCAGAAGCCAATCTTCTGCTAGACCCACAAATGTATAAAAAGTAAGAAATAAAACAAAGAGGCTCTCTCCGCCCTGTCTCAGGTTTGAGCTGGATCGGAAGGACCTCTGCCCTGCGAAAATCTCTTGTCTGCGTGTGACTGCTTTGTGTGTCTCGGTGACAGAGTGATGAGCAGCCTTGAGTGCCAGATTCAGGAGGAGTGGCTGAGGTCACTTGGTTTGTTCAGCTGGGAGGAGACCAGGCCACCTCGTCACACTCCAAAGCTTCTCAAGGGCATCTGTAGAGGAGGAGGTGCTGCTCTTCTCTCTCTGCTTCTTAACTGTAGGACACAAGGAAATTGAACGAAGCTGTCAGGGAAGTTCAGATTAGGAAAATGTTCTTCACTGAGAGGGTGATCAGGTCCTGGAACAGGCTGCCCAGTAGTTAAAGCAGGAAGCCTACCGGAGATTAAGCAACATCTGTTCTTGTTTATATGGCTTGGTTTTAGGCAGTCTTGCAAGGAGCAGGGAGCTGCAGTTGGTGATCCTTACTGGTTCCTTCCAATTTGAGATGTTTCTATGTTACATCTGAAGCAGTGACCGCAAAATCCAACCTAAAAAGACAAATTCCTTCTGTTCCTTTGGCCATTTTAAGATGGTCTTGAGTACTCAGTGTGAAATGCCATTGTCTTTTAGGGTGAGGAGATCAGTACCAATCAGCTTAAGGATTGGTACTGAAACTACATTGGGGGATATAAACCACTCTACATTGTCCCCCCTCAGTGTGCTCAGCATTTGAAATGCCATGGGGGAAGGTGTAACTCCATATGCTCTGCATAAAAGTCCTTGAATTGTCTCTCTTTCAGAGGTCTGAATTAAATTTGGACAGAATATGAAGAATCTTCAGCTCATGAGGAAACACCCGGTTTACTATGATTTGAACCAGAGTTTAAATTTTATGTGTATATCAGATTCCTGACTTGCTCATGTATGTAATTGTTATCTAAGATAACCATGGGGCCTTTCCAGCTCACTGGGAAAAACACCACTTAATTTGAAAAATTACATTAAAGCAGTGTGAGCTATAGGAATAAAACAAGTGATGAGACCAAGGTTCCCGCTATAATGTAAACAGATTTTGGAAGAAGTCAGATAAAAATATAAAACATTCAGATTTATTTATGTTGCTCTTTCTGAACATAAACATTCAATACTGTTAATTGCAACAGAATCCTTATAAATCTAGAGGACTTCCATACATTAGAGCAAAACTGCCTTCATCAGTCTGGGAGATTGTGACCACCTGCTGACAGCAAGGCTTAATCTAACCCAGCCTTCAGAGACTTTTAATTATGAGCAAGTTCATGTGCATGCATTTGGGTGTTCAGCTCTGCTTTGGACTTCTACGTCTTCCTTTTTATTGCCCTTTCAACTATAGTGGACATAAACAAAACCATGAAGCATTTAAAATGCAAAAATTCCTTCTTAGACTATTTTGTTACATGTTTTGCTTCTTCTGTTGATTTATAAGACAATTTTTAAATTCTATTAAAAATGTTCTGCTGCACAGCATCCTACATTTCCCCTACCAAGCAAGGATATCAGGTCTTTAATCTAAATATTACCCCTTCATCTATCTATTTGTGCCAGCTGTTTGTGGAAACTTCTTTTCACACAGAATTAGTCTGCTGCTTACATGCTGTACATGCAGCACCCAACATGCATGGATTTCTCATGTGGGGATAAAAGGACCAGAGTCTGCTTTAGAAAGCCTAAATCCAAGGATAAACACAGATGGAAAGAAAGGAAATAGGACACGAAAATCTTGACTTGGTGCCGCTTACTCAAGAGGTTTCAATTTTGATTTTCTCATCTGGAAATGTGGCTGAAGCAGTCATGCTGCCTGTGAGTGCTTTTTGGCCAAAGAGGGACGCCTGAATTTCAGCTCAGAGCACATAACACAAACGGCTGAACACCCTCTGAGATGTTTAGGGTGTACATGTGTGGGGGCAGCCACAGACATGAGGTACAAGTGTCATATGGGACAAGAGGCCAAGACAAGACCTTGGTGGGGAAGGAGAATGCTAGAGGAATGATTTAGGAAGAGGCATGTGGGAGACAGGTAATAAATGCTCTGTTGCTTTAACTCCCCAAATTGCAACTGTGCTTTCAGCAAGACGTAAATTGACCCCAACCTTACAGTAACTTTACAGATAAAAGATAACTTTTTAATTAATTGCACAGTGAATAAGAGAGAAATGAGTGCTTCTTTCTATAATGATGATGTGTATTTTGTGGTGCTCTCCTGCTGTCTAAATAAATGGAAGGCAGAGTGTTGTGGTGCTCTGGCAGTACAACATGAATTGAATTATCTCCCTTCCTCCACTTGGCATCACAAAACAGTCACTCCTAATTGTACCTTCTGTCTGATTATTAACTGCTTCTCATTGTGCTCCATCTCTTCCCTTATCTGCTTTTCGTCTTCTGTGTTGCTCCTCTATAATTGCGACTGACCTGCCTCAAGGCCATGAATGATTTCCTATTGCCTTTGACTGCAACAGATTGTTTGGGGGATTTTGGTAGTGCTGCTCATCTCTCTTCATGATAGTGCTGCTCATCTCTTTCCTGGAACTGACTTTGTTGCAATCCAGCACTGGCCAGGAGCAGAGGCAGCTCCAGAGGCACTGGTGACAGCGGATGAAGCTTCTGAACCAGCACGACCTTCACGTGGTGGCAGCCTTCAAATGGCTGGGCAGGCCCAACAGCAAAGCTGCTGTGAGCTACAAAATGGGAATCATTGCCCTGCCTGTGCTCAACAGGGCAAATACAAACTGTAGTGGTGGCTGCCAGCCCACAGATGATTTTGAACTGTGTTCCAGAGGCTCTGGCATAGTGCAAGCATTGCATGCCGCAGGTTATGGAATGCATTCTTACGAAACACTTCATATGTGCAGTCATTGTCTTCTAAAACCCCTCACATCAACCTTCCATGCAACCAGACAGGAACTGCCCTAAAGTTGTGGAAGTAAATACATTTCTCTTTTAGAATCCTAGGAGACAGACAGCTCTTCTTGCCAGGAAAATCATTAGGCCATCACTTGGAGTCTGGAGCAGAGTAAAGGAATAAATGAAAGAGATAATAAATCCCTCTGTTCATATTACAGATCATGAAAGGGGAAAAACTGGCAAACATCTGCCATGTAAGAGACTGGTCTGGAAGTTGGGAAACCAGCAAGAAAGACTGGAGCATGACTTCTCTGGAAGAGCAAAAATACCTCAAATCCCTAAGTACTGCAAGCATACTACACAAATAGATGGCAAATACTCAATGAAAATAAAATTAATATTGCTTATTACATCACTAAATACCCTGTGGCAGCCAGCTTTGAGTTGCAGTGCTGAGTACAGCAACGCCAGAAATTTCAGACCGAGAAACTGAATACCAAGTCTGTATTGCTGCTATCAATTACTTTGCTTTCATTTATAAATAATGCTGGCTTGCTTAGGTTGCCAGTTAGGAGCTCTAAGACTATCTGGGGTGGTATTTCATTCCTTTAGAAAGCCTTAGTTTAATACATTAAGTGCTCTAAAAGGCATCACTGAAGAAAGAGGCTCTAAGGCCTCAAAGCAAGAATCAGTTGCACGGAAAAAATTATTTTTCATCCTGTATCAGAAGAAACCTGAGACCTTCTGCCCTTTTTTCTTGTGTGAAAATAGAGATACCTACCTCCCAAAATGTCAGTCACTGAGAAGTTGAGCTCACCTGTGGAAACGCTCTGGTCTTCTGGACCCTGGTTCCAGTCTCACATTTACTGCACTGAGAAAACAAACCCATCCATTCTGAGGAGACCTGAATCCCCCTGAGAGGAGCTAGTTCCTGGCAGAAGTAAACCAGAATTTACATCTCTGGTGTAGGACTGTATGGTGCATTGGCATCTACACAGGCACACACACCCATATGCAGAGGCTGAGTGCTGGTGGGCTTGGGTTCGGTGAGGTAAATAAAGTACAGGGATTTGCATGTGCAGCTACAAATGAAACTCCTCCATGCAGCTGATCTGCCCATTGAAACCTGGGAGAGATTTGGCCCCTTTGAAATTGAGGTCCCACTGAGTGATATGGCTCCCATTCTTTTGCACTACAAAATCCACATCAGAGGCACCAAATTTTTTTAGAGTCTCTATGTTGTGAATAATCATTAGGCCCTTTTCTTTTGCAGATTATTAGCTGGTATGCAGATAATCTATCTGTTAGCACAGCATCTGAAGGTCTAGCTTCATGTGATAACTCTGTCTGCAGTGCAGGGCTGTTCTTCCACTTCTTTAAGTGGAAGTTGCCTGGGAAGGCTCTGCTTTTAACCACTGAGTGCATGGAGGCTTCTTAAATGAGGTTATTTTTCCCCTTTTTGTTCTCTCAGGATTTTTATCCTTGTTTCTCCTGAAGCTGGGACTTAGGCAATTGTGCTGCCTATCATCTCCCTGTAATAACGCTTGAACCCAGTGGCCAAACATAATCACACTTTGCAAAGGGCTGGCAATCTCAAGGATAACATATCTGGGGAAAAACAACCAGACAGGGAAGGGAAAGGGAGTAAATGCTTTCTCTGCAGAAGGATTTCAAGGAGAGGTCAATCACATTGGGAAGCACCAGGGGAATTATACAGGGAGAGAAGCATGGTTAACAGCCACTGCTGACTCTGCTCATCATGGAGCAGCTTGTTGGAGGAGTGTTAGCTTCAAATACCCAGATGGACCATTCGCACAGACAACGTCAAGTCTGCACATAGACAAAGTTCCTTTCCAGCTTTCCAAAAGGTTCACAAACAGATGGGTGTCCTGGAGTAGTTCAGTCCAGCTCAGTTTTCTTTTATCTACAAAATCAGTTTTCATCTTCTGTGGACAACTTTAATAGCATCCAGGAGGCAATCCTGGCACAGATCCCTAGAAGAATCAGTTGCTGAGGTCTTACAAACAAGCACTTCCAGAAAAGAGATATCTAGTAAAAAGTAAGTCAGTTTCCTTCCTCTCTTGTCATGGATTGTGTTTCTCAGTTTATCCCACTATACAGAAGAGGATGGCTTTTCTTCTCTACACAGTCCATACAGCATATGTTGAAAAATAGTGGCGTAATGGGTGGTTTCCTAATTAGAAAACAAATATCCTGATTTGTGTCACAATATTTCATCAATGTCCTGAAAAAATTGGAACTCATCTAGAGAAATTAGGGAGGTATGGGAAGGGAGAGGCCAAGTTTCCCATCAGAGCCCAGCAGTGACACACAGTGGCTGGTGATACCTCCCAGGATGTTAATGTGGTTTGCAGGGGGACCTTCTCCCAGCAGGACAGAAGGCTTTACACTCCCTTCTTATGAAAGGACACCCGATAGCCCAGATTGCTCTGCTAGGCAGTGCATCATTTATTTATTGGGATTTAATGGGATTGAATATCTGTCTGCCCCTCCTGGATGCATCCTGCTTTCTGCTCTGTACGTGACCAATGGGCACCAGTAATATTGCAGTGAACAGACACATTGATTTTAGGGGCAGATGTTTTCTAATCTGGATGCTGTGTGTTTCTCCCCACATCCAGAAAGCTACAGCAGAACTGGAAAAGATGTTAAAAAGCTCCTGATGCACCAGTGCATTATCAGTGAGGATAATCAAAGGCACTGAAAGACCTCTGCACCAGAAACCAATAAATCCAGGAGGGCTCTTGTGTTTGAAGATGAGAGGGGGTGGCTTGAGGGAGATCAGTAAGTGCACGAATGGCAGTAAGAAAGCCAGCAGGGAGCAGTTGCCAGCTGTCTCTTCTAATCCAAGCAGCACAGGGCAGCAAGTGATCCTGTCAGGCAGAAGCTTCAAAAATAGAAAAATACCTATATACACAGTATGCAGATAATTTGTGGGCTGCCTTGGCAGAGAGTTTTTCTTTGTAGGCCCCAAGGTCACCTGAGCTCAGAAAGACACAGACTAGTCAAAAAGGGGATCATTACCACTGGTTCAGATGATAAAAGTATCTGTCTCTCTGCTGATCCCTTGGAGTCATTTGGGTCCACATCTGATGCCCAGACATGCTGCCTTTCACCCCCAGCCCAGCCTGCAGTGGCTGCCTGAGAATAGAGATTGAGCAACCAGCTCCAGGGCTTCCATGGCACACAGTGGGGCTTGATGAGGCCAGAGGGGTCCCCTCTTGTTTCCTGCAGGAAGAGTGGTCTCAGGATGCAGAGCAGCTCCCTGTCTGGTGGGTGTTAGATCAAGAATCCCCACAGGGCTCAGCCGATCAAGCTGGGGAAAAATCCACATTGCTGTTCTGAGATTCCCTGCAAACCATTGGTACAGAAAACCCAAAATGTAGTTTGTATGCAGAGTATGTGTGCTGGGGAGACTGTCCCTTCATCGCAGCCTCCAAGCCCCACTCCTGGGACCCAAAGAACGCATGGTCACGTTCAGCTCATTTGACACCCGATACGTGCACTGGTGACACCTTATACGCCCTGCTCTGGTTGCTCCTCAAACAGTCAGATTGACATTATGTACTGATTGTATTGGTTTGGCAATGGGGAAGTTTGGTCAAGATCAGCCCCGTGAATAAAAAGTGAGGGATGCTGAGAGGCTGTGCTTTCAGTACTGTCCCTGAAAAGCTCTTCCTTACCTTTTCCATACAGCTTCACACTGCTGTTGGAGGCTAGAGAAAGCCACCCTGGTTTCCCCTACTCTTGGCTATGCAACACACACCAAGAAACGCTACCCAGTCTCTGTACAGTGAGCTCATCGCTTACAGTTTCAGAAGCTATGTACAACTGACTGGAAAAACTGTGGATAAAGTTCCCAAGGAGGGCATAAGCACTTAAAATGTTGATATTCAGTACTTCACACCTAGCTGCAGAGAAATTTAATTTCCCTAGCTTTAAGACAGTAAAGTTCCCTAAGTAGCAGTAAAAGCAGCTTCAATGTGAAAAGGACTGTACAATTTTTAATGAGTATATAGATTTTTTTTTTTCTATTTATAATGTCCTTTCTGCAAGGTGACCAATAATTAAGGGTCAAACACACCAGTTTGAAAAAGCTGGTTTTCTTCTCCCTGCTCTGTGCTGAGGTCACCTGTACAGGCAGGTTCTTACCTGCAGAAACAGGTCTGATTTTGCTGGTGGGTCATCCCACAGCAGCTATTACTCCCATGTTGAAAAAAATTATCTGACAGGTGTGCTGGCTTGAAGGCAAAACCAGCAAGACACTCCAAGTCAGAAAAAACCAATTTAGTAGGAAAGAAAAAAAAAAAAAAAAAAAAAAAGGTAAAATAAAATAAAACACATGCAATAGTACAAAAGATCACTGACAGAGTCAGAATACAACCTGACACTGTGGTGGTAGCTGTCCAGATGAAGCGGTCTTGTTGAAGCAGTGTTCCCGTAGAAAGGTCTGGTAGCTCTCGTCCTCTGGGAATCCAGTGGGTAAGGCTGCCTGTGCTGTCCCAAATCCCAGATTATATCCAGGTGGGAATGCTTGGCTCCTCCCCCTGGGCGGAGTATCTCACAATGGGCTGATATCATTTTATCAGTCTTGCAATGGGTCCTTGATTGCCCATTAAACAGAGATAGCTCCTGGAGGGAGTTATCTATGAGTCATGCAGCAGGGCATTGATGGGCCATTAACAGAAGATAGTCCAGAGGGAGGGGGCAAGGGAAACACTGCCCAACCTAGTTCCAACAGCTCATGTGGATGGTGATAGAATACATACTTTGGGCACATCTTACATTGTAACCTAGGACAACAGGTTTCTCCATCTGTTCTTCATCCTGATGCTATTTCTCACTAATGCTGTTGGTCTGGAAGCACCCTCCCAGGTAACAGAAGTGACAGTAGGTTACAACCTGCTATCTCATCCACTCTCAGTGTCTAGGGGAAAGGTATATATTCACCAAGTTATCCCTTAATCCTTCAGATCAGTACAATTGCACATGTGCGTCCTTAAAACATATGGCTTGAAAGACAGCTTTTAACAGCTACCACACATAATAGTTGGCTTTTAGTCCCTATTGTGCAGGTATGAGGGGGATCAATGCTGTTCAGGACACTGAGTGATAGTGAGTATTGATCTTCCTGTCTGGCTGGCTGAAATGACATTGATTTACAAAGGTATTTGCAGAAATGTTTAGGAAGGTCCAGATACATGTGCATGCATTCCTTGTGGACATAAATAGAGAAGTGATGTCAGCCTAAATCCATAACCCCCCTCCCATACCTCCAGCAGTGTAGGATCCAAACAGCTAGACTTTTGGCATTTCAATAGACTGTCACCACAGAGGAATCAGCAATGGGTGTGTATGTATACACACAGCTACCCTGCTTCTCTCCAGCATGTCTGGGGGGTGCAGCAGCTCTGGATGAGGGTTGGTATCTGTAAGTGAGTGCTGCAGTGCACTGTTGGGGATATAAACTGATATTCAACTAGGAACATTCTGGATACTTCCAAAAATTATTTTAGATTACTTTCTATGTAAGACAAAGTTTTAGTGAGCCCACATTTTTCAGGCACTTTGACAAAAAGCATTTTCTATCATAAGCTTAGCAAGCATTTTCTCACTGAGTACAGGCACATCCCCTGTGCAGGGCTTTTGGGTGGCAGCTTTTGGGGAGCACGGGTAATGCACTCTGCCCTGTGGTCTGGGCTCTCACTGTGCCTGGAATAGCTAGTATGACTGAGAGGGAAATCCCCAAAACCAGCAATCAACAACAATGTGTGATGTGAGGGTGGTTGCTATGTCCAGGAGCAAGGCCAGCTGCCCCTATCAGAAGCACCCCACTGGCAGCAGCACAAGGCACAGCTGAGCACAGGCAAAGACAAGTGGGGTATGTGGTGGGAGAGAACACGGGATGAGCAGCTGTAAAAGCAGCAAGGAGAGGCAAGGAAGTAGAAGATGAAATGCGGAAGAGAAACAGAGCACCAGAAAGAGAAGTGAGGAGAAAGCATGAGCAACTTCATCAGGCAGCAGGGTGGCATTCTTTGCTATCCTCAAGGTGCATTGAAAGCTTTCCTTTCTCTTTCAAAACTCATCAGCTCCATCCAGGTCTCAGTGCCAGAGCTCTGGGTCCCTGAGTATGTGTGTGAAACCAGAAATAACCCACATTTTCCCAATTTTTTGGCCTGATGGCTGTAAAGTGATCATTGTAATCAGAGTGCCTCTTGCTGCAAGGGGGTCCTGGGGAAGTGTCCCTGTGGCTCTGCATGGCCTGAAGAACAGGAGTGTGAGGAAATGGTGCAGCCCCCAGCACTGCCCCTACAGCTCAGTAGGGGCTGCAGGCCAGGTTGCTGCCCCAAAGGTCGGGGGAACACTCTCTCCATGTACTCAGCACTGGCCAGATACTGCCTCCCGCAGTCCAGCAGTAGAAACACCTCCACGGAAATAATCCAAGGTCAGAAAAAAAGTGGCAATTAAGTGCATTGAGGTAAACGGAGTCACTGGGACATAGGAGGGCTTGGAAACAGCCTCAGTTGCAGTAGTTCTGGGAGACTGGAGGGGAGCAGCTAAATATTGTGGAGCTTCAGACCCCAGCCATCCTTTGCAGGAGTGGCTGACAGCCTTTGCACTCACCCAGCTGCATCCCGTATCCAGCTTTGGAGCCCAGCAGGCAACCACAGTGCTGTGTGTCCCCAAGAGTACCACAGTACCTCAGCTCAGGTCCTGTGACCCCTTACTGACAGCCTCCAGATCATGTTACCCATCCTCAGAGCCACTTGCTAATGATTCATATATCAATAAATGCATTTTGCAGTATTGCCATTTACAGTGACTGTACTAAGTCAAGAAAAAGCAGCTGTTTACAGGGTCACAGAAATCAAACATCATCAGTGAGACCTTCTGTCCTGTACTCTGTTGGGGGCTTTCCCCGAGATTCAGGTGGTTTTAGAGTCTTTCGCCCTCTGCACAGCTCTGTGCCAACCGGAAGAAAGAGATGGAGTCTTCAGGTTCTGATTTTTCAAGATTGCATGCTTCGTTTATTTTTTCTTATCTTACAATTTTCTCAGTGCCCCACAAAGGTCTTTGCAGCTGCTCAGGCATCTGGTGACTCCTCGACTCCAACTCCGACTCCGACTCCTCCCTAGCTGGGCTGTCCTTATCTTTTATACTAATTGCTACGTATTCTTTATTTATCATTACTTGCCAATGCCTATCACTTATACTAAACAGGTCATTTCTACTTTGACCCAATCTCTTTAAACTACTTTGCGCCACCGTCATTGCTGAAATGGAGTGAGGGAAGAAGAAAGAAGCAACAGGAGACAATGCCCCAAATCCTCCATCTTGCCCCCATTCACTTCAATACTAAAAACCCAAACCTACTGTTTTCTCACCCTGTGATAAGCTAAACTACTATCTTTCACACTCTTGTGGCCTGCAATCCCTCCCGCAGTGCAGGAAGCCTTTCCCATGGACTGAGATCAAAGCCAATGTCCCTCTGGGCTCTGGGCTGAGGTCCCAGACCCCCCTGTCCAGGTCTCTGACCCTCCAGGGCAGCCAAAGGAATGCCCTGGACTCCAACAGTACTCCCCCACTTAAGAGAGTGCTGCTGTCCTGGGGCCATGGGAAGGAATAGCCTGCTCAGCTCTGTTGTCCTGCTGCACTGAATGCTATTGTTGTCACAGCTGAAGAAGGGAGATTGGAATTGAATTTTAGAACTTTATGAGTGTCAGGCCAGGGAGGAAAATAAAAATACTAGATAAAATCTATTTCTGGACATGTGTGTTTTAGGGCTGGAAAAAGCCTTTCTAGAATTATCAAACAAGGCCATGTCCAAAGTAAGTTTGTGATGTTCTCATGAATGCCTGCTGTGTCTGTGTGTCCCTCTCCATAAACCTGCCAAGTCTCTGTGTGCCTCTGGTTGATTGCCATTTGTATAAACTACTCAAAAAGATAAATTAAGCTCCTTTGTTTAAAAGACGCCCATGAACAATTTTGTGACCTCCCCCTTTCCTTTTCTTTGTTGCTTTCTTTCCCCTGATAACAGCAGTTTTCTGAGAACTGTCATTGTACAGATGTCTCTCACTCCGCTGAATACCTTTGGCAAGAAGAGTCCGACCCAGCAGGAGTGGAGGATGAGTGGTGTGGGGAGTGGGATTTTTACTGAACTCTGTGTCATGAGTCTCAAACAGGGTCTTTGAACTACTTGGGGTGGATAGAAGGTTGAATCAGTTGTTTTCTCTCTTCAGCTGAGGGTTTCAGGTTCAAGTTTGGCTTTCAGGCAATGCTGTACATGTCAGATCAGAAGCAGGTTCATTGTTTTGTGAGGTGGTTGGTGATCTTTGCCACGCGCCCTGCCAAATCCACGAATCTTAATACTTATTCTAGGAAGGAATAAGTCTAGCTACACATTAACGGCAACTTATACATGCAACAAATACCTCTTCGAGCCGGTATTATAGCTTAGGAACAGAACAAGTTCCTTATAACAACTGGAATATATTTTGAGACCCAGGCCTGGAATTCACAATGTTATGGACAAATCAGTAGCCAATTTAATATAAAGTAATTTTATTTTGCCATTTTAAAAATAATAACATTCTGAAATATCCACAATAAAAGAGACAACCTCGATCCCGGGTTATCGAAGTTGGGTGAACGTAGAGACAGTCACGAATGAACCAGTCCTCCCCCATTCACGATTGCCTAGATCCAGTGGTCAGGTTTTATACAGATTTTCTCCCCTGAGGCAGTTTTATTGTTAGATCGTATCTGAAATACATATTGTGATATATGACCTAAAGTTAATTCGTGTTGTGAAGTGTAATTACTCTACGATGAAATGTAATAATATGCAATGTAAAACTGACCTGCTTTCAGTCTAAGTTGAGATCGGTAAACCTAAAGGTATGTTTAGGGTTAACTAAGACTAAAACAGCATGGAGGGACACGAGGGTCGAGAGAAAGAAGTAATTTCTGCCGGGAATCGCTTCAGGACAAACCTACAGAAAGGCACTGTCACTGTGAAACACAAAGAAATCACACGAAGATAAGAGATTTCTGCAGAGGTTCTTCTGATCCAGCTTCCAGCTGAAAGGGTGGAGAGAAGACACCCCTTTGTTTATTCTTTTACTTTTATACATTTGTGGGTCTAGCAGAAGATTGGCTTTTTGGGGTTTCCACCTCTCAGCCTCAGTGGCCAGACGAATTGTCAGTTACAATTGTTTTCAGGTTAGAAATATGCAAACAAAGGACAAAGAATGAAAAACAAAGGATTTGTTTATATTACTTCTGTGGGAAAGGTAGAAGAACTGCTCTAATATTCTACAGTAACTAAAAGATCTGACTCCATTTATGAAAATCAAAAGGCTAATAAAGAAACTCAGAAAAACCAGGGTAACAAGGCACCACTAGCAGAAAATGGGAGATGGACGCGCTAATGATCGAATGATTAGATCAGATCGATTTAACATTTCCAGATCTCCTCCGGACACGGCAATCACGGCATTGTTCCACCTTGAGAATCCATTCAACGGACCCCGGACCTGAACATGAATATCTAATAAAGCTGCCACGGAGGGGGAGACTTACGGTCTCGGTCCACTCTCAGTGGAAGACTGTATAAAAACCAGCAGTATTGGACCCAATTTGTGAACAGAGGGGATGACAGGCTGACAGAGTCTGTTACCACGTTCACCCAGTGCCGAAATCCCGGGATTCGACACTGTCCCTTTTAATTGTGGCTACCGGAGACTGTGATTTAAGTCTCAAAATAAAATTCTAAATTTTGATTTACTGAATTTGGCTTGGTGATTTATTACACATATTCATGTGTTTTCTTTCTCTGGCCACTTGGTCCTGAATGCTTCCTCCCGGCAGAGTTGGACGCCTGAATGAGGTTCTGAGAAATCAGTATTTGGATGCTGATGGTGACATTTCTGAGTCTCTTCTAGATTGGTATCATGTGTTAATCACCGGAGGAGGCAGGTGGCTCTTCCTTGATGGATGGGACATCTCCTTCTTGACCATTCCTTTTGGTTGCTAATCTGGGCTTCACCCTGCTGTTGTCTGGAGTCTCTACGATTGCAAATCAGTCTTGGCAAACAGGAGGGTTTTCACATCTTGGTGGAAACCCTCTGCTTGTAATGCAGTTTATAGTTTATAACATATAGAACACAAATTTATCACAAAATATCTATCACAACAAGTATCTCCACAATTTCTGCTTATAGCAGTAGCAAATTCCAAATAGCAGTATTTCATGAGGGTGCCTTGGGATCATAAGCTTCATTATTCATTATGGGTGCTGATCCCAGGCACTCAGATCAATATAAGGATGTACTGATACTGAAATTGAATGCATAACCATATTCTGAAATGTTCCAATCCCAGCAGAATGACAGCTAAAGTTAAAAGTGCCATGAATGCTCCTAGCTGTTATAGTGAAACACTCAGTTTTATAGTGATTTTTCTATAATTTCTATAATTTCTATATATTTTTTCGAATTTCTGGCCTTCCTCTGAAATGTTGATTCAGACAACATCTGAATTAATAGTATCTCCAATAAAACTGTTCACTTTGTGTCTCTGAAGGCTCTGTTTTTTAAGTCCTGTAGCCAAGTAGACAAAAGTAGAATTATTTCATCTTTAAGCATGTATCTTTTTAATGCCAGGTTGCTGAAGGTAAGATTTTCTCAGAAGACAGTGTATCTTGGGCTTAATGACTGTACAAGCAGGTACAACACGGAGATAATTTGATACTAAAATCTTCTTGTTCTCAGCACTTGTCCTCAAATTTCTCTTACTTCCTTTTCTCTTGAGGATCTTACAGTCACTCTGTTAGGAAAAGTCTCTGTAATAAATCGCCAAGCCAAATTCAGTAAATCAAAATTTAGAATTTTATTTTGAGACTTAAACACAGTCTCCAATATCCACAATTAAAAGTGACAGCGTCGAATCCCGGGATTTCAGCACTGGGTGAACGTGGTAACCGACTCTGTCAGTGTCACCCCCTCTGTTCACAAATTGGGTCCAATACCGCTGGTTTTTATACAGTCTTCCGCTGAGAGCGAGCCGAGACCCTAAGACTCTTGCTTCGTGGTAGCTTTATTAGATATTCATGATCATGTCTGGGGTCCGTTGAATGGATTCTCAAAGCAGAACAATGTCATGATTGCTGTGTCCGGAGAAGGTTTG